>NC_053027.1:553733835-553866504 GCF_003073215.2 Triticum urartu | reverse complement strand
TTATCAACGACATCCAATGTCCATGGTCAGGAAACCATGACCATCTATTGATCAACGAGCTAGTCAACTAGAGGCTTACTAGGGACATGGTGTTGTCTATGTATCCACACATGTATCTGAGTTTCCTATCAATACAATTCTAGCATGGATAATAAACGATTATCATGAACAAGGAAATATAATAATAACTAATTTATTATTGCCTCTAGGGCATATTTCCAACACCCTCGAGCCATAAGACATTGGGCATCTTGCCCACCATGGCGCCTCCGCACTCTCCCTGGTTGCCGCTCACCACCTTCGGCTTGACATTGAAAGTCTTGAGCCATAGGCCGAAATGGGGGCGGATGCAGAGGAAAGCCTCGCACACGACGATAAACGCCGAGATGTTGAGGATGAAGTTCGGGGCCAGATCATGGAAATCCAGGCCGTAGTAGAACATGAGTCCCCGGACGAATGGGTGGATAGGAAAGCCCAGTCCGCGGAGGAAGTGGGGAAGGAACACTACCCTCTCATGGGGCCTTGGGGTGGGGAGGAGCTGCCCCTCTTCGGGAAGCCGGTACGCGATGTCGTTAGACAAGTATCCGGCCTTCCTCAGTTTTTTGATGTGTCCCTCCGTGGCGGAGGAGACCATCCACTTGCCTCCCGCTCCGGACATGGCTGGAGAAGGTTGAGGTGGGGAGTGCGGACTTGGGCGCTGGAGCTTGAGTGCGCGAAAATGGACAGGCAAAGGAGGAAGAAGGCATAGGTGAAAAGGTGGATCCTTATCCCCTTATATGGGTGGACGCAACTACGTGTCTCCACCAGCTTGGTAAAACTCGCTTATCTCCAAGCGCCGTAATCAATGGCGCAGTTGGGTTACCCACGCCCGTATTGATGAGAATCCCGAAATAAGGGGACACGATCTCTGCTTCGACGAGACGTGCCAAGGAAACCGCCTCGCATGACACGCTGAGGTGGGACAATAAAACGATTCGAATAAAGGCTTGGTCGTGGTGCGATGTCACACTATGGAATACGTCAGCAGATTAGATTTGTGTAAATATTATTCTCTCTATGGCAATATGTGGAAACTTATTTTGCAGAGCCGGACACTATCTTTGTGTTCAAAATCTTCTATGAAGTACTTGGAGGAGGAACCCGCCTTGCAATGCCGAAGACAATCTGCACGCCGGACTCGTCGTCATTGAAGCCTGGTTCAGGGGCTACTGAGGGAGTCCTGGATTAGGGGCTGTCCGGATGGCCGGACTATACCTTCAGCTGGACTCCTGGACTATGAAGATACAAGATTGAAGACTTCGTCCCGTGTCCGGGAGGGACTTTCCTTGGCGTGGAAGGCAAGCTTGGCGATACGGATATGTGGATCTCCTACCATTGTAACCGACTTTGTGTAACCCTAACCCTCTCCGGTGTCTATATAAACCGGAGGGTTTTAGTCCGTAGGACAACATACAGAACAACAATCATACCATAGGCTAGCTTCTAGGGTTTAGCCTCTCCGATCTCGTGGTAGATCTACTCTTGTACTACCCATATCATCAATATTAATCAAGCAGGACGTAGGGTTTTACCTCCATCAAGAGGGCCCGAACCTGGGTAAAACTTCGTGTCCCTTGCCTCCTATTACCATCCGGCCTAGACGCACAGTTCGGGACCCCCTACCCGAGATCCGCCGGTTTTGACACCGACACCGACCGTCACCGAATGTTAAGCGTGCGGACCCTACGGGTTCGAGAACTATGTAGACATGACCGAGACTCATCTCCTGTCAATAACCAATAGCAGAACCTGGATGCTCATATTGGTTCCTACATATTCTACGAAGATCTTCTTCGGTCAAACCACACAACAACATACGTTGTTCCCTTTGTCATCGGTATGTTACTTGCCCGAGATTCGATTATCGGTATCTCAATACCTAGTTCAATCTCGTTACCGGCAAGTCTCTTTACTCGTTCCGTAATGCATCATCCCGCAACTAACTCCTTAGTCACATTGCTTGCAAGGCTTATAGTGATGTGCATTACCGAGAGGGCCCAGAGATACCTCTCTGATACATGGAGTGACAAATCCTACTCTCGATCTATGTCAACTCAACAAACACCATCGGAGACACCTGTAGAGCATCTTTATAGTCACCCAGTTACGTTATGAAGTTTGATAGCACACTAAGTGTTCCTCCGGTATTTGGGAGTTGCATGATCTCATAGTCACAGGAACATGTATAAGTCATGAAGAAAGCAATAGCAATAAACTAAACGATCATAGTGCTAAGCTAACGGATGGGTCTTGTCCATCACATCATTCTATGATGATGTGATCCCGTTCATCAAATGACAACACATGTCTATGGCTAGGAAACTTAACCATCTTTGATTAACAAGCTAGTCAAGTAGAGGCATACTAGTGACACTCTGTTTGTCTATGTATTCACACATGTACTAAGTTTCCGGTTAATACAATTCTAGCATGAATAATAAACATTTATCATGATATAAGGAAATATAAATAACAACTTTATTATTGCCTCTAGGGCATATTTCCTTCATATACAGCTAGGGATCCATAAAAAATATTGTGAGAAACAAGTAGGTCCCCAATTTGTGACCTACCATGGGATTTGTATGTAAAAAGGTATGAGTTCGATGGATCCCCCGAGCATCTACAAATCACACTCCAAACATATTTGGCAACATAACATTGAAGGAAAAGGTCATAGATGTTCTCAGTTTCTGGGCAAAAGCGACACAAAGGGTCCCCCGCCCAATTATTCTTCAGCATACTATCTCTTATTGCAATAACATTGTGCCAATTTAACCAGAGCCAAATTTTAATTTTGGAAGGTAGTTTAGCCTTCCATAAGTGCCTGAATTATCTATCACTGCTAACATCAGAGAGATGGTTGTATACATATTTCACAATAAACGCGCCACTTTTGCTTCCAGACCATTTTGGGATATCTTCACCCTCTTGGGTCAGAGTGTTATTCATCAAAATTATCCTCGACCTATTTAAGAGGAACATTTGATCGGAATTAAGCCATATCCTAAGGGATAGATTCCGTCCATTACCAACATCCGCTTCACAATTTGTTGTCTCTTCATTATGAACAAATCAACAAATTGCATTTTAAGAGTACTTTTACTAATCCAGGTACCATTCCAAAAGTCAATATGCTTGTGACTATTCACCACCATACTTCCGTGGTTTGTATGGTACTTCTTAATCTTTAGCAAGTCGGACCAAGATGGGGAATCCCTAGCAGTATGTTTAATTTGATGTACACCATTAGTAACCTTGTATTTCTTCTTGAGTATTTCCTACCATAGCCCTTCTTTATTTTCCATATTTTGCCACCATTTACATAGTAAGCTCAAATTAATCTTTCCAGGTGTTTGATACCCAACCCTTCATTCTTTTAGGTCTACATATCAAAGGCCATCTGGCCATTTGATATTTTTTTCTTCGCACCACTTCCCTGCCAAAAGAATTTCCTGGTGGCCTTTTCCAATCTCACCAAAACAAAAATTAGGGAACATGTACATGGAGAAGCAGTAAACCGGCATGCTGGTTAAACATGTGCATCGATCCTTGTTACCCTACCACCCAGGGATAGGGTCCTAACTTTCCAACAACCCAGAGGTCTATACATGCATTCTTCAGTTGGCACCCAGTCCTCCGCATGCAATCTACTCCCACTGACTGGGATTCCTGGATATTTGATAGGCCATGCTCTAATTTAATAATTCAGCATCTCAACATATCTTTGAATTTTCTTATCACCATCCATTACCATAATTACCACACTTTCAAACAATTAATCTTCAGAACAAACATTTGTGCAAACAGATATAGCAGTAGTTTCATGTTCCTAACCATTTCAATGTCATGTTGCATAAATAAGATGGTATCATCAGCATAATGTAAATAGCTACCCATTTATCATATGATGGGGTATCAGGCCCACAATCTGGTTAGTTTCATGAGGAAGTTGGATTTCAGAGCCATCATAGTCGAGTCTTCATAATTTCTTACATACTTATTCTGCAGTTAACCAACAACAATGGACCAAAGTTCACACGCATCCGAGTACGTCCGCGACGACAAGGTCAAGGCTATCGAGCGTGAACTCGATGAGGGCGAGGAAGACCACGAGCACAAGAGCAAGGACGACCATGAGCACGCCGGTGAGGACGATGACAATTAAGGCATAGGGATACCAGCGAACTTATACTAATAATTAAGCCAGACATACACTGAAAATGCATAGTATAATTTGGAGCAATGTCGACGATCACACTCCTCTTGGGCAATGAAGGTGGCCACCTCTCCTTCTAGAGCGGCGGGGAAAAGTGGTGGTTGTGGGAGACGAGGAGGGGAGTTGAGGTTATGGGTGGCGGAGAGAAAGGTGGAGGTTGTGGGCGGTGTGAATACGAGTTAGGCAGAATACGGCGACCATTTTATAGCCACGAGAGGTAGGCAGCGAAAAAATGATGCGGGTGGCAAGAATGGCCATGGGCGGTTGGCACACAAGGAAAACCATTAATTGACACGCTTCTCGGTGTCATGGGTGTCTAGTCATTTGTGTCATTTTAGGGAGAGGAAATGAGCCACATGAGAGGACGCTAAGGCTGGTCACAATGGGGAGGAATTTAGAAGTAACATCACACATTCCAATACAATTTTGCTTATGTGGCACATATTTAATGAAGAGAGAGGTGCTTGTGGTAACTAGCTAAGTTACCGGAACATCACACACTCCAAGAAACAATGAGTCTATAACCTAATAAATACATTGTTGCATGACACTACATAGATGTTCCTACCCACTATGGAGATAGTAATATAGTCTAGGAAAGTGTGTAAGTTACTAGCTTATATTCTTGTCCATTGTGACCAGCATAAGGGAGGTGAAACTTCACTCCCTCGTGATGAATAGAACGCACTCCAAACCAATGCCCCATGACTCGCGGACTTGATTTTGAGCACACTCCATAAATTATGACGACTAGGGCCGGAAAGTGACTTGGCTAGAGCGGTCCTTTCAACCAAAATCATCGATAATCATATCGATGGTTATTACGCCGAATCGGCTCGATATGCCGGCTCTGCTAGAGTTGTTGTTACTATTCTACTAGTTGTACCTGGCAAAATTCGGTTTGGTGAGTGGCATTTGATACACTTGCCTTCATGGCCCTCAGTGACTGTTTCTAATCCATGGCAGTAGTAACCAACAGTGGTGGTGACTGGTGAGAGAAACATCAAGCATCCAAAAATAATGCTGCCATAACCATCGTACTACTACCTCCAATAATTTATTGACGTGAGGCTGAAGATTCATAAATGGGTTGGCCCAAGGTCATCGTCCCATGCATTCAATTCCTTCCATGTGCATGCATGGCCCGGCCGCATGCGGTCCATGGGTTTTGGCCGCGCGGCGGCCGCAGTTTTCACTTTTCACAAGGGAAAAAGCAAATGTGGTCGATCTCCATTAGCAAAACTACTTCCTCCGTCTTATAATATAAGATGTTTTTTGACATTAGTATAAGATAAAGGGAGTAATAGATAAATGGTAACATGTTAACAATCAATCTGTTTGCTCTTCACCTACCCCACTACGACGTGCAGAGTGCTCCAGTCCGTGGCATGCCGATCGTGGTGAAACCAAACACACGGCAATGCGATGAGCTGCTATCTCGGAGCACTGCCATGGTGAACCAAATGCCAGCCACCGGATAATGATGATCAGCGAATCCACCGGTAACGCGTGAAAGAAGCCATCGCACTTGTATGACCCTGACGCTGACACGCGAGCGAGCGAGCAAAAATCAAGACGACGCCACGCCATGCATCAGGAATGGAGCGACGGGTCACAGGCGAGGCGCGCCAAAGGGACGAGGAGGAGGACGAGGCGGCGGTGCCGGTGGCGGGCCACGGGCGCGCGTCGGGTGCGCAAGGCGGCGTCGTCGTCGTCTTCCGGGCTCTGGACGCGGGGGGCGGTCCACGCGGTTCCACTGGCTGGCTTCCCGGGTGGGCGGCGGCACGGCAGGCACGGCGGAATCACCACCGACACCCCTTGCATTTACGTACTCCAACAGTCCAACTGACAGCAGGAGGGGACTAGCTAGTCGGCGCTACCGTGTTTACGACCTGTAGCGGCTTGGCGTTTCTCGTGTGCCGCTCTTGGTATAGCCGTATAGGACCGGCCATCCGTGATTCAGTGCCCGCCGTTCCTGTTACGACATGTGCAGGAGATGTGACCTGCCTGGATGAACTCGTTTGGAGGCTCCTCGCCTCTGTCCCTGTCCTTTGGAAAATGCACCAGAGCTCCTGGGTGCTTCACCCCTCTGTATGAATATCTCAAATTCAAAAAATATTAGAAAAAAACGAATATTGGGATATCTAACCTGGGTGCCTAATCTACTCTTGTGTGAAGTTTCGTGAAAAAATATCAAGCAATGTATCCGTGACGAAGAAAGTACAGTTTGACCTACTGTTCACCCAAACTGTTCTTTTTATACATAGAAACTTTTTGTCCATTTTACTGAGAGTACCACAAATGTTATTTTTTTTTAACGATGCGTCAAAAGAGTGACGCATCAAAAGCATAGATAGAAGGGCCCAAGATGGGCGAAGGGTTTGTTACAAGCCACGGCTTACACAGCCAAGAGTATTCACATGCGGATCACTCGCCACTATCCAACCTATCTGCCAAACAAGGGAGAGAGCCCAGTTCCCGAAGCAAGCCGGCAGCCCTCCAATCCTGACCCTCTAGCTCAATCCTCCTAAGCACGGCGTCCGCCGATGGCGAAGCCCCATTGAACACGATGTCGTTTCTGTGCTTCCACAACATCCAAGCCACAAGGGTCACCACCGTCCATGTCTCCTTCCTAAGTTGTTTCTATGGGCTGAGGGAAGTCCACCATCTCACCAAGGTCGCGTCCACCGCTGGCATCCAGGAAGGCATGCCCCAAGCATTGGTGATGCTGGTCCACACCTGCCGAGCTAGCACACATCCAAACAGTAAGTGGTCGATCATTTCCTGAGCTTGATCACAGAAGGGGCATGCCGAAGGGTGAGGAAGCTGCCTTCTTTGCAATCTATCCGTCGTCCAACACCTATTCCTTGCCGCCAGCCAGACGAAGAACTTGCAGGAATTCGGAGCTCTTGATTTCCAAATCTGGATGGCACCGTCCGACTCTATCATGCCTGCAAAGGATGCCCTATAGGCCGATCTAACAGTGAACTGGCCTGAGCTCTCCCAAGCCCAGTGGATCCTGTCTTCCGTGCCTTGCGTGAGGACCACGTCCTGCATCCTGTCGACTAGCGCAATGAACTCGAGCAACGCTTGCGCTGACATGTCGGGTGAAATATCGTGCCACCAGCCCTCCGTCATGGCCTGTCGGACTGTTTTCAGCCGGGCAGGTCTTCTCACTAAGGCGTAGAGGTTGGGCATCAAGTCCTCGAGCCTTCCATCCCACAGCCACCAATCCGTCCAGAAGCGTGCAGATTCACCGTCACCAAGAGTGCATCTCGTGGCTGCCTTATATAAGCCCAAGGAGTCATGAGAAACTTGCATGTTGAAATCGGCCCAGGGCCTGAGGGGGCCAGTTCGTTGGAGCCACGGCCATCTGGTGCGTAGGGCCGCGTTCATCAGCCTTAGGTTGGGCACCCCGAGGCCCCCAAGATCCTTAGGCGCGCACACCCGATCCCAGGCCACCAAACAACGCCCACCATGCACATCTCGACGCCCCTTCCACAGGAATCCACAGCAGATCTTGTTGGCCACAGTGATCGTCTTAACCGGTAGGTCAATCACCATCATAGCATGAATCGGCATAGAGGCCAACGTAGTGCGCAAAAGCTCTAATCGTCCCGCGCGGAAGAGGAGCCTAGCTTGCCAGGCAGGCAGCCGATCGGCCATCTTATCGATCAGGTATTGTAACGGGGCCGCCGAAACCTTGCGCAAACCAAGCGGGAGCCCAAGATACTTGCAGGGCCAGCTCAGGACCTGGCACTCCAACTCGGTGGCAATCTGCAGAATTTGCACCTCCGAGCATCTTATGGGGTGAGCGGAACTTTTGATCAGGTTCGTGCGTAGCCCAGACGCCATCCCGAAGTCACGTAGCGGCATGGAACATGCCCTGAGGCTTTGCAGGTCCGACTTGATGAAAGTGACCACATCGTCGGCATAGATGGAGGTGCGTTGCCGGAATCCAGTGGCCGCAAGGGGATGCAGAACACCCCCTGTCGTGGCCGAACCCAGCAGGTGGTGAAGCGTCTCCATGACGAGGACGAACAAGAGAGGCGAGGCCGGGTCTCCTTGCCGCGGGCCTTGCCGGTTGAAGATGATATCCCCAGGTACACCGTTCAGCAGAACCCTAGTTGAGGAGGAGGCGAGCAGGCCTGCAATCCACGAAATCCACTTGGCGCCAAAGCCCATATGTCGCAGGACATCCATCAGGAAAGCCCAATCCACTGTGTCGAAGGCTTTAGTAATATCGGGCTTCAACATCACCGCTTCTTTCTTAGCAGCATGCAGTTTTCTAGCCATTCCTTGCACCATCATAAAGTTATCATGGAGCCATCTTCCACAAATGTTATTTTTTTGTGGAACTTCGCACGGGGGTAGATTGGGCACCCAGGTTTGATATCCCGAAATCCTAGTTTTTTTTTGAATTTAATGTTTATAGGGGGATGTAGCACCTAGGAGCCAAAAATCTGCCGGGGTTTCCATACGTGATGGATGCTCATATATTCGTATAGCATGATGCAACAGGAGCCGGATCCTCTAACTTAGAGAAGGAAAGTCACGGTGCTATAATGCTCATCTAGTGTAAAATGAAGAAGGAATGTTACGGACTATTAGCAGGTTATTTACTTTTGTAATTACTGTATATATAAAAAATCAAAATTTATTTTATCTCACCATCAACTTGTTTGTATGTAATTACTATGAATGTGTATACTAGATCTATAATTTAAAAATTAATGTAAGTTATTTTAGCCTTAATTGTATGGATTAACAAAAGGAAAGTTAGGACAATGTAGCTTCCCTAACATCCCTTGTGTATGTTAGAGGATCCGGTTCCCAACAAGATCTCGAAGGGATTACAGGAATGCGCATGAAACAGCTGATGGCTGAGACGACTAGCTATTCTTTTGTAAGGTGTAACTGGTTGGTCTTACCACCAAAGACATGTTTTAAATTTGTTTCAAGGGTAGCACAATTTGTTTCTTCATGAGCTGAAACTTTTCTTTTACGCAAACTGAAATTGTTGTTTGCCTTTGACATCGCACTTGAGCACACAATATTTATGTAGTAGTAGTACATAATTCTCATGGATATCACACAAGACATGGTTGGATAATTCTCATGGATAGTACATAATTCTCCCAAGACATGGTTGGATAATTCTCATGGATAGTACATAATTCTCATGGATATTTGAATTACGATCATCCAAGAGTGCATTCACCTTTCTTGTTGTATTTGTTTGGCATGCCTCCTTGTCATGGGAGTCGAATAGATCCTTGTAGAAGCTTCATTTCTTAGCTATGATTCATCACAAGGAGGTGATAAACAAGGTGAACCTAGAATCCCCTTAGTGCCCTCCGAGTACGTACATCGTACATGCTTGTTGGGTTTCCACACACTACTACAGCCCTAGTTCATGCCCACTGCCCAGCCTCCTCTGCTCTACCAACATTTTCATATTTAGACAGGATGTTTTTTCACAACAACCAATCAACATCTTGCGTCGGAGCGGCAAGATAACACAGCACGAAAACGGGGCAGTCGGAAAATAGCATCGAGCTTACAACAGCAGATGATAAAAACAGCTTTTAACACAACACGATTGTTCGCGCGACTGACTTACCAGCAATCATCGGTTTCAGACAAATGGTTACAAATGCAAACTACGGCGCTAATTTCCCCTCCCCTGGCAATAGACTGATCTACTTCATCCCAAAAGAGAACGACAGCTTTGGTCGCGACTTGTTCTTGCCCAGCAGCTTAATCTGGTTCTGCTTCTGCTGCTGCTCCTCCATTTGCTTCTGCTTCATGGCTTCCTCCCTCTCCTTCTGAAGCCTCTCCAGCTCCTGGTACCGCTCCAGCTCTTTCTGCTGCTGCTCCATGGCTACCTTCATCTGAGCCTCCTCTGCTTTCTTTCGCTCCTCTCCGAGCTTCTTCTCTAGCTCTTCTCGCTCTTTCTTCTCACGTTCCTGCGGCAATGACAAACATAAGCTTTCATGAGGTTATTCTAAAAATAAGCTCCCATGAGTTATGACAAGCAGTGCTGCAACAAGAACTAAAGAATCATGCAAAGGTGCACAATATGAGCCAGCAGAAAACATGACAGCGGCAAAGAGCTTAGGGCCTCTCCAATGTGAATAAGCCCGGGCATTAGGCCCTTGAGTTCGACCTTAGTAGATTAAGCATTGTGAGAGTAGACCTTAGTCAGAAAATCGCCAGGGTGCCCATAGCGGCCTGACCCACCCACAAGCAATACAAAACCATGTTCTCTCTCACCTCTCTCCGTGATGCATAAAGTAATACAAATGCAAACTACAGTTCTAATTTCCCTTGGCCAATCGACTCTACTTCATCCCAAGAGCACATGCATGAAGGGATTCTTATTTTGCACATGCATGAAGGGATGAGTGGTTGGGTGAAAGAAAAAGGAAACTGGCATGTGGGCCCCAGCCTAAGGCCCAAATAGTCCTTAAACATCGTAAGATTCTTATTTTGCTATAGCATGTCAGATGGGCCCCAGATTATGGCCGGTTTATGATCTAAGGACTGGAGATGCCCTTACCGCTCTCTGTTGGGCTTCAACCAAGGCAGACACCTTCTCTTTCTCAATTTGGGCAACTACCTCCTCATGTATCCTTTTTCGCCCTTCATCAATTCGACGCTGTATTTCATGTTTGATTTCCTCAGAATTCAAACTATCCTCAACTTGTTTCCTAATAGCTTGCTCAACTCTTTTTGTAGTTTCCTCCTCTAATAGCCTTAGTTCAACTTCTTTTTGACGCCTGCAATTGTGAGAAGAAGTTAATGAGGTGTACTTTGCAAAAGAAAATATTGACAGATGCCAACACTCAAATCAAATATCTAAGGGCACAAAAGCAAGGGGCGGATTTAGAATCTTTAACACTATCTATCATCGACTATACCTCTCATCAGCATAGTGTTGAATACAGACTAATGCATTTTAGGCATACCTCTATTATGATTCCAGATCCAAAAAATGAATTAGCAAAACTGGTCAAGAGTAGATAAAGGATCACCAATTGCATCATCAAATATAACAAGTGGAACTATAGCAGTATCTTCCTTCAGAAAAGCCTGTAGAGAAGAATGTCAAGAGTAACTTGTGGCAGATTTAGAACTAATCATGTAAGCATCTCAATATTCCAACTAAATCATATTTCTGCATGCATCTGAGGGAATATCAAACCAATCATGCATTAAACTTTTTTACCAATTCAATTGCTTATTGTGACTCGTTAGTGCAAGGAACAAAAAGACGTTAGCACGCTTTTCAATTGACAGGTGACAGACAAAAAAACTGGAACAACACCATGGTAATGGTGCATATTTAAAATTCTGCTACTTGGGTTTCATTCCCGTCAATAGGTTACATGTCAGTGCAGTGAACAAATTAATCCATATTCAACAGCCAGAACATTAATCTATATTGAGCAACAAGAACAAATCCTGCTACTCTGAATTTTACATGAAGCCAAAAAACACATCAAAACTAAGCTAAAAGAAAGGAACACCACAAAATTGGAACCGAGCAAGTAGCTACGACCACAAATAACACATTTCTCTTCCTAAATTATATCTGGCACTTTCAGTTGAATAAGCATAAGAACATGAGAGCTGCAAGCAAGCCTCAGGTAACCTGACTAAATAAACTATGATCAAGAGCACATACTAATTACCAAGATAAGACAGAAAATGAACGCCTGGTGATAGTAGAATGCTTACAAGTAGGCAACTAATTTCATTTCCCACTAAGTGTTATTAATTCAACATAGTTCAATGCACACTGCAAACATAAACATATTTTACTTTTTCGGAGGTACTAGCTTCCAACTAAAGCGGTTAAGCGGCAGTTTTGATTTTTTGAGACAGCTCGACACTCCCACAGTGTGGTGGTTATGCAATCGTTTAATCTACCAGGGGGGGGGGGATAAGTGTACTAGCAAAATCGAGTTTTGGATGTGCCTTCATTTCATAAGCAAAGCAACCCAGATAAGAAACAATTATCAAATTAACATTCATATTCGAAAGTATTTGCATTCATTACTGTTCAATAAAAACATGATTGAGTTGCACCATGTATATTCAGAAAAAAAAACTAGAGCAAATTGCAGTGCATGTATTCAGAAGAGCGTATAATTTAGAGCACAGTTAGCCAATAGAACCTGACCTCGTGTCGTGGTGAAAACAGCAGCTAGATGAATACAGTACAATAGCACTATGAAAATGTTCGTTAATGACTAGCTTGTCAACATCGTGAAAGAGGTATGGCAAAGAGAGAGTAAACAATTTGGTTTGTACATGGCATAATCTAGATTCTAACTAGCAAAGCAGATACTCCCCACCTTTTCTTTTCTTCTTCTAGCCTTTGCTTATCAACGACATTCTTATTCTCTGTAGATCCGAGATGGGGACTCGATTTGGCAACTGGAGAACCAGTGACACTCGGACTTCTCTTTCTTTTGTAATGGATTTTCGATGGGGATGGACTCCTGCGCCTCCTGGGAGAGGAAGGTGAAGGGCTCTTCCTTCTGCAATATAAAGGTTGCCATTGTGAGGACAAAATAAGAGCATGATAAGATAACATAAAACAGGTAATCACCGTCAGTTATAGAAGCCCTAAAAAGTAAGCGGAAGCAGTTACCTCAAACATCGTTAGAACTTTGGAGGATTCCACAGCAATACAGCATAGAGTAAAAATCTTTGTAGGTTCCATGCTTTTAACCGAAGGAACTCTTGTCACTTGTCAGTCTATACAGGCAAGCAACGTAGACTCGTAGAGTACCAGTGAGGCGGTAACTATGTTCAAGCATCATCTGCTCATATGTTCCAAGCTGCTTCCATATGTGTTCCTTGTTCAGCATTTTTTCTTGCTTTGGATGTAAATGGATGCAACTGATTTTAGTGGTTCCTATATCATATTAGAAGATCGATAACAGAAGAAACTCCACACTTAACCACCAATTGCCCACATTCCCCCTTTTCGGGCCTCTTTTGGCCTCTGCAGTGTGTTCACCTAAAGATGTCCAAGAAGACAGTGTGCCCTGGTAAGGCATATGGCATTCATCCATTGCCATCTCAATCAGTGGCGAATCTAGGACGTGAATGAAGGGTGGCTAAACTAGACCAATATTGTTAACTGCAGGTGAGGTGGGGGCTTAAAACAAAGTGGACGAGCAGCCATGAAGTCCAAAAAAGTATCTCACTGGTCAGGTTTACCGAAGAGAATCTAGCAGCCTGCATGACTGCTCATCCAAACCAGCATGAGGTATCGTCATTAGCGTTTCTTTTTAGGCTGGACTGCCCACTAAACCAGTACGAGACTTGGTGTTTAGACAAAAGAAAGATCAGCAAATCATTTACTTGATCTCTGTGTTTTCCAGAGTGTCACCAATGGCTGGTGCAAACGGAAGTGTTGTTGGCTTGTTGCACGATCCAAACTAGGAGAAACCCCAGCTAACCATGTAAGAGGGCAAGCGTGCACCAAAGGCATGTAACACTACCTTGCTCTCCCCCCCAGTCTAACCTCATGGTATGGTGAAAAAGGGTTACAAACACTTCTGAATAGATACCAATATTCCGTTCATGGATAAACCTTGTTTCAGATATTTTCTTCTTCCAAACAGGGTCTGAGTAGTACCGTGAACATAACCAAGCAACTTTTATACAAGCCATGTTAAATTTGATGTAAGACAGGAATACCATTATCTAGTAATCTGAATTGCTCCTCACCAACGTGAATGTTACATACATCATAGAACAATCACACATTCACATGAGCTAACTAAGAATCACTTACTGACCAACTTCCACTGGTCCAAACAACCATGAGGAGACCCAAAATAATCATTCATTCCATTTAGCAAGTTTGCATTCAAAATACAGTTAACATAATAACAACAAAATAAAGAGGAAAAATAATCAGAGGATTCGCATCCCCTCGTATCTTCCCTA
Source organism: Triticum urartu (assembly GCF_003073215.2). Taxonomy (NCBI): domain Eukaryota; kingdom Viridiplantae; phylum Streptophyta; class Magnoliopsida; order Poales; family Poaceae; genus Triticum; species Triticum urartu. Next base: position 553,852,274 of record NC_053027.1, on the reverse strand, counting down.
CTCTTTATATACTGCACATATATACATGACACACAGACACGGCGAAGATGCTGAAAAAGTAAAGGCGCGCCAGATCGCGGTCGCGTGTGACAGGGGAGATCACCTATAGGAGGAGCGATAAGGGGACCTGCTGCGGCTGGGCACGCGCTCCCTGTAGCCCGGTCCGCGGCGAAGCGGGGACGGCGACGGCCGGCGCCGGCGCGGCGGCGACCTTGACAGGTCGCGCGGCATCCGGCTGGAAGCTAAAGCCACTGCGGTGGCCGGCACGAGCAGATCTGGCCGGACGCGGGGAGATCGGGGACGGAAGTCTGAACGTTGGGCGCCGATCTATGTGTAGACGGGGGATTTTGGGGGCGGCGCGCGGGCATCAATGGCGACGGCGGCCGGCTGGAAAAAAGTGGGAGGCCGACGAAGAGATGAGGAAAATATAGGGTGGGACCCAGCCACCAGCTGCTGCTGCTTTGGTGGAACGGGCCAAGCTTTCTGGGGTGAAAACAAAACTTCCATTATCCATCCCATGAGACTCCCACGGCGATTAGGGATTCTGGACCGTCCAATCGAAACTCCCATGCGATACTGACCGTCTGATTTCGGGTCGATTTGATGTGAACCGTTTGATCTTCACGGCGATCGACCTCAGCCGTTGGATGAAATTCCAATTGCAACAAAGTTTCAATTCTAATTCCATCTGCGCGAGACAACGAGGAAGACGACCCGATGTGGGCTGCTACGATTCACCGCGCGAGACGCCCAACAACTACCTCCAGGCCAATTCCGGACCCCTTTAGTGCTCCTCGTTGTTGTGCGCAAACACACCTGCGAATCCCCAACTCGCGGGTCATCACGTCGACCGCTCCCGCCCTGACCTAGGGTTCGATGGGCGAGCTCGCTGCCATCCGCCTCAGTGGCCCACCAGTTGTGCACTGATGAGGACATGAATGCACCGAGGAGGAGCTCTCCGCTGGGAGGATGCTCCATGCCTAGACGGGAGAAACACATGTCATCGTTGTTTCGTCAGGAGAAGAGCCGCGTCACCATCAGCCAGCCATCCTCCCTTGCTGGTCGTTCTAGGTTTCTCACTTAGATGTCAACTCGATTTCCTCTTATTTTGTAGATTGAAAGTGACCCCTTTTCACTAGCAAGAAATTGTTACGTTGTTCTACAACGGTCATAGACATTTAGATAACCTTATGGTTGAAGTTCTAAACTTTAACTGTGCCACTAGAAAAATTATTCTTTGCTGATTCTATTGCATACATATTCTGGTTTGGGTGACTAAGAATTGTGCTCGTCTTTATCATTAGTTAGCCGAGGTATATAATGAATACATGATCTATTTTCATATTACACGTTTGTAGAATTGAATACGTGATTTGTTTTAGTTTGCAGATTTGTAAGCACATTCTTTTGTTGGGCTTCTTAGATATATCGTTCAGTCTCATGTAATCAACTTCTAACATTTGTACTATTAACTACACTTTTGTAGGTTCATGGAAGTTTCTTGGAATGTCAAACCGAAGGCCCATATTCATCTTTCTCTCGGCTAGCAGCAACAAACCAACGCTTCAAATGGTTATACTGTTTCTACTACTAAAATCTATAGATTCGCCGCTCCACCTAGTTACGTTGGTTCAACCATCGACATCTTTGCACTACAGGAGCATTTCATTTGGCTACGGAGTTGTGGAGTCTGACTTAGGAGCTGCTCCATTTGATATATGCATGTGGAACAACAAAGACCGTTAAACCCAAACACGGTCTCTTTGAAATCAGTGGAGAGAAACACCGTGCAAGGGAGCATTCAAACAGTGTTGCATTGCAACATGCGGGACCATGGATGATTCTGCTACAAAAATCTTAAAGCCCGATGATCAGGTATGTTTGCACATTATGTTCTGTTTGTTATTTCGGGTTACTTCCATCTGTTTTATCCAACATCAATATTTGTTTTGAAAGTGCCGCAAGTCATTTTCCATGCTTATTTTCTGCTCCCTCATATTAATATTCTGTGGCCACGTTTGATGGTTGCAATAACAATGAAATTCTACAAAAACTTTTGATGGTTGTAATGTCACTTGGGAGTTGAGACAACTTATTTCACAAAATGTATAACTTACTTTTTGTTTCCCCTCTAGATATCGAATACTTGAGGGTGTTATGCTATTCTATTGTATAAATTTGCACATATGTGATGCCAATAAGATTAATTATTTATTTTGTATCTAGTTGTTCAGATGATAGAAGAGTACATGTTATGCCACCAATATTAGGCATTATATAGCGACATAATATACTATTCCTTGATGATAAGTTTTTGTCCAGAACTCTTTGTTGTTTGGAATTGTCTGGACTGTCTCCGAGATTCAGGGAGGGAGAAGAAGTAAAGTTGTGGTTTATAATGGTAAAAAAGTTAGCAAAGCCACGAGGATCCTATTTGATATACGTATGCTCCCATTGCAACACATGGACAATTACCTAGTCATAGACAAAGAATAGAACATGTGATTGTATCTTATCATCACTAACTTACACAATAATAACTTCTCACCTAATCCTCCCCACCTTTGAGTACGCAAGCAACAAAAGTACATCATATGATTCATATAAGATCCATCAAATTTGTCAATGTTCCTTGAAATCCAAGTATAATTTTCAAATTGATCAACATTTTTTTTAAATCTAGCAACACCTTTCAAACCTTGAACATTTTCTAAAATACGGGATCAATTTTATAATTCATGATCGTTTTTAATATCCAGGAACATTTTTCAAATTTGTGCATATTTTTTGCATTTCAGATATTGGAAGTCTGAGATTTGTTCCCAAATTCATGAACATTTTTGTAATATGAATATTTTTTGAAACATCCATTTTTTCTCAAATCAGTGAAGTTCTTTGGGAAGTGGGTACATTTTTTCATCAACATTTTTTCAAATCAGAAATTTTTAAAAAAGGAAAACAAAAACAGAATGAATAAAGGAAAAAAAACAAAGGAGAAAGACGGGGGCGCCTCGCGCGCAATGTGCTATATGCCACCCGCAGCGTCGCCTGCAAGCAGTCGCTGCTTGGCTGGCCCAGTGACCCGGCTGCTGACCTCACACTGATGTTTCCAAAGTTTTCACTTTTTGATTCGTTTTCCATTTATTCTTAACTATTATTTTTATTCAGAAATATTACAAATAACGCTTTAGATAAAATTTATAAAAATGTTGAACATCCATTTGAACATTGATAAACATGTGTAGAAAAATATTAACCATGTTTAAAAATATGTTTGTGAGATTCAAAAAATGTCACATGCTTAAAATATTTTACATGCCTTTTTAAACAATGTTTATACAATATACATAAATGCTTGCGTAATTCAAAGAAAATCTTGCTTAGATTCAAAAAATATATGTTACAATTTAGAAAAATGTTCATGAGTTTCAAAACTGTTTTGGGACATTGTTAAACAATATTGTGTGTAAATGTAAATAAAATGTTTGCATACTGCCAGAATTTTTTTTGCACCATTTAATAACCTGGGAGTGAAATTTTAAAGAAAATTTCGGCGATTAAAAAAATATTCGTGGCATTTTAGAAAATATTTTCCAATTTTGAAATGTTCCCGTAGTTCAAATAAATGTTTACAACCATAGAAAAATGCATAACATGTATTTTACAAAAGTGTTGCCGTGTCTTCAAAAATGTGTTCAGAAAGCATGCATTTCTAAAAATGTACATCATGTGTAACATGTAGGTTAAAGGAATTCTTAGTACCATTAAAAATGTATAACGAGCTTTTTATAATATATTCAAAAAGAATGTACATCATGTATTTAAAAAAAATCCAAAAGTGTATTATAAATGTTTCATGTGCGCTCTAAAATGTTCATTGTGTACTGAGAAAAGAGAAAACATGCGTGAAAAAACCCCGACAAAGAAACATAAAAAAACAAAATCCCAAAGAAAATAAAGCCAAGAAGAATGAAACAAAAGAAAACTACTGTAGGCTATGTTCTATGATCCAGTTCGCACCGGTTTTAGAACCTTTGGTGCTGTGTTTTTTTTCTATTTCATATCTATGTTTAAATATAAACCAAATACATGTCAAATTTTCTCAATGCACGTTGTATATTTTTCATATCACACGTAAAATATCATTTATACATGTTGAATATATTTTTAATACATGATGAACATTTTTTTGAAATTACATGTCTGAATATTGTTTTTGAAAAAAAAGTAAGTTATGTTTAAGATACACGCTAAACTTTTTTCTGGCTGGTAAGAAATATTTTTAAGAAAATTACATGATCCTTTTGTACATTATATTAACATTTTTGAGAGAAATGTCACGAATATATTTTTTGAACGTGTGAACATTTTTCAAAATGTCATGTACATGTGTTAAATGATAAGAAACATTTTTATTAGCTTTCGAAGATATATTTTTATATTATATAAACATTTTAGAAAAATACAGACATTTTCAGAAACACGTGAATACTTTCTAAATGTCACAAACTTTTATATGGAATAGTACAAGCCTTTTTAGAAGTTGCATGAATATTGTTTAGCACAGTATGAAAAAAAATTAGGCTCGTCACGAAGGTTGACGACAGTTTTGTACGAACTGAAACCGGTGAGAGAACGTTTGGTCATAAATCGTGAGGTGTACACCGTTGGCCTACTCCCGGAGTTGCAATTGCCGATAATCATAGACAAAACGATGAAGAAACAGTATCTATCTGATCGCCGCTTGCTTATCACACAACACTAATAACACCCCACCTAATCCTCCCCTCATCCTTTGAGTACGCAAGCAGCAAAAGGACAATCATCCTCGTCGTCACCTCCAAGCTCTCCTCTTCCATTCAGTTGGGCCAACGCATGCATGCATCATCTTCATGTGGTTGCTCCCCAACTCCATTATCACCACCACCAGACGCCGAGCTGGCTGAGTAGCTGACCACACTCTACCTAGCTTGATCGTCACTACCCGCTCGTTCCGAAGCGCGAGGTCACGAATTTTTCTCTTCTTTTACCCAACTTTCTTGCTAAAAGGACGGTTCTGGTGTAAAAGAAGAAGAAAGGAACTGTAATACATTGACTTGAGCAAAAAGTTTCACTTCTATTCTTGCTAGTACATTGGGTTCCACATCAGGCTGATTATTCTAGATCGATTGAGTAAAGGTCAAGCTCAGTTCAGTTGCGGCGCCCACGTTTGAATGCAATCTTCTCACCTTTGCTGTTTGGTCCCACTTAAGTCCAGCACTTTGCTTGTATACTAATGTAAAGAAACACATGTAACACCTCTAGTGACTACAGATTTATTATCATGTATGTGTGCTTGGAACATAACTTTGCAAAAGGAGAATATATGTTTTACCCCAGCCTGAATGCAAAGGAGAAGAATATGTGTCAATCAAAGCGCTCCCAAAGCAAGAACCGGCAGCTAACTGAAACAGTAGGGCATCCGATCCATAGGATCCCTCATGATTTTTTGTTGGCATGTATATGTCATTGACGCGTTATTCTGACTCAGGGTGCATGGAGGACAGCAGCAAGATAGCAGAGAAAGAAGGGAGAAAAGGAAAAGAAAAGATGATGCGTCCATGAGAACCGGGGATCAGATGCGGACATTTGGCGGCGCGATGATCGAGCATCCCAATCGTCTCGCCCGGATGCGTATTCCTGCAACCGAATGCAATCATTCTTCAGGCTTCATCAGTTTGCCGACCTCACTGCATGCCGACGCAGCGAGCTTCCTCCCTGGCTCTCTCCCATTCTGCATGGGATGAAGAAGTAGACCGGCAGACAGAGGCGGTGAGCTCGAGAATTTCTTACCACATAATCCAATTCTAATCCATTATTACATCACGAGCACGTCGCTTGTGCCATTGTGTCTGTTCAATGACACATCTTGAGCGATGTTTTAAATAGCGGACTATGACATTTAGCGGCGACCCTAAAAACAGCTATAGCGTCAAATTATACATGAAATCATTTAGCGGCAACACTCTCAAACAGCTATAACGGAGCTATAGCCGGCTATTTAAAACTATGATCCTGAGATGAATAGTATAAGCAGCCATCTCTGCAACCGTCCAAGGAATTAACACGACGACTAGTCGACGGCTGCTACTACGGGGATGCCGTTCCGCCCGCGGGAGGAGGCTACACCGATATTCCTTCACGAAAGCGGCCAAACATGGCTAGTAGAACCCCATGCACGCACGCGCGCGCGCGCTTTTCTGAAGGCCGGCAATGGCGTCCCGGGCCGGGCGGCCGGCCATGCCGCGCTGCCTGTGCGTGCCCCTCGCTTCCACCTGACCTGACCTGACCTGGCCCGGCCTCTGTGTACGTGACCACACGCAGGCCACACGATCGACGGGACGTCTCGTCCGATAGGAGCTAGTCGAGCGAACAGCGGCGTCGCTTTAGACAAGATAACCCTGGAAAAACCGGGCCATCGGTCGATTTGAACAGCAGCTGGGGGGCATGGTCAAGAGGTAACCTGTCGCCATACCGCGAGTTATTACTAAACCTAGAGCGATATTTTACCGGCACGGCTCTATCGGTTTCTCATATATTGAAGAAGAAGCGACAAAGAAGTCGGATACAACGTCTTTTGAGCATTGCAACGACAAAAGCAAGGATTAGCAACCACATCCACCGAAGAAGATATTTTACCTGCACGGCTCTATCGATTGCTTCATCTCAGTCAATTCAAACGGTGGTAAGTAAGATCTGATCTGATCTGATCTATATACTGATGAAGATTGTCTGCAGGTGAGCTCTGGACATATGGCTCACATCTGTCAGCTGACGAATACAAAAAACGGTGAAGATAGACCGCATTTCCAGATTTTGGTGGAGGTGGAGCCTTCTTTTCTGGAGAGTGACTCAGCGGTGTTAGTATACAGTGATGAAGTAGTAATTTTCTATGATAAATTGTCTGACCCTAATTTTAACCTTATGCAAAACAGCTGAATGGTGGCAGTGCATCGGATCCAGCAGCATATTCGTGGCGTGCACATCAGGCAAGCACGTCGGTCCAGTCAATCACTGCCTAGGTACTGCGTGCGTACGTATACGTAGTAGTGGCGCGCATGTGGAAGACAAGCGGAGAGCATCTATCTATCCCGATCCAAGACTATTAGCAGCACTAGCTACTAGTGTAGACCATACAGCCTAGACCAATAGACCATACGACCGTATCTAACTAGAAAATTCATAGTAGATGCTCCCGTTAACTCGCCATGGATCTTGGGGGAGCTAATCCGCGGTTGATCACCGCAAACAAGCATTTCAGACAGCGCACCGCCATGAGCGCATGAGTTGCAGCCCTAGCCATTGACCAAACATGCGACTACTAGGCGCCGGCGCGCCGGCCCAAATCTGGGCCGGTCACACCGTACGCGTCCGATACGCTGTGTTTTAACCGTCAGATCATGGTCTTCGTCCTCAAAGCACTTTTCTTTCTGGCTTTTGCCCCCAAATCACGCGAGCACGGGGCAGGACGAGAACGAGACAACCGACCTTCGAAGCTAACGGGACCACCGTCGGTCATTGGATCGCTGTCGCTGGCCGGGTCGCTGCTACTCACCAGATCGCCATTACCCGCCTGCTTGCCGCCCTTGCTACCGGGTTGTATCAAACCTCCTCCTCACCCTCACCCTCCTCCCCCCCACACCCCCGCGACCGCCGTTCCAGCAGTCCCGGCGACCTTGCAACACGTCTCGCCGCGGTGGCCGTCGCAGCTCGCAGTGCTGACCCGTCATGGCTCTAAAACAACATCGGTTGCCGCAGCTCTGGAATTGCTAGTTCCAGCAAAAATAGATGCCGGTTGAAAGCAAAACTGCTCGCCGGTTGTATCAAAAATGGCTTGCCGATCCCAACAAAGAAAAATGTTTCCGTACTCGCATCCATGAGAAATCGCTGGTTCCAGCAAAAATGTCTGATAGTTCCAGCAAAAACAAATGGCTGGTTGAAGCAAAAAAACAAAGTTGCAGGACTCACAAGAAGATGGATGTAGCAAAAATCCACAGACATTGGGTAGTAACAAAAATCAAAACGGTTGTAGCAAAATGGTTCGCCGGTTCCAGCAAAAATCACCGTGGTAGCAAGTTTGGGATGTCGGGGTGGTAGCAAAAACATCGGCTGGTTCCAGCAAAAACAAAACATGGTTGTAGCAAAAATCCTGCCGCGCCGACCTTGGAGAGCAGCGCACCCAGCTGCGGGTGGCCATGGCGACGAGCGCTGCAGCACTGTCGTGATTGCAGCCCACTCAGCTCCGGCCACCGCTCGCAGCAGCGGGTGGCTCAGTTCCCAGCAGGCAACGACCGCTCCTCACCCCTGTAGTAACTCCGGCCACCACTCGCCGGAGTAGCAGAACCCCTGCAGTAACTCCGGCCACCGCTCGCCGGAGCAGTAGATCACCGGGATCTGAAAAAATGAAGGATGTGGTGCTCAGGGCTTGTTTAGAGAGATGATGGGGAATAGATGAGGATTGCGCCGGGAAGGAAGAAAAGTAGTGGACGGAAAGAGATAAGGCACTAGACGTGGTCCCACCTGGTTACGTGTCGCCTGTATATGAAAATGTAGCGAGCGCGTGGGTGAGGCACCGGCTGAAGCTTCGGCCGGCCTGCCGATTCCAAACGTTTCCCTTTGTCTTTTCGTGTTGTATTCGAAGAGTTCTCCTAGCCAATGTCCAAATCGCCGAAGGTGGGAAGAAGCGTGGATCGATATTTTGTTACTCCCTCCATTTGCTGTTATACGATGTGGTAACTCTTCTCAAAATCAGATGTATTTAGACACGATTTTGTGTGTTTGATAATTTATTTTAGTTTGTATGAAGTCCATGTTAAATCTTTTGAAACATCTTACAATAGTGAATGGAGGGAGCAGATTTTATGAGCCTCGGTCCACTAAATCTTGTATGTCAGCTCAGTTGAAATCGTGAAATCTCGAAACCCATTTGAGTTGCATGGCGAATGTGCAAGTGCAATGTTTTGCCAACTTGCCTCGCAAGAAGCGGGCCCTTCGGCCATTGTGCGATCTTCGTTTCTTACATTTTTCATTTATTGGAACCATGGGGTAATACCGAGTGGTAAAAGACTAAATTTCCTCAAAACAAAAGTGGTAAAAGACTAAAGGTGGAACTTGTAACGACAACATTGGAAAATTCGATTCCTCAAAAGAATCTTTCAAGAAAGAAAATCCAATGTGACTTTAGTTTCCACCACCGGTTTCTACCGTTATCATATACGACAAATTCGAATAATCATATATATGTAACTTTAAATGTTCACACGGACTTTCACTATCAGTATTTTTGTTTCAGTTCATTGCATCTGATAGACTCTACATATTCAAGGCATAAAATGAGATCGCATGCTAAAAGGAGTAGTACACATGAAGAAACTACCTGTCTTTTTAGCACTAGTTGAAGCTGCGGGCCCGTTTAGCACTTTAATTAGCGCCGCTGGGACGGTGGCGGTCTTCATTTCCACGGCAGGCATGGCCGGGCGGGCGGACAGTAACTTGAATGGCGTGGGGCCGCTTAAGTCAGTCGTTGACGGCAACCCGGCGACTTGTTGAAACCAAACCAAAGCAAAGGTGAAAGAGAGAGACGCAAAAGGAACAAGGCGCCTCCTTTCATGGGATCCAACAGCGACCCGGGCCGAAGCTTGAATCCCGGGCAATCGTTGAACAGGACTTGTAAACAGATGGATAGATAGATATATATTCGGACGGGTCACTCACCACCATATATGCTTATCATCATGTGTGATGTGTGCGCGCGGACTGCTCTTTTGGTGCCTAGCTTGGCGAGCACTACGGACACACATGGCCTGAGTTGTCTCGACGCCGACGCGACAAGGGATCTGTCCGTGCATTACTGCCGCCTGATTTTTTGATTGCTTGGGTTATGGTTATGGGCCTGATCGAGCTCAGCTGGGTGGCAAGGCGGTGAGAGGGACGGCTCATCCAATCCACCGCCGGCGCCGGGAGGAAATCTTGGGCTGCTCCCGGCTTTTTATGTACGTCCCCCCTGCCGCCGTCGCCATTGCGTCTGCCATGGCAGCTAGGGACGAAACAAGGCCTCTGGACATGGTCATCTACTAGTATGATACTCCTACACAGTTGCCATCATGGAACAGAAAATTATGTCTGCTTCGGTAGTGGTAGGGATATACGTACCGGCCGGCAGGGCTGAGGTCAGAATAATGCTACTGGCTTAGTGTATGCACTGTATTATACAGGCAAAAGCAAGTGAAAGATATACAGGTCACAGTTGAGTTTGGGTTGCATACTGTTATCCTGCCGAGCAGGGTTGGATCGGCGACGCATGTGCGTGGGTTCACGGAGGGAGGGGTCAACATCTGGACGCTAAAAAAAACTTTGACCCGTCTTCTGTCTCACAATCCAAGCCATATCCTGGCTGGCTCGGGATATGAGAATGAGATTATTCGCACCACTCCTCTGGCTAAGCGCTTGCTTGACCCACCGGGCATGGAGGACCCCATCCAGCTTATCAGCTCCGAGCCATCCATGGACCAGTGAAAAATATACCTTCTTTTCTTTTCTTTTCTTTTCTGGAGACAGCACGAAAAATAAGGTCGTTGTGACACAGTCCATCCCATGTTACAAGGAGCACTATTCAACATCTCTGATCTCTCTCCTCCATTCTTTTATTCCGAGACGGCGACAGCATGTGCTCATTGTACGAGCAAGACGACGCTACATACGTACATGTCGACGATCCAATGCCGCCTCAATAAATAAATAAAGAAACAAAAAACAAAACATAAAACGTACAGTACTACTAGTGCTCGTAGTAGGAATGAGTGCATGGATGGGGCAGGTAGCAGCGACGCAACGCGGTGATGTCGGGAGCGGGTGTGCATGCATGCACGCACGCATCATGGGCATGGGCCGGCTGACTGACGGACGGATGGCGAGCGAGGTCAAACAAAAGCGCACGGAGCGGAGCGGAGTGGATGGGTCAGCCGGACTGTACTACGAGGAGCCGGGCAGGCCACTAGGCACGGGGCGGCATCTCGGCGCAGGGAGGACAGCACCAAGACGAACCCAACAAAACGATCTCCGGGCCGCAGGCGCCGATTGACACTCCACATGCCGCGCACCGACGAGCGTGCGTCCAGGGCGGATCGATGATCGGATTTGCCGCTTGCTGCCGGCGCCGGTGGGGGTGGGGGTGGGATCGCCCCAACTAATCTTCTTTCCCGGCCCGGGTCAAATAATGCGGTGGACGGGCGTGCGAGCGAGACTAGTTTAAATTACGTGTTGTGGTGGCGGCGGCTAGCAGCATGGAGTTGTTGCGTGGAATGAGAGGCTGTCCGAGACCTTGTAGATCGTGGTTCCAGCTACGTACCGGAGAAAATACCAAGACATTCATGGATCTGCTTATAGAGGCGGAAGACTTCGCATGCGGATGTTGAGAGTTGGGACGGGAGAACGAAATGCGTGGGTGATAGCTAAGGCCATGCGGGCATGCAAGGCTCATCACACGGTGCGATACTGGCCGGGCACCTTTGGATCAACACGCTACGTGAGCAGGAGATGTAGGACCACGGCGTCCTACCTTGATCGGACAGGTAAATTCATGCTAGGACCAACAATTGGTTCGATGATTTCATAGTAAAAAGGAAATGATGGATTGTGCTAAATATTAGAGTGAACTCATATTTTAAACCGTTGTTCTGGCATCTTTGATAGAAATTACCCCATTTAAAATATCCACATCCACATTACCCCATTTAGTGAAAGCTACGCCTCATTTTATCCCTTTTACAAGTCAAAACTTACGGAAATCTCTCCCCACTAACCGCCCACTAATCAGTTTTCTGGATTTCGCTGTGGGGCCCTACGCTATCCAACCAAATGATGACATTTAAGTTTGTAATTATCAATCTATAAGGCCAACTCCACCGCGCGACCCCATCCTATCTGGCCCCGTCCGTTTAAGGTAAAACGAACAAACCGGACGGCTCAACGCGCGGGAGCAAACGGACTTTTGTCCGTTTTGTGTCCGCTTTCGACCCATCCGCGGCCCAAGTTTACGCCGCTTTTGGGGTGAAACGGACACCACGCGGACGCGCGGGCCGTCTGTGCGTGTCCTCTCCTGGCCCGCCCGTCAGTGGCACAGGGCGGACTTTTTTCTATCCGCCCCCTCCCTCCCTCCGGCCGCACCCCCCTCCACTCTTCCCCTCGCCGTCGCCGCCGCCGCTGCCATTGCAGCCGTGCAGTTCGGACACACGCTCGCCCAGCCCCTTTCCCTCGGCGCCGCCGGGCTGCCCAACTACGGCCACCTGGTTTGCGCACCCGCCGGCCGGATTTGGAGCGGATCCGGTCGGTCTTGAGCTCGCCCGGCTGTGGGAGGCCGGGCCGCGCCATGGACTGGCCGGGCACCTTGCCGGAAGGCCCTGGCAGGGCCGCAAGGCCACATGCAGGCAGTGGCTCCTCCTCTAGCCGTCCGGATCTGCACCGTCGGTGGTCCGCCGGCAGATACACGAATAGCGGTCGGCCGGGTTCGGTGCTTGTTTTCATGTACCAAAGATAACTTGTTTTCTTTGGTCTTGCTTTACTAGTCAAAATGTGATGATGTATTTTTCATGTACCAAAAATGAATGATGAAAAAAAAGTTAAGGACTTGCAAAGAAAAATGTACGCGGACAGGACCGCGCGCTGGACGCACAACCACTGCATGTCAGGACAGGCCCGGACACGATCCCATCGCCCTACCCAAACGGACAGAATCCGGACAAAATGGACGTCCGTTTGGGGTCGCGCGGTGGAGTTGGCCTAATAGCCCAGTCCGTCTTCGTTCGCTTGGTTCTCTCCTTACAGATCCAAGCACGTCGTCGCCAACACCACCGCCAATGTTGGAAACGGACAATCCTACTGAAGCACCAGCCCATCGCCGGCTACTCCAACACCACCGCACACTACTGCAAACAGGACACACCCGATGCCGATGCTACAGGCCGGAGCACAACACTCCCGCCGCTCGCTGCAAGCAGCACCACCCATTTGTTGTAGGCACTGCAAAGGTTTGCCACTGCTCAGCACGACCACCGGTGGTACAAAGGCGACACTCAGGTGTTGCAAGCCCAATCCGTCTTCTACCTCTAGCCTTCTCATCACCACAGTCACCACATGAGAGCCCTTGCGACTGTAGCGTCGGCGGTGTTGTGGTCGTCTGTGTCGCAACGGGGATCATGTTGCAATGAGCAACCGTAGAAGATCACCAAGTTGCAGCCGCCGCGCAACAACACGGGGTGACCGCAACATGGTCGATGTTGGAATGGGGTAACTAAATGGACACATATTTACATCCTCGCGCGAGTTGAAGGTGACCGTAAAATGATCCATGTTGCAATAGGTGACTGCAACATTATCCGTGTTGTGATGGTCTAATGGCTATATGAAACAGATCAAATGGTCGATGTTGGAATGGGGTAACTAAACGGCCGGATAACGCATAGCGTCGTCCTTATATTTCCTGTTCAAAGTTGCCTGATATTTCTCATGTTAAAATCACTTCTGAAAATACAAACCACACTACAAAATAAAAACGCAGGCGACATGGGGCCGGCAGAGCCAATCAGAGTTCCAAACATACGAGCCAGTGTCGAGTCCACTGGTCCATTCGATCGGCTGCGCTTACCGTTGCATCCGGCCGTCGTTGCGCTGATCTGTCCAAACCGGTACGTTGCCCCTTGGCACACGTATCCACTCCGGCCACCACAAGCGGCCTCCTCCAGTCCGCACCACACCGTGCACACGGGTCACCAGAGACCACCACTCCTGCCCGCTCGCCCGCCTCGTCTCGCGGTGAAACCACGCGTTTTCACCTCCCGAAAGGGCATACTACACGATAGACCAGACCACCGACGACTCGTCGTCACGCGACGGCGACGGCCAGTAACGCTACGGCGCACCAGGCCGCCCGTGCGCTTGCGTCGCCGGGGAAGCAAGCTCTGCACCGGCGACACGCAAAGCCACGTGGAACGTACGACGTACTCGCAGGAGGTGGCGTCGTGCCACTGCAGCGTGGTGCCTCCGGCCGGGCGCGTGGGAGGCCACCGGACGTCCGGACCGGAGCATTGCGATTCCTCCGTGCCGGGCTCCGTGAACCGTGCGGACAAGCAGCCGGTCCCGTGCTGCGCCGCGCAGGGAATTGACAACACGGGGAGCATCCCTCGGCTTTGTTTTGACCTCTACCACTTGGAGCCCCTCGATCACCGCCGGGCACGCACTGTCGGCGGCACCACGCCAGCACCACCGCCCTGCCACCGCCACTGCCGCCGTGCATGCATACGCGTGACTGAAACTGAAAGCGAGAGCGAGAGAGCGAGAGGCTGGTCCTGCACTCCTGCTCCCCACTGTAGGCATCATCCAAGCTGCCGCTGCATCCTCCATTGGAGCCTAGCCATAGCCAAGGGCGCCCCTCTGCCCGCACACTACGCTTTCTCCTACTCGAGTAGAGTACGTACGTATGTAAACCCCAACCCGAACCCAGCCCATTTGCGCTGGATTTGAATGATGCACCGAGCCCCGAGCTTTTCGACCACCCTGCCGCCCTCCTGCTCCAGTACGTCCATCTTTTATCAACATCGTCCAGTACGTACGTACCAGTAGAGTAGTGCAAGGACCAGCAAAGCGGCGCCAGTTGACCTCGCCGCTGCTGCTCGGCCCGGTCTCGGTGGATCCGCTGGCAGTGGCCGGCCGGCCGGCCACATACGGGCACTACTCCATGTGTTTCATTGCATTCATTCGTTCCCTACCCTGCTTTATAAAGTCAGGGTCTGCTTTTCTATGACTTCATTTCAGTTTTCTACTGTTTTTTTCATGCCTACTCTCTCCTGTTCATCATCCATCATTGCTTTTTTCTTTCCCTCCCGACTTGGGGGCACGCACTGGCTGGCGCCTGGTTCGGGCCCCTGTTCCATTCTGGGACGTGTTTTAGGTTCAGCGCTGCAAAAGGCGCCACCCTGCTCCCCCCCCCCCCCCCCCCCCCCCCCTACATGAAATTACGTGATAGAAAAACTAGAAATCCCACACGCTTTTCTGGTTTGAGATAATGCTTAGCTTAACTAGTTTCGACGAAATTCATGGCTCGTGTAGTACATGAGTAGCACCACTGCTACTAGTGGAGAGAAAATTCCACAGAGGTGTAGTAGTAGCAGCAGCTAGTGGTGGTGGTGGCAGCGGGCACATGAACAGCAACCCGGCATACAATGAGTGTAAATGCGTGTGCCCATCAATGGCGACACGAGAGATACCCGTGACGCAAAAGCACCGGCAAAACCAAGCACCAAACGAGTGAGTGACCCTCCGTAAGAAAAATATAAACGAAACAGTCTTGTTAAACCTCAGTCGGCTTAGGCTTGGTTAGACCTCAGCCGACGCTACGCTACGTTCGTGAGATCTTACACTAGTATTCGTGTATTTTTTTTAGTTTTTCTATTTTCTTTTTTACATGTTACATCATTTGATTGAGACTTCTCGACTGAGACCTGGTCACACTCTAAATGAAAACCGCCCTCCCAATTTCTCATTTCTGTTATCATCATCATCATCAGGGCAATGGAAAAAG
The DNA here is from genome assembly GCF_003073215.2 of Triticum urartu. Lineage (NCBI taxonomy): Eukaryota > Viridiplantae > Streptophyta > Magnoliopsida > Poales > Poaceae > Triticum > Triticum urartu. The sequence goes on along the minus strand of NC_053027.1, from coordinate 553,836,661 downwards.
AAACAAGGAACAGAACAAAACCTGTGAATGAATGAATGAATAACAATGAATAATATGCGTTGCCTGCCACTGGCAGAGAAAACGGAAACGGGAGGTGGGCCGGCGTTAGCGTACATGTCGTGTCGTGTCGCGTCCAGCAGAAACAGAAAACAGAGGGCGAGGATGATTATATTACATGGGGCGCCCAGCTCGTCGTCTTCCCCCGCCGAGCCGTTGCCCACACATCACTCACTCGCCAGTAGAGTACTCTACTCACGCACCACCATCGACAACTTGACCTGAGCTGAGCTGAGCGCCTCGCAAGCTCGCTCACTCACTCAGTCCTCGCCATCATCTCCTTCTTTCCAGCTTTTCTTCCTCCCCCGCCCTGTGGACTGTGCCCCCCGCTTGCTTTGCTCGCTGCCTTTCCCCCCTCCCTCCCTCTCCTCCCCTCTTTCTTAAAAGGCTGCTCCCTCTCCCCCTCGCACCTCCTCTCTCTCTCTACTTCGTCTTCTCTCTCTCTGCCTTGGCATGGCTGCCTGAGGTCAAATACCCATCCCGCTTTCTCTCTCTTTCTCGCACAATCTTTGTCCCAGATTCCAACCCTCACCTCCCCTCCATCCATTTATTTTAGCGCCTGCCTGCTAGCTGCTCTGCTTCATCTCTACCCCATGGCCATGGCTTCCACGGCGGCGGTCAGCGAGCCCCCGACGGAGCAAAAGCGCCGCCAGCTTGGCTTCTGAGCTCTGACCTCGCCTCTCACCCACCCCGCACCTACCGACCAGTACAGTCACTGAGTAGCAAGCTCAGCTCAGCTCGGCTTGACTTGAAGTGGTGCGTAGCAGTTGGTTGGTTGGTTTGCTGCGCGGAGAGGAGCGGATGGAGAGCAGATGGAGGAAGGCCAAGATGTCGCTGGGGCTCAACCTCTGCGTCTACGTGCCCCGGACGCTGGACGACCTGGACGCCGGCCCGCCCTCCACGGGCTCCTCCACGGCCGCGCTCGTCTCGCCGGCGGCCTCCTCCTCCGCCTCCTCCTACGCCACCAGCGCCAACACCACCCCCACCGCCGACCCGGGCAGCGCCAAGGGCCCCGGCGCGCTCATGCCCACCACCCCGACGCCCACCTCCGCCGGCCTCCGCCTCTCCAAGTCCGGCAGCAAGTCCTTCAAGGTACCACCACCACCACCACCAAACCATGTCTTCTGTAACAAACATCGAAAGAAAAATAAAGAACTTGCTGCAAAGATCTATCCATCTATCTATCCAGTGTGTTGATTTATCTTTGCTTTCTCAGTTAATTAAGCTCTAATCCCTCACAAAAAGGTACTTAAAGCTTGGATTCAGGTTGTACACCTGTGACGTTCTTGTGCTTCCAATGATGCGCGCAAGTAGCTTTCTTCATTCCTTCAACACACACACACACACACGCACAAAGTGCGGTGAAGAACACAGGGGGTGGAAAAGGAGGAGGAGATGGGGGCAACGCAATGGTGGATGGGGAATATCATCATGGAGTGGGGGAGTTTGTCTTTCTTTACTGCTGGGGTCCTCCTCCTCCTCCTCCTCCATAGATAGAAGGATAGTCCACACATCTTTTTCCTCATCACTCACCTTTTCCTCCTAGTCCTAGTCCTCCTCCTCCTCCTAGATAGCCAGCCATCCTCATTCACTTCACTTCTTTTCGTGGAGGCATAAAGAGGAGGCAGTGACATACATAGCTCCTTTTCACAGCAGCAGCAGCTGCTTGGACACTGTTCTCAGATGCCTTCTTGCATTCTTCCAACACACACAAGGGAAAAAAACGTTTGAGAACAGGAGGGTGGGTGCCCATGGAATGGATGCCTGGGAGCCCACCGGAGCCTCCTTTAGGGCGCCCAGAGGCCAGATTTGGAAAAGGTGATTAGTTTCCGCCAGATGATGCCAATTTGCAAATTGTTAAGCTGCAGTATCCCTAGTTAAGCTGACAGTATCCCTAGTTATGCTATGGGCTATGGAATCAATGACGTGGCGCGGCGCTGAGCGGACACGGGGAGCGGTTTAGGTTTGGGTTTTCAAATGTTTGTGGGGGGGTCAGCTCTTTGATCTTCTTCCTGGTCTTACATGGTGAGGTGGTTTCTTTCGTCAGAAAATTGAATTATTCAAATCAAGGCATCCACATCACTATGATAATTCTAACAAGAATACCACTCCCTTGCATTATTTCAACAAAGATAAATCGGAACAGGAGGGGCTGGATTCCCATCTCTCTTTGGAGTGCCCAGAAGCTCTTTGCTCTTTTGGCCTTACAGGGTGATGAGGTGTACTATTGTTTCGTCAGCGATGAATTATTCAAATTAAGCCACCTACATCACTCGAAAATGCTAGGAGATTACCACTTCCAATTGTAAATTAGCTTGACCATGGATCTTAACCTTGCTAGGTAAATACCAAAACCTTGACCAAGTTTCTTCTTCACAACTGAAAGTCTGAAAGTGCACAGTAGCAAGGTTGTTCCTTTTTTTTTCTGATAGAAGCCTGATACAGTGGGCATTTGACAATGGTTTTCGAGTGTGGTCAACAATACTAATGTATTTGTTTCACGATCAGGCAATACATGACTTGGTCGTCAGAACAAAACTATCTACGAAATGTTAAATGACAATGACGCTTGGAAAATCGAAAGCTCATGGATAACTCCATCTTCATGGACCACCATCCTTTTCAAAACAGCTGCTTGGGCATTGTTCTCAGATCCCTTCTTGAATTCTCTCAGCAAAAAAAAAAAACAGAACAGAAGGGGATTATTAAGTTGCAGTGCCCCTTCTCATGTACTGCATCGGTGACGTGTAAGGGTCCTAAACGGACACGGGGACACGGTTAGCTTTGGGTTTCAAATGCTCGTGAGAGGTCGGCTCTTTGATTTTCTAGTCTTACAGGGTGAGGTGCATTGTTTAGTCAGCAATGAATTTTTCAAATTAAGGCACCTACATCACTTGATAATGTTAGAAATTACCACTTCCAATTGTAAAGTAGCTTGACCATGAGCTTCGCCTTGCTACATGACTACCTAAAACCTTGAGCAAGTCTCTTATCAAATCTAAAGTCTAAAAGTGCGGCTCCTGAGTAAGTTTTTTTTTCTTTTCTGATGGAAGCCTGATACTGTGACATTTGGCAAAGGTTTTTCGAGGGTGGTTGGCAATAGTAACGTATTTTTTAGCATTCAAGCAATCCATGACTTATTCATCACAACATAAATATCTATGAAATGTTAAATGATAACGACGTTTGAAAAATCGAAAACTTATGGATAACTTCATCTTCATGGTCTACCATCCTTTTCAGAACAGCTGTTTTGTTACTGTTCTCAGATCCCACTGCTTGGGCACTATTCTCAGATCCCTTGTTGCATTCTTTCATGTAATTTTCCCTATGACAGGAGAGGGCATATGGATTCCCAAGAGCCCACCACCGTCTCGCTTTAGGGTGCCCAGTGGCCAGAATTGGAAAAGGATTAGTACTCTGGTCATGCCCATCTGCAATTATTAAATTGCATTATCCTTTGTTATTTTATAAAATCAGTGGTGTACGGTGGTGCGACTAAGGCCGAGGACACAATTAGTAGTGTTTTGAAATGTATGTGGAAGGTCAGCCCTTTGATCTTCTGTTCATATAAGGGTGAGGTGTAGTGGCTAGTCATCAATGAATTATTCAAACTAAGGCACCTATATCACTCAGATAATGTTAGATTACTATCCCATTGTAAATTAGCTGGACCATGGGATTCGCCTTGCCACATGACTATACCTTGAGCAAGTTTGTTCTTCTCAACTGAAAGTCTGAAAGTGCGGCCGGTAAGCAAGGTTTTGTTTGTTTATAGAGGAAGCCTGACACTGAAAGTGGAAGCCTGACACTGTCAAACTGCAGCATTTGGCAAAGGTTTATAGAGGAAGGTTTAGCAACCCATGACTTATTCATCACGGCAAAACTATCTATAGAAAATAAATAAATGACGAGGACAACTGAAAAATCAAAAAGTCATGGTTAACTTCATCTTCTTGATCTATGCATTTATTATTGTGACGTTTAGATATTTAATTGGCTGGTCTTCTTTACTTCAGTTTGCACCATCACTTGATAGTTGCTACTACTACTGTATGTACACAGATAAATGCATTCCCAGATTCATTTTCAGCACTGTTTAATGTCTGTATCCTAATCCTTTTTATATCCTTTCTTTTTTTGCAGAAAACATGTGCAATATGCTTGACCATAATGAAACCTGGTCAGGGCCATGCTCTATTCACGGCAGAGTGCTCACATACCTTTCACTTCCATTGCATATCTGCAAATGTTAAGCATGGAAGCAACAATTGCCCAGTTTGTCGCACCGAATGGAAGGAACTTCCATTCCGTGGCCCGCTGGTTGCTGCAATCCCTCAAGGAAGTGCAAGGATTAATCCTGTTAATGGGCAGCAAAATGGCGGCCACATGACACTATTGCGACCACTCCCTCGTGCTCGTTCTTCTGGCCGCCTTCATCATGTAACTTGTTTGTTGCCTGACACTGACCGAAGTGTTTTCAATGATGATGAGCCCTTGGATTTGTGTGAAGCAACCGATGACCATCAGCAAGGATGTTCAAGAACAGTAGAGATAACGACACACCCTGAGTTCACTGAAATACCAGAAAGTACTTCAGAAAGAAGCTTCACTGTTCTAATTCATCTAAAGGCACCCCTTGCTCAGAATTTGCATGTACCTGGAGATGACAGTAGCCCAAACACTGGTCGAGCCCCAGTTGATCTTATCACTGTGCTTGATGTCAGTGGTAGCATGGCTGGTACCAAACTTGCATTGCTGAAGAGGGCCATGGGGTTTGTCATTCAGAACCTTGGCTCCTCAGATCGGCTTTCTGTCATCGCCTTCTCATCATCTGCACGCAGGCTCTTCCCTCTTCGTCGGATGACCGAATCTGGTCGTAAGCAAAGCTTGCTAGCAGTCAATTCTCTGACGTCAAATGGTGGCACCAACATTGCTGAGGGTCTGAGAAAAGGCTCCAAAGTGATTGAAGAACGACAGGCCAAGAATCCAGTCTGCAGCATTATCCTTTTATCAGACGGGCAAGACACATATACAGTCTCACCAAGTACCGGTGCACACAAACCATTTACAGTCTCACCAACTGCCAGTGCACAGAAAGCATCAGCGGAGTATTGTGCGCTCTTGCCATCTACTAATGGTAGTCAGCAGGTACCAGTTCATGTGTTCGGGTTCGGTGCTGACCATGATGCAGTTTCGCTCCATTCGATCTCTCAAACCTCTGGTGGGACCTTTTCATTCATCGAGACAGAGGTTACCATCCAAGATGCATTTGCTCAATGTATTGGTGGACTTTTGAGTGTGGTCGCACAGGATTTACGTGTAAAGGTGGAGAGTGTCCACCCTGATGTGCACTTTGGTTCCATCAGATCAGGCAGCTACTCCAGCAGAATTGCAGATGATAAGAGGAATGGGTCCATTGATGTTGGTGACCTGTATGCTGAAGAGGAAAGGGATTTTCTTATGACTCTGAACGTTCCCCAAGGGTGTGGCGAAGAAACGGCACTTCTCAAAGTTGGCTGTGTCTACAAAGATCCGCTGATGAAGGAGACCATCAACATGGCTGAGGTGCAGGTGAAGATCTCCAGGCCGGCATTCGTGTCGGTGCAAACCGTGTCGATCCAGGTGGACCGGCAGAAGAACCGTCTTCATGCAGCCGAGGTGATGGCCGCAGCAAGGTTCTCCGCGGAGCGTGGCGAGCTGGCACACGCTGTCTCACTGCTCGAGGACTGCCGGAGAATGATCATGGGATCAGCGTCGGGGCAGTCCGGTGACCGGCTGTGCCAGTCGCTGGACGCCGAGCTGAAGGAGATGCAGGAGAGGATGGCGAGCCGGCAGAGGTACGAGGCGTCCGGGCGCGCCTACGTGCTGTCGGGCCTGAGCTCGCACTCGTGGCAGAGGGCGACCGCCCGCGGCGACTCCACGGACAGCGAGAGCCTGATCCAGGCCTACCAGACGACGTCGATGGTGGACATGGTGCTGCGCTCCCAGACGCTTTCCCGCTCGTCGACCCCGAAACAGACCCCGCAGATGAGGCACGCCAAGTCGTTCCCGGCGCGCCCGCAGCCTAGGTAGGTAAAGAAAAAACGTTTCCCGGCGTCGCCGTCGACCGGCGCCAAAATAAGGATCTTTAGCTGAATTTAGATTCTGTGGAAGCAGCAGTAGTGGTGTCAGTTGGATTCTTGGTTTTTGTTGGGGTGTGGGGGTGATGGGATTGGGTTGGGGGTGGTACAAATGGTGTGGTATAAGGAGATGTAAATTTGTTTTGGGGGCTGGTGGTGGTGGTGGTGGTGGGGGTGGGGGTATATGGAGGGAGTTTAAGGTGAGGTAATTCTGTACTGTAGTTCGTTAGAGGGGGCAGGGGCTGGTATAAGTGTGCTGGGGGAAAATGGGTAAGGTAGGGGGGAGAGGGTGTTGTGTTGTGCTGTGTTGGTTACTTGGTGTTAGGGGGGTATACTCCAGTATTGTTGTATGTACTGCTAGCTCTCCTTTGTGTGGTGGTTGGTGATGTACATAAAGAGATGGGTATACATTTGTGAACCGAACCGAACCGAATCCAACTCTTTGGTGAACGCATGGATGCATACCTGATCTTTGTTGCAAGGCTAGTCTGATCTTGCCTATTGTCTGAACATGGTGAATTTGCAGGCTCTGAATCCTAGTGTCAGTGTTGTTATTTTTTCTTCAGAAGTTTGTCAGTTTGTTTCTCATGTGCTGATGGATGTTGGAGGCGTTGGTGGGTAGGTGGATGCTACTGATTTCGCATGCATGTCGCGTATGGAGATGAGCTGATAGAAGTACATCACATGTTTTCACATACCTCGGTGAATCTGTTGGTGGTGGCGATTGCTCGTCGTGTCTCGGTATCTGCAACGACGGCCCCCACGCGTGGCGGCGCTGGTGGATAGGCACGCCGCGGCGTCAGGTGTGGGGCGGGGCGGCGCGATTTCTCCGGCGGGTTTTGGCGACGGCGGGGAGGAGGCTGCGGTCGCCGGTGGCCGCCACCGCAACCCCGATCTGAGCTGAGGATGGACGATACTGATTTAGAACGGGCCGTGGGCCGGAGCCGTTGCAGTAGCAGGGAAGTGGGCCTGGGCTTTCTCCAGGCCACTATGGCTGGTGTACGGTGTGGATGGGGGCCCTCAGGAGGGTCACGGTCGGGCTCGGTTGGCGCGCTGACGTGAATGCCTCAACCGCAACGGTCTTCTTCTAGAGTCGCAGACTGACCGACCGTGACAGCGATGTACATACTTTGCGGCCTCAGATTCGAAACAAATTGCTAATGGCACAGGAGGCACGTATGGCTTAATCATTAGGAAAATCATTAGTAGGAAATCTGAGTTTCGCAGTGGTAATTTTTGTTTCATAGGTCGTGTCTCAAGTGCAGAGGCTCATAGCCTTGCCAAGTTTCGCCATTCTATCGGGTAGAGACATCTGGCTTGGCTAGGCCAACCCATGCTCCTATTTCTATTCCTCTATCTTTTTTAACCTTGATCAGTAAAGTTTAGCAGATTATTAAAAATAAATACCGATAAAAATATAATTCTAAAAAGAAGACAAAAATACAACAGTGCATATGGTTCCATTGTGCCCACTATAAATAGAAAAAAACTAAAAATAGTAAAAAAACATATAGCTTCTATATTTTAGGCTAACCTAGTCGATTTGTTGTACTCATATATGATGCTAAAAGTTGACATTTGTGCCATTTTTAGTGAAAAACAGAAATCATATATCAAAATTACTTTAACATGGTCTTTTTTTATAGCACCGATTTTTTTTGCCTAGAATATCACCGATATTATTTCTTCACAAAATTTCACACATGAGTAAAACACTCAGTCATACCCTTCGCCTCCTCTCGCGTCTGCATATGCAATTGGGGTTTCTCTGCCTTCTGTCGGCGCCCCGGTCCGCCACGCCTCTGGTGGTCTTAGGGCCATGGAGGCACGATGGATCCCGACCCATACCAGCGGAAGGGTTCATGCTATTTTTTAGGTTGATTGGGTTTGTGCTCTACTCGGGAAGGCGAGGCGATTGAGGGAGTCCTGGATTAGGGGTGTCCGGATGGCCGGACTATACCTTCGGCCGGACTCCTGGACTATGAAGATACAAAATTGAAGACTTCGTCCCGTGTCCGGAAGGGACTTTCCTTGGCGTGGAAGGCAAGCTTGGCGATACGGATATGTAGATCTCCTACCATTGTAACCGACTCTATGTAACCCTAGCCCTCTCCGGTGTCTATATAAACCGGAGGGTTTTAGTCCGTAGGACGAACAACAATCATACCATAGGCTAGCTTATAGGGTTTAGCCTCTCTGATCTCATGGTAGATCTACTCTTGTACTACCCATATCATCAATATCAATCAAGCAGGACGTAGGGTTTTACCTCCATCAAGAGGGCCCGAACCTGGGTAAAACATCGTGTCCCCTGCCTCCTGTTACCATCCGGCCTAGACGCACAGTTCGGAACCCCCTACCCGAGATCCGCCGGTTTTGACACCGACATTGGTGCTTTCATTGAGAGTTCCTTTGTGTCGTCACTTTTAGGCCCGATGGCTTCTCCGATCATCAACAGCGATGCGATCCAGGGTGAGACTTTTCTCCCCGGACAGATCTTCGTATCCGGCGGCTTTGCACTGCGGGCCAATTCGCTTGGTCATCTGGAGTAGATCGAAAGCTACGCCCCTGGCCATCAGGTCAGATTGGGAAGTTTGAACTACACGGCTGACATCCGCGGAGACTTGATCTTCGACGGATTCGAGCCACAGCCGAGCGCGCCGCATTGTCACGATGGGCATGATCTAGCTCTGCCGCCGAACAGTGCCCTGGAGGCCGCATCTGTGTCCGCTCCGACCCCTAGCTCGGAGCCAATCACACCAATCGGGGATGGGTGGTTAGACACCGCCTCGGGGGCTGCAATCTCTACGGCGATCAAGCCGAACACCAGCCTTGTCCTCTGCGAAGCCCGTGACTCCAAGGTGCCGGACTCCTTTCCGGACCCCGAGCCCGCCGCGCCCCAACGATCGAATCCGATTGGGCGTCGATCATGGAGTTCACCGCCGCAGACATCTTTCAACAATCGCCCTTCGGCGACATTCTGAATTCACTCAGGTCTCTCTCTTTGTCAGGAGAACCCTGGCCGGACTATGACCGGCAGGATTGGGATGTGGACGACGAAGAAATTCGATGCCCACCCACCACCCACTTCGTAGCCACTGTCGATAATTTAAATGACGTGCTCGACTTCGACTCCGAAGACATCGACGATATGGACGACGATGTAGGAGATGAACATGAACCAACGCCTATAGGGAACTGGACAGCCACCTCATCTCATGATGTATACATGGTGGACACACCCAAAGGAAGCGACAACGAGGAACACAGGGATGCAACGAGGGATCGTTCACTCGAAAAGCAATCAAAGCGGCGACGGAAGCGCCACTACAAGCCCCGCCTCGATAGAGACAGCAGCCATACAGACCCAGCCATAGAGCAGGATGAGCCGGCGGACGACGAACATGCTTTCGAGCAAGCGTCTGAACAGGGCAACTTGGATAAACAAACCGAACACCCTGTCCCCGGCGAAAACAACAGTCCGGACGACCTTACACCGGATAAACTCATGGAGCAGAAGAACCTCCACAAAAGGCTCGTCGCCACTGCGCATAGCCTGAAAAAGCAGAAGCGGAAGCTCAAAACTGCGGAAGATGCACTCAGAATCAAATGGAGCAAAGTACGTAACACCGCAGACAAATATGGCGGTAGTCGCCGCACAAAAAGCTATCCGAAGCGAAAGCTACTACCTGAATTTGACGAGGAGGCCTTAGAGCCCCCGCAGTCAAAAAATAGGAAAGCCATCCGGTCGGATGGACGACCGCATGGCCAGCATGGAGCGGCAAGCGGCGCCGCACACAAGCCGGCACGTGATCCACCAAAGGATCCGCATCAAAAAGACGGCACAGCCAGATCTATATACGGGCCAAGAAAGCAAGCTCTAGTAAGCAATGTAACACAACAAATATCCGAACATCACGACACACCCAAATACAGGGGTGCCGCACACCCCCTATGTTTCACCGATGAGGTGCTGGACCATGAATTTCCAGCGGGATTCAAGCCCATAAACATAGAGGCGTACGACGGAACAACAGACCCTAGGGTCTGGATCAAGGATTATATCCTCCACATACACATGGCCAGAGGAGATGACCTCCACACCATAAAATACTTACCCCTCAAGCTTAAAGGGCCAGCCTGGCATTGGCTCAAAAGCCTTCCCGAAGACACCATTGGAAGTTGGGAAGAGCTTGAGGATGCTTTCCAGGCAAATTTTCAAGGGACCTATGTCCGCCCTTCAGATGCAGACGATCTCAGTCACATAATTCAACAGCCCAGAGAGTCAGCCCAGAAATTCTGGAACAGATTTCTTACTAAAAAGAATCAGATAGTCGACTGTCCGGACGCCGAAGCCCTAGCAGCTTTTAAGCATAACGTTCGAGACGAATGGCTCGCCAGACACCTCTGCCAAGAAAAACCAAGAACAATGGCCGCATTAACAAGCCTCATGACCCGCTTTTGCGCAGGAGAGGACAGCTGGTTGGCAAGATGTAGCACCAGCAACCCAAGTACATCCGAAGTTAGGGATGGAAACGGAAAACCCCGACGCAGCAAGGACCAGCGCCGGAATAAGGGAAACAGCCCAAAGAGCACGGCGATCAACGCCGGATTCAAAAGCTCGCGGCAGAATCAGAGAAAGCCGCCCCTCAAGGATAACAAAGACGAGCTATCCAACTTAAACGAAATCCTGGACAAGATATGTCAAATACACAGTACTCCCGGGAAGCCTGCGAACCATACCCACAGAGATTGTTGGGTTTTCAAGCAAGCCGGCAAACTCAACGCCGAACACAAGGGGCTCAACACACCAAGTGAGGACGACGACGAACCCCACAAGCAGAGCACCACGAAACAAAAGGATTTCCCACAAGAAGTCAAAATAGTAAACTTACTTCACGTGACGAACAGAACGGCGCCACCAGAGATACGCGCCATACGGCCTATCCCAAAGGAGTCTCGCCAATGGTTGTTAAAACCAATCACCTTCGACCATCAGGATTACTCTAGACGTATCCGGAACGTAGGCTGGACTGCCTTGGAATTAGATCCAATAATCGGCGGACTCCACTTTACAAATGTCATGATGGACGGCGGCAGTGGTCTAAACCTGTTATACCAGGACACAATCCGCAACATGGGGATAGACCCAACAAAAATTCGCCATAGCAAAACCTCCTTTCAAGGGGTAATGCCAGGCCCGGATGCCCGCTGTATGGGTTCTCTCTGGCTAGAAGTTATGTTCGGCTCCCCCGATAACTTCCGTCGCGAACAACTAACTTTCCACATCGCCCCATTCTCAAGTAGCTATCAAGCACTGCTGGGACGCGAAGCTTTCGCCCACTTTAACATAATACCGCATTATGCATCTCTTACGCTTAAGATGTCTGGTCCACGAGGCATCATCTCATTAAAGGGAAAACATTGAGTGTTCCTCTCGTGCAGAAGACAGTGCGGCTGCCTTGACAGCCCCACAATAAAGCGGCTTCACCAGCCAAAGCACCTAAACAGGTCGTCAAGACCACGGACATGGCTAGACGAGTCCGGCATAAACATACAATTGATAAAGGCTTAATAGCCGTATACCCCTGTACTAGGGGCTCCGCGCATATAAAACAAGAGACAATAAAGCTCAATGTTACCCATTTCAATTTATACTTTGTTTATTTAGTATACTTATGTTCGGCACGATTTTTCTTCAACTAAGTTCCTCTCTTTTTACAGATGAACACCGTGCTACGCCCGTCCAGGATACGGCACAACGGAGACACAGGCGCAGACGTGCAGCAAGGACCCGTTCTAATGATTCTTTTCAGATTAAGACCCTGCGTAAACCTTTTTTACTGTCTCTTGTTGATACACATCCCCTGGTTTCTTGGTATAACCAAGGAGGAGGCTGGCATTTTGGCATGTGGCCACGTCGAGTTTTGCGCGTACCTGGACACTAGGAGCTTATTACTAAGGGCGTTATCCCGCCCGCCCTCATAAAGACTGAATACCTTAGGGAGTGTTCGGCGTCGCGAGTTTGGCCTTATATGCATCAGCTCCGAATCATGTCTTTGGTCAAATGTTGGGTTTGCCCGGCTCCTGTGTTTTGCTGCCTTACGTTCCGCTCTATCAGCTAAGGCGGCACCAGGAGAAGTACTGCGATTGTGCCCCAGTTCGGCCAGGCGAGCACCTCAATAGAGAAAGCCGAAAACTGACTATCATGATATAGCGTGAGACTGGTCAACCACTCGATGACTTACCGGAATCTTTAGGATTCCTCCGCATTAACGAAGGGCCGTTTCCCGGCCAGGCACATACGCGCCCCGAGTTAGGGCGAGCGCAGATGCCACCAGGGGCTATATAAGTAGCCTCACTGTCAAACTCCTATGGCTAAGTGAAAGTGATAAAGCATCATAGTCCGATTGCCTAGTTCGCTGCGCTATCACCTCCTTTGTAGTACCAAGATGTTGGATCAAGTGTGAAAATGCGCCTTCTGCGAACACCCCCGCATTATGTGCGTGGGGGCTGAAGCCGACGACTGCCATCTTTCAGATTATATATACATATATGTTAAACGGCCGCACAGGAGGTATCATAATACTTGCAGGCACAAGTATAAAAAGCTTCTACAATTTATAAAAATATTGTTTTACAATAATATATGCTATTCGAATATAGTATCCTTCGAGCACTGCGTCTCTATCAAACGAGCGCCTTGCAGAACTTTCTGAAAATAGTGCTCGGCAGGTACTCGGCTTCCATCCGAGTCTGGGGATGCAACAGCGGTGGCTTCCATTTCCGCCCAGTATGTCTTGACACGGGCAAGAGCCATCTGTGCACCCTCTATGCACGCTGACCTCTTCATCGCATTGATATGCGGCGCCGCACCAAGGAACTGCTGCACCAATTTGAAATAACTTTTCGGCTCTGGCCTCTCTCGCCATAGATGACTCATGACATACTTCATGGCGAGTCCGGACAACCTATTTAGCTCGGCCCATTCGGCCAAATGATCGGCTAATGACAGTGGACGCTCTGGATTGTGGAACTGCGATCAGAAGAGCTTTTCCACTTCGCGATCTTCTTCATCTCAGAAGTGTTCGGCCGCATCTGCGGCACTCGCTGCCAAATCCAGATAGGTGTCCGCCGTATTACACATCTGGTCTAACGGAGCATGTTTAGGATCACAGAACTTCCTCCGCAGCATAAAGGGCTTTCCAACCGCGATCTCTCCGGCCTGACGCAGCTCCTCCTTCATAGCTCTCATCGCAGAGCGAGCATCCTTGGCATCGGCAACGGCCTTATTCAGGTCCGTCTGTTCCGCCCGATCTTCTTTTTCAAGAAGCTTGCAACGGTCAGCAGCGTTCTTCAGCTTCACGGCCATCTCGGCCATTTCTTCTTGCTTCGGCAGTGAGCAGCCTGTTCGGCTTTCAACTCTTCAATTGCCTTTCCGGCAGCCGCATCACTTTTCCTGGCTTGCTCCTTGGCTCGGGCAAGCTCCGCCCGAAGATTCTCCATGGCAGAAGCACCATCTGCATCAAGCGCACACATTATAAGATACTGGCATAAAGCTCCTCTTACCAGGTGCCGCCAGAGGAATTACATACCTTGTGCCTCGTCAAGCCGCTTGTTGACAAGCACGATGTCGGCATCTGCCACATCAAGTTGCCGCTTTAGCTCGGCAAATTCATCAGTCCGGCTGGCCACCGGACACTTCGCCACCTACGTATGAAGGCGGCATGTTAGACCTGGTGAGGGAGTCCTGGATTAGGGGGTGTTCGGGTAGCCGGACTATACCTTCGGCCGGACTCCTGGACTATGAAGATACAAGATTGAAGACTTCGTCCCATGTCCGGATGGGACTTTCCTTGGCGCGGAAGGCAAGCTTGGCGGTGCGGATATTCAAGATCTCCTACCATTGTAACCGACTCTGTGTAACCCTAACCCTATCCGGTGTCTATATAAACCGGAGGGTTGTAGTCCGTAGGCAATCAACTCCATACACAACAATCATACCATAGGCTAGCTTCTAAGGTTTAGCCTCCTTGATCTCGTGGTAGATCTACTCTTGTACTACCCATATCATCAATATTAATCAAGCAGGAGTAGGGTATTACCTCCATCGAGAGGGCCCGAACCTGGGTAAAACAAAGTGTCCCCTGTTTCCTGTTACCATCCGGCCTAGACGCACAGTTCGGGACCCCCTACCCGAGATCCGCCGGTTTTGACACCGACATTGGTGCTTTCATTGAGAGTTCCTCTTGAAGAAAATATACCCTAGAGGCAATAATAAAGTTATTATTTATTTCCTTATATCATGATAAATGTTTATTATTCATGCTAGAATTGTATTAACCGGAAAAATAATACATGTGTGAATACATAGACAAACAGAGTGTCACTAGTATGCCTCTACTTGACTAGCTCGTTAATCAAAGATGGTTATCTTTCCTAACCATGAACAAAGAGTTGTTATTTGATTAACGGGATCACATCATTAGGTGAATGATCTGATTGACATGACCCATTCCATTAGCTTAGCACCCGATCGTTTAGTATGTTGCTATTGCTTTCTTCATGACTTATACATGTTCCTATGACTATGAGATTATGCAACTCCCGTTTACCGGAGGAACACTTTGTGTGCTACCAAACGTCACAACGTAAATGGGTGATTATAAAGGTGCTCTACAGGTGTCTCCAAAGGTACATGTTGGGTTGGCGTATTTCGAGATTAGGATTTGTCACTCTGATTGTCGGAGAGGTATCTCTGGGCCCTCTCAGTAATACACATCACATAAGCCTTGCAAGCATTGCAACTAATGAGTTAGTTGCGAGATGAAGTATTACGGAACGAGTAAAGAGACTTTCCGGTAACGAGATTGAACTAGGTATTGAGATACCGACGATCGAATCTCGGGCAAGTAACATACCGATGACAAAGGGAACAACGTATGTTGTTATGCGGTCTGACCGATAAAGATCTTCGTAGAATATGTAGGAGCCAATATGAGCATCCAGGTTCCGCTATTGGTTATTGACCGGAGACGTGTCTCGGTCATGTCTACATTGTTCTCGAACCCGTAGGGTCCGCACGCTTAAGGTTTCGATGACAGTTATATTATGAGTTTATGAGTTTTGATGTACCGAAGTTAGTTCGGAGTCCCGGATGTAATCACGGACATGACGAGGAGTCTCGAAATGGTCGAGACATAAAGATTGATATATTGGACGACTATATTCGGACACCGGAAGTGTTCCGGGTGATTTCGGAGAAAACCGGAGAGCCGGAGGGTTACCGGAACCCTACCGGGAGAAGTAATGGGCCTTATGGGCCTTAGTGGAGAGAGAGAGGGGCAGCCAGGGTGGGCCGCGCGCCTCCTCCCCTTGGTCCGAATTGGACTAGGAGAGGGGGGGGGGTGGAGCCCCCCTTTCCCTCTCCCTCCCCACTTCCTTCCCCCTCCTAGTAGGAGTCCTACTCCTACTAGGAGGAGGACTCCTCCTGGCGCGCCTATAGGGGCCGGCCGGCCTCCTCCCCTTGCTCCTTTATATACGGGGGCAGGGGGGCACCCCTAGACACACAAGTTGATCCGTGTGATCATATTCTTAGCCGTGTGCGGTGCCCCCTTCCACCATAGTCCTCGATAATATTGTAGCGGTGCTTAGGCGAAGCCCTGCGACGGTAGTACATCAAGATCGTCACCACGTCGTCGTGCTGACGGAACTCTTCCCCGACACTTTGCTGGATCGGAGTCCGAGGATCGTCATCGAGCTGAACGTGTGCTAGAACTCGGAGGTGCCGTAGTTTCGGTGCTTGATCGGTCGGGCCGTGGAGACGTACGACTACATCAACCAAACACTTCCGTTGTCGATCTACAAGGGTACATAGATCACACTCTCCCCTCTCGTTGCTATGCATCACCATGATCTTACGTGTGCGTAGGAATTTTTTTGAAATTACTACGTTCCCCAACACCTCTGTGCCGTCACAATCAGGAAGGATGCCTTCTCCCGTCTTTAAAGACGGCGCCGTTGCTAAGGGAGCCTTGGCTGTCGGCCAAACCCTCCGGCTAGGTGGTTTCCTCATGACCGCATGTTCGGCTGTTGCGCCGACGGTGACCTCTCGGGTCATCAAAAGCAACCTACACGTCAGCTCGGAGCTCGTCGAGCAGCTAGATCCAATGGAGCTCTCTTCCGTAAACGAGCTCTTGGATCGCATCGCCGCCCTGGGGGTCGCTACGGATTACGACCAGGTTGGGCTTAAACCCGATCTAAGAGAAATTAACTCTCCCCAAGTCATCCACCACGTTGCCGTGGTAGAGGCGCAGTGCGGCGACCCTTCATCTATTTTAAGGACTAGCTACATCCGAATTCCCGACTCCTCCAAGCCGGATACCCGCGGAGGGGAGGATGTAACTCAAGACCTGAGCTTAGAATCAGGCAACGGGCTAGATTCGTTGGACAACATCCAAGAATCCGAACTTCAGAGTTCGGAAACTCTTGGGCCTCCGAATCTTGGATTGGGTAAGGTTTCAGATTCAACGACACCCGCCCACCCGAACATAAGCGATCTCTCCCAAATCAAGCAGAAGCCCGAGGAAACAGTACATCATTACTGGGCCAGATTCCTCATGGTTATGAACAGGATAAAGGATTGCCGCGGGGAAGACGCAATCTCAATTTTTTGCAGTAATTGCACGGACGAGGGAATCCTTAACGCCATAAGTCGCCGTGATATTACACGCTTCGCTGACTTGGCGTCCATAGTACAAAAATATTGTGCGATGGAAAGCACCTGGAAAACCGAAATAAAATTTTGGGATAATCCGGCCTTGAATAGTAATCCCGTCTGAACTAAGAGGGTGCATCATCATAGGACACCCGGGATAAACACCAAAAAGCCAAAACCCTCTACAGGGCATGGAACTGTACTGGAAAGGTGGCTTGATAGACCCTGTAGAATTCATAGTACAGAGGACGCGACACCAACTCACAGCCTTAGAGCATGTTGGATACTCCGGCAGGTGGCCAAAATTGGCGAGGATCTCTTAATCCTGGAGGCCGCAGAAAACCAGCCTGAGAACACCAGTACCGTTCTCATGGTCTTCGAGACTTTCGCATCAAACAATAGGCGAAAAAGAACACTCCGCAGCCTCGCCGAAGTCTATCAAGTTGCAACAATAAATCCATGGAGCGACACTGCCATTACCTTCAACGCAAGTGATGAACCTAAATTCTGAACAGCCCGAGCACCAGCCGCATTGGTCCTCAGTCCCATAGTGGACGGCTTTCGCCTCACCAAGGTGCTCATGGATGGAGGCAGCGGACTGAACCTCATTTATGAGGAAACCCTTCAAAAAATGGAAATAGACTGGAGTCGCGTCGAGCGAAGCAGCACAACCTTTAGAGGAATAATCCCCAGTCGGGAAGCGCGCTGCACAGGAAAAATCACACTAGATGTGGTGTTCGGCACGCCGGATAATTACAGGTCCGAAGAAGTCACGTTTCAAGTGGCCCCGTTTAAGAGCGGACATCACGCTTTACTGGGACGGGAAGCATTCACAATCTTCCAAGCAATACCCCATTACGGGTACATGAAGCTTAAGATGCCCGGGCCGAACGGAATTATCACCCTAGCTAGTGATCCGGAGTCCTTCAAAGGTGCATCTCCGAAGAGGAAGGGCGGAACCTTCTAGCTGAAATTAATGCCGGACTCGGTGGTCACCACGCCGCTGCTCGGTCCCTTGTTAGTAAGGCTTTCCGTACAGGCTTTTATTGGCCGACGGCCCGGGCAGACGCTCAGGACTTAGTCCAATGATGCGCTGGTTGCCAACTTTTTGCCAACCAAAGCCATATGCCACCCACCGCACTCCAAACTATAACCATCACCTGGCCTTTTGCGGTCTGGGGGCTTGACATGGTCGGACCCCTTAAAGGTGGGACCGATAGGAAAAAATACTTACTGGTCATGGTGGACAAATTCACCAAATGGATAGAAGCCAAGCCTGTTAAAACGGCCGAATCCAGACCTGTGATAGACTTCATATCCGGGGTGGTACACTGCTATGGCGTCCCCCACAGCATCATAACCGATAACGGTACAAACTTTACCGCCGACGAGGTAAAACTCTTGTGCAAAAACATGGGCATCAAGCTCGATTATGCTTCCGTCTATCACCCACAAACCAACGGCCAGGTCGAACATGCAAATGGTCTTATAATGAGCGGCATTAAACCCAGACTGGTGCGGTCCCTCAAGGAATCTAACACGCACTGGGTAGAGGAGCTCGACTCCGTGCTATGGGGGCTGCGGACCACGCCAAATCGCACCACCGGATACACACCATTTTTTATGGTGTACGGCGCAAAGGCAGTTCTGCCCTGCGACATAATTCATGACTCACCTAGAGTGCGCATGTACGAAGAAAGAGAAGCCGAGCTCGATCGGCAGGACAACTTGGACGCCCTGGAGGAGGAGCACGACGTGGCAAAAGCCCGTTCCGCATTTTATCAACAGCAGGCCCGAAGATATCAAAGCAGAGAAGTACAGGCCAAAAATTACAATGTTGGCGAACTAGTTCTACGCCTGCCGGATAAGAAAAAGGACAAACTCAAGCCCAAGTGGGAAGGTCCATTCATAATCGACCAAGTCCTGACTGGCG
The DNA here is from genome assembly GCF_003073215.2 of Triticum urartu. NCBI lineage: Eukaryota > Viridiplantae > Streptophyta > Magnoliopsida > Poales > Poaceae > Triticum > Triticum urartu. The sequence continues at coordinate 553,817,832 of NC_053027.1, read as the reverse complement.
GGGCGTACCGCCTGCGAGATGCGTCGGATAACCGACTCGAGCCGAACCCGTGGAACGCCACCCGTCTCCGAAGATTCTACGCCTAGCGCCGGACTCTGTGTTCGTCTCCTTCCTCTGTCCATTTTTTGCATTTTTATGTCTTACATTTCTCTCCTTCCCCTCTTTTCTTTTATAGCCCTTAAAGGCTTACCTAGTGACGCGCCACTCGCGCTCATTAAACCTGGGGGCTTCTTTAACAGAAGCTTATTTATACGGGCTTCACGCCCAACACATGCATCAAACTTCCGCATGTACCTTTTTCTTCACCATTATATGCATCGATATGACTTAAGTTTTGGCCAAGCTGGGTTGCCTGGCTCCTGTGCTTACCCCTACGTTCTCGATTGTTCGGCTAGGTGGTAAAGGGAGCACCTCTGCGATTGTTACTGCCGGGTCAGCTGGATGTGTACCTCAGACTGGGTGAAGCCGAAAGCTAGTGTTCTTAAGGGAATATTCGGTCGGTGAGATAAAAGATGATCTTTTTTCTTTTTTATATGCGCCCCCAGATGCTTTTTTCTGCGTCTTTTTACGCAGTCCGGACATGCACTTTAGGGCATGCCTCCCAGCGAAAGGAACCCCTAATAGAACTATTCTCTCTGGAAGATGTTTCTTACTAACCATGTAATATAACATAACTAGTTGGGCACTTGTTTGATAAAGCACTAATGACCCCTACGCCTGGTCTCCACGCATACCACGGTTCTTATATAACTGTTATGGTATTCGGACACACTCCGAACCGTCAGGTCCCGAGGTCGAAGCGAAAAGGTCGGCAACGACAAACGATCTACAATCCGGCTAGAAGGCATTACACATGTCAATTCAAAATTACATAGTCATTCTGACTGATTGTATTCCTCTTCTATACCATCTAACAGGCTGTCTAATTTACAGTCCTGCTGGGAATACTTCGCGGCCAACTTTACTTGGCCGTATACTAAGCTCACAGGGATCTCCTTCCCGTCAGGCCCCACTGGTCCGACCTCGGCCATGTGGTTTGGGTCAGACTTCGTAAAACGGGTCTTCACCATGGCCCAGGCTTCCCTAGCGCCTTGTCGGCAGGCCGATATCTTCCACAACCGGAAGCGCCGCCGAGCTCCCATCAGCTTCTCCGCAAGCTCTCCAAGGCCCTCGGGCATGGAGTCGGCAGGCCATAAGGCTTGGGCAACACCCCACATCGCCTACCGAATTTGCTCGTGCAGTTGCATGAGTTCGGGAAGAAGGTCACCCGTAGAACCGGGAATCTCCTCTGCAGGATGACCTGTGAGCATACCTACAGACATTACTCTGTTAGTCGACTTCTTCGCCGAACTCTTTTTTCAAAGTTAATTCAAGCACTTACTAAAAATGCCGCGTCGAAGCCGCTGATTCTCCTTCGTGGAGTCCGACAGCTGGCCACGAACATCTTTAAGTTCGACGTCCAGCTTGGTGTTGGCATCCTGAAGATCATTCTTCTCTCGCCTCACCCTTGTCAACATACTCTCACCGGCCTTTAGCTGGCGTAAGAGTTGTTGTTTGTCCGGATCGAGTCCAGCGCCATCTGCAATATGATTTATCAGATTCACACCCACACCGCACAATACTAATCTTTCGAAGTGTATCTTACCTGAGGGGGTCTCTTTGGACTCCCCTGCTGCGGCTAGTGCGGCCTCTAGTTGGGCCTTGCACTTTTCCAGCTCCTGGGACAGTACAGAATTCTTCTCTGTAAGAACCTCCATAATTAAAAGATCCTTAAATCAGTTGCTCTAACTGTTTCAAGTCTCGGGGGCTACTGGTATATACACATTTGACCAAAATTTTCTTACCCGTATGTCTTTTACATACTGCTCCGTGGCTCTGGCTAAACCATTTTGAGCGGCACGGAGGTACGCATCTCCCGAATTAAAGGCATCTAAAGCCTCTTGGGAGAAACAAGCGTCGCGTAGAACTGTCCGGCGACGCCTGTGGTTCATGGCACTCTCCACTTCAGAATTTGTGGCAGACAACCTGTCCTCATCCTCTGTCGGAGGAGCGTCTGGTACGCGCCTTGTGCTCGCCTCCGCTTCCTGGCCAGCCGTTGGAGCCTGGCTGGTGGAGGCGCGATTGGCAACCTCTCCGGATGTAGTCCGGCGAGGTCTCTTCGTTCTGAAGATAGCACGAACGTTAAATATGCCCTGATAGAATAACACTAGGCAAACAGAGGGTGCGCTATACCGTTGCGCCGGCATCTCAGTCCGGACTTCATTCCTTTTTGCCCCAGGGGCCCTGCGGCCCCTCGTTGGCTAGCCGACGCAGGTTCGGCCTCCTGCCTCGGAAAACTCTCCTGCAAAACACGGTTGTCGTCAGAAACACCGGAATACGCGAGAGTGCAATCTCTCTCAAGGGAATGAGACTCCGGTTTCTGTCACCTGGGAGGCCGGAATTAACCCTGGGTAATCAGCCATGATGGCTACCAAGGTATTGTCCTTGCTTAGCTGATGGAACACCCCGTCGATAAGATCCACCGATATGTCCGGATCCTCTTCGGAGTCCGGATTGAGGGACCGTTCTGGGTCCTCGGGCTGTGGAGGGCGGCTGCTTATGTCCTTTACCTCCTGTCGCAGTTCCTGCATTGAAGTCGTTAGACTACCTATCTAACCATGGGAGTATAAAACAAACGGGCAAGTGCAATTGTTCACTTACCCAACTTGGAGGATCGTACATACTGAATCCGGCATGCGGATTGACGCGGAGGAATTCCTCCTTTTCTCCCTTATACAAAGAGGATAAGATCTTCCCTAAGGCGGCGGATGAGTCCGGCCCCTTATGACCGTAACGTGTGGCGTCATCCTCCCCGTTGAAATCCCACATGGGGTGGCTTCTATATTGAAGCGGCTGCACCCCCCGCATAATGCATGCGGCCATGACTCCAATCATGGTTAGTCCGGAATGAGCCAATAGTCTTATCCGGCCCATCAGGTAAAGGACGTCCCTGTCACTTTCTCTCTGAGAGCTCCGCGGACGCCAGCTCAAGCGTTTCTTCAATGGAGCACTGTTGAACTCAGGGAGACCGACCCGGATAGGGTCCGGTAGCGGGACGTCATCTATGTAAAACCATTCCGAAGGCCAGTCCTCGGATGCCTTCTTTGGGGTTCCGGATAGGTATCTGGTCCCGGCGATGCGCCATACTTCGGCTCCGCCCACTTGATATATAGACCCCTTTTCAGAATGGGGCACCAGGCAGAATAACCTCTTCCACAACGCGAAATGAGCCTCAACGCCTAAAAATAGCTCGCAAAGGGCGACGAAACCCGCAATGTGTAATACGGAGGCGGGCGTGAGATTGTGCAGCTGGAGGCCGTAGAACTCCAGAAGCCCGCGGAGAAATGGGTGAATTGGAAATCCCAGTCCCCTCATTAGATAAGGGACAAGGCACACCCGCTCTCCTTTAGAAGGATTGGGGGTGCTCTCCGCTTGTTTTCCGCCATTATAGGTGGCGAGACCGGCTCGGACCGGGACCATACATGCCTGAGGGAGGAAGCCCTTGGCCTGAAGTGACACTAACTTGCTGTGCGGGATGGTGCAACTCTCCCAGTCCCCGGGTTTGGGACCGGAGGGGCGAGGGGAGGAGCTGCGACGGCTGGTCATGATGGAATGGACCTTTGCTGGAAGCGCTCTGATGATAACTCGCGGAAAGGAGAAGATGTGGTTTGGACCTAAATCCCCATCCCGTTAAATAGGCGGATCGTTTATACAGCTAGGGGTGTGGATGTAAAAACACCCCGGCTTTTCGCATTTGTTTGAACACGTGGAAGACGGCCATTATTGGGTATGGAAGCCGAGGAGCACTACATTACAAAAATCGGACATTATTCCTACAGGTACACGCTTGCAATGCCGAACAACCTGCGCGCCGGACTCATCATCATTGAAGCCTGGTTCGGGAGCTACTGAGGGAGTCCTGGATTAGGGGGTGTTCGGGTAGCCGGTCTATACCTTCGGCCGGACTCCTGGACTATGAAGATACAAGATTGAAGACTTCGTCCCGTATCCGAATGGGACTTTCCTTGGCGTGGAAGGCAAGCTTGGTGGTGCGGATATTCAAGATCTCCTACCATTGTAACCGACTCTGTGTAATCCTAACCCTATCCGGTGTCTATATAAACCGGAGGGTTGTAGTCCGTAAGCAATCAACTCCACACACAACAATCATACCATAGGCTAGCTTCTAAGGTTTAGCCTCCTTGATCTCGTGGTAGATCTACTCTTGTACTACCCATATCATCAATATTAATCAAGCAGGAGTAGGGTATTACCTCCATCGAGAGGGCCCGAACCTGGGTAAAACATCGTGTCCCCTATCTCCTGTTACCATCCGGCCTAGACGCACAGTTTGGGACCCCCTACCCGAGATCCGCCGGTTTTGACACCGACACTTGGGATTATGATCCTCTGCGCGCCATCACTTTTGACAATGCACAGAGTCTCAGGGGCTACTATCTACACAGGGCGCATCTTATTTACGCGCAACTGTCCAAAAAGGGTACATTATTTCGCGTACCTCAAAACTTGTCAGTAAACTCCTGACGGCCTCGTGCAATACGCTCTCCGCGGATGAAATCCTCTCAATCACCGTACCCATCAAGGCACGGTGCTCCTCTGAGATAGATGCTCGCCCTAGCAGATCCTTCAGCTCCTCCGACCGCGCAGCAGACGGCGCGGGACTCGTCCGATGGCCCTTTTCGAAGGCCGGACGCGGAGGGCTTTGGGGGGCCATATGACTACCTTTCGGCCCCGCCGGATTCGAAGAAACCCTCCGTGATGATACCTCAGGGTCGCCCGCCTCGCAAGGCGGCACGGCAGGGGGAGGCGTTCTGCTCTCCATCATCTCCGGAAGAAGTGTTGGGGAACGTTGCAGAAAACAAAAAAATTTCTCTATGTTTCACCAAGATCTATCTATGGAGTCATCTAGCAATGAGAGGGGAGTGCATCTACATACCCTTGTAGATCGCGCGCGAAAGCGTACAAGAGAACGGGGATGAGGGAGTCGTACTCGACGTGATCCAAATCACCGGAGATCCTAGCGCCGAACGGACGGCACCTCCGCGTTCAACACACGTATGGTCAGCATGACGTCTCCTCCTTCTTGATCCAGCAAGGGGGAAGGAGAGGTTGATGAAGATCCAGCAGCACGACGGCGTGGTGGTGGATGCAGCAGTCACCGCAGCAGGGCTTCGCCGTTCTTCTGCGAGAGGGAGAGGTGTAGCAGGGGAGAGGGAGGCGCCAAGACTTCAGTTGCGGCTGCCCTCCCTCCCCCCCTTTATATAGGCCCCCTAGGGGGTGCACCGGCCCTAGGAGATGGGATCTCCTAGGGGGGGCGGCGGCCAAGGGGGTGGAGTAGCCCCCAAGGCAAGTGGAGGCGCCCCCTCCCCTAGGGTTCCCAACCCTAGGCGCATGGGGGGCCCAAGGGGGGGGGCGCACCAGCCCACTATGGGCTGGTTCCCCTCCCCACTTCAGCCCATGGGGCCCTCCGGGATGGGTGGCCCCACCCGGTGGACCCCCGGGACCCATCACCGGATGGTCCCGGTACAATACCGGTGACCCCAAAACTTTCCCGATGGCCGAAACTTTCCCGATGGCCGAAACTACACTTCCTATATATAATTCTTCACCTCCGGACAATTACGGAACTCCTCGTGACGTCCAGGATCTCATCCGGGACTCCGAACAACTTTCGGATTACTGCATACTCATATCCATACAACCCTAGCGTCACCGAACCTTAAGTGTGTAGACCCTACGGGTTCGGGAGACATGTAGACATGACCGAGACGACTCTCCGGTCAATAACCAACAGCGGGATCTGGATACCCATGTTGGCTCCCACATGCTCCTCGATGATCTCATCGGATGAACCACGACGTCGAGGATTCAAGCAATCCCGTATTCAATTCCCTTTGTCAATCGGTACGTTACTTGCCCGAGATTCGATCGTCGGTATCCCAATACCTCGTTCAATCTCGTTACCGGCAAGTCACTTTACTCGTACCGTAATGCATGATCCCGTGACCAGACACTTGGTCACTTTGAGCTCATTATGATGATGCATTACCGAGTGGGCCCAGAGATACCTCTCCGTCATATGGAGTGACAAATCCCAGTCTTGATCCGTGTCAACCCAACATATACTTTCGGAGATACCCGTAGTATACCTTTATAGTCACCCAGTTACGTTGTGACGTTTGGTACACCCAAAGCACTCCTACGGTATCCGGGAGTTACAAGATCTCATGGTCTAAGGAAAAGATACTTGACATTGGAAAAACTCTAGCAAACGAACTGTACGATCTTGTGCTATGTTTAGGATTGGGTCTTGTCCATCACATCATTCTCCTAATGATGTGATCTCGTTATCAATGACATCCAATGTCCATAGTCAGGAAACCACGACTATCTGTTGATCAACGAGCTAGTCAACTAGAGGCTTACTAGGGACATGTTGGTGTCTATGTATTCACACATGTACTACGATTTCCGGATAACACAATTATAGCATGAATAAAAGACAATTATCATGAACAAGGAAATATAATAATAATCCTTTTATTATTGCCTCTAGGGCATATTTCCAACAAGAAGATCCCCCGAAGACGAGCTCTGCTGAGAAGGGCTAAGGTCCGAGCTACGAGGTAAATTTGCGATTACTCTTCTCAGATATAAAGCAGGGATTTCTCTCATTTCTTAAAAAGAAAACTCCTCTCTACTTACGGCTCGGTGGAGGGCTGATCCCCTTGAGGGCATAATTCGTCTGAAGTATCCCCCAGCACAGGACCCTCTGGCGAAGATTTCTTCCCCCGCTTTAAGGCCATGGTCTCCGGGTCTTCAGAGGCGGTCCTCTTCTTCCCCTGAGGAGAAAAATTTTCGATTCCTCCCTTCCGGACAACCTCCTTTGAGGAGGTTGTAGCTTCATTGTCCCCTCCCTCGCTTCCCTTTGAAGGCACAACCTCCAACATCCTGACTAGCACGGGACCCGCGCGTGGTCTCCGGGAGGGGGGCCGGACACCTGATTAGCTTTTCTTTCGCTATCCACTCCTGTTTAAAGGACAGCTCTTTTAGGGGCAATTTTATGATAGATATACGGATAGCGAGTCCGGGCACAAGGTTACTTACTTGAGTATCCGGACGATTGCAGCTCAGACCTGCGTCCTCCGTAGAATCCGGACACACTACTTGTGGTTCGAAGAACAATTTGTACATCTCCACGGGCGTCATGCCAAGAAAATGTTGGAGAACTCGTGGTCCCTCCGGGTTGAACTCCCACAGGCGGAGGGGGCGACGTTTGCAGGGTAGAACTCGGCGAATTAACATAACCTGCGTCACCACGACCAGACTGATGTCTCTTTCTAGGAGATCTCGGATGCGGCCCTGCAACAGGGGCACGTCCTTTGCCGGCCCCCAGTCCAGCCCCGTATTGACCCATGACGCCAGTCATGGCGGGGGACCCGAGCGGAAAGCAGGCAGCGCCACCCACTTGGTGCTCCTGGGAGGTGTGATATAAAACCACTCTCGTTGCCATAAGCTGGACTCCCCTGGAAAAGAGCCATCGGGCCATGGAGCACCAGCATTCTTGCTTATAAAAGCACCTCCGCACTCCGCGTGCCGTCCCTCAATCATCTTCGGCTCTACTTTGAAGGTCTTGAGCCATAATCCGAAGTGAGGAGTAATACGGAGGAAGGCTTCACACACGACGATGAACGAGGAAATATGGAGGACGGACTCCGGAGCTAAGTCGTGAAATTCCAGCCCATAATAAAACATGAGCCCCCTCACGAAGGGATCAGTCGGGAATCCTAGCCCCCGAAGGAAGTGAGACATAAACACCACACTCTCACCAGGCTTGGGAGTGGGAATGACCTGCCCTTGAGCAGGCAGCCTATGCGAGATTTCGCTGGTCAAGAACCTGGCCTCTCTCAACTTCAGCACGTCCTCCTCCATGACGGAGGAGGGCATCCATCGGCCTCGAAGGTCGGAACCGGACATTGTCGAAGGTCCGAAGCGCCTGAAATCTGGAGCCTTGGGTGTTGGAACTTGAGGCGAAGGGCGAACTCGTTTGAGATTGAAAGAAAGGAGTAAGGCCTTGGTCTCTTTATAAGAGGTTGAATACCAAGGGCCTTCCCCATGACCGTTTGGGACTCGCCTTTGGTCAAGAAAATATACCAACGGGTACGGTTGGGTTACCCACGCCCGTATTGATGAGAATCCCAGAATAAGGGGACAAGATCTTTGCTTTAACAAGACGTGCCAAGGAAACCGCCTCGCTAAACGCGCTGAGGTGGGACGGTAAAACGATTCGAATAAAGACTTGGTCATGGTGTGATGTCACGCTACGGAATACGTCAGCAGATTAGATTTGTGTAAATGTTATTCTCTTTATGGCAATATGTGGAAACTTATTTTGCAGAGCCGGACACTACCTTTGTGTTCAAAAATCTTCTATGAAGTACTTGGAGGAGGAACCCGCCTTACAATGCCGAAGACAATCTGCGCGCCGGACTCGTCGTCATTGAAGCCTAGTTCAGGGGCTACTTAGGGAGTCCTGGATTAGGGGGTGTCCGGATGGCCGGACTATACCTTCGGCCGGACTCCTGGACTATGAAGATACAAGATCGAAGACTTCGTCCCGTGTCCGGAAGGGACTTTCCTTGGCGTGGAAGGCAAGCTTGGCGATACGGATATGTAGATCTCCTACCATTGTAACCGACTCTATGTAACCCTAGCCCTCTCCGGTGTCTATATAAACCGGAGGGTTTTAGTCCGTAGGACGAACAACAATCATACCATAGGCTAGCTTCTAGGGTTTAGCCTCTCTGATCTCGTGGTAGATCTACTCTTGTACTACCCATATCATCAATATCAATCAAGCAGGACGTAGAGTTTTACCTCCATCAAGAGGGCCCGAACCTGGGTAAAACATCGTGTCCCCTGCCTCCTGTTACCATCCGGCCTAGACGCACAGTTCGGGACCCCCTACCCGAGATTCGCCGGTTTTGACACCGACAACGGCAATGACTCCTTGAAGATGGAGTAGGATCCTCCGTGCTTAGCCCTCGTTTTGGCACTGTGCCCAGCGTCGTTGTAGTGCATATAGATTATAGAGGTGTGTCTTTGGTGGATCTCATGGGGTTCGATCGGTATTGTTCTTCGGTGGAACTTCGCGGATCCAGTCTTCCTTTATCTGTCTACAAGTTGTATCATTCCTATCTACGCTTCTCTTCATCGGTAGTGGTTGTCGTTCTGGTACGTGGTTTTGTCGGGTCTTAGTAAGACGACTCCTCGGTTGTCTATTTCGACATACGGTGAGGGAGGGGTCATGACGACACACCTTTGCCTCACGCCAGTTTTACAAATCTACATGTATTTTTTTGCTATTTCCTGGTGTTGTTTTTGTACTGCCCTGATTGATGATGAGTAAACCAAAAGTTTTGGGGAAAACACTCGACCATCTATGTTAAAAATAATTATAATTGTTTAAAAGAATTATTACTCCATCCGATCTATATTTAGTAATATTGTAACGTCTCGGACACTCCCGCCGGTGGTCGTTACTCCTGGCGGGATTTAGACTGGTCCCACAGATCAATACGTCTTTTCTGTGTACTTTGTCCTCACTCGTGCGCACCCGGAAGCAACTTTCCGGTCGGTCATCCATCCTGAAATTACTCCAAGCTGAGCACACTTAACTTTAAAGTTTTGTCCGAATGAGCTTCCGTAAAAGAAGGAATTCCTTATTGATATTAGTAGTCTACCATCCCTAATTAGCCAGGCTGTCACATACACCCCCACTCAGAGGAAACGACGTCCTCGTCAGGCCGCAGGAACGTTCCCTCTTGACACATACGTCTGTGCATCCAGTCTGGTACATGTGTCATGCTGTGTGCCACGACGGATCACAAACGTCATGAACAACATGACCGCGCACCTGTCCACAAACATCCATATAACCGCGAGGGATTGGCTCTGATACCACTCTTGCAAACATACCAATATGCGCTTATACCCCAAGTCGTGCCTCGACACGTATGGAGTATAATCGCATATTGGGTGTTACAAGTATGGACTGGAGGGAGTATCATTTTTTTATCTGTATTCTTAATAGATCTAGTGGAACATTGTTCCGCGTCTTGCACACACTTATATTAGAAGACAGAGGGGAAAAGATAGCGACTCTTACATACGCACCGATATTGATGCACTTGCCCTTTAGGGATTAACACGGCGGCTTAGTGTTTACCACGGCAAGTTATGTCTGGCTTCGATGAGAGAGTGGTGGTGACGGCGCGTCTTTCACTTGCTCCGGTGTTTATAGTCATCGAAGTAATGCTACACCCACGAAAACTTACATGAACACTTTACATAAAGGCTGATGTGTAGGTAATTAATTGGATCCGGGTTGGTAATTGGGGCCCATCCCAGTTGATTAGTTAGGGATGAAAAGTTGCGTAGCCTTTTAGTAGGAGGTATGCAGGTCTAGCACTTTCGTAGTCATCGTTAGGTGGTATAGGAACCTGCATATATTTTTTGTCAGTTCTCATTTCCGTTCTTCTGTCATGAGAGATGAATAGACGATGACCAAGTGAAAAGTTCTTAAAAAACATCCAACCATAAACATTAAAGTCATAATTGTTTGAATTTTTCTACTACTCCCTCCGCTCATTTTTATAAGACATTTTAGACATTTGAGACAACACCTAAAACAGTTCAATTTCAGCTGTCTTAAAGCGACTTACAAAAGTGAACAGAGGAAGTATCATTTTTTGTGCAGTACTCTGCACGAACAAAAAAGAAAAAAAAAACAGTTGCTCATAGCGCCACTAGAGAGGTCAAGATAGCCACCGGTGTCACGCACATTGCGACACCAGCATCCGGAGACCAGTCTGGTTTCGCTGATCATTGTATTTTTCGTGTAGTAGCCTGTTGCCGGTGCCGCTCCTCCACCTACTACGAGAGAGTAGTACGAGCACTACTAGTCTACGGCTAGCAGCGCAAGCGGCCACGTCTCACACACATGATCATCGTCACCGCCCATCACCTCCTCGGACCATCATCGCTGGTAGGACTTGGATGGATCCATCTTTTATATTGATAAAAAATCATGGCGTCTCCGTCGGTGCACAGCCACAGCGACGGACTTGAGAAAGCGAGCAGAAAAGGCGCGGCATCCGCCGGTGCGCTCCTCCTGCCCTCCCTGGGTCTGGGTGGGAGCTGAAGTCAAGATCCCTTCCCTTCCCGGAAAAGGCACCGGAGACAGCGGCAAGTGGCAGCGGAACCTCGTTCCGATCCGACGGGCAGACGCGTCGACAGATCCCGCTCCAACCTTCCGTTGCTGGGTGCATTTCTGGGTTCAGACTTGAGACTTCTCGCATCGTATTCGTGCAGGTGGGTTCCCGTAAGTGGCCAGCTAAGATTTGGATCCGGTGCCTGTCGGTCTGCCGTCGCCTTGCGCTGCTGCTGCTAGCCTGCTACGCTATTCCTGCACTGCACCCCCCTCCCCCGTCCGTGTTCCTTTCGCTGCCGGGCGGTGGTGGCCGGCTCTGGCTGTCGACCAGAATAAGGCTACCTCCACCGCGCGACCCTATCCTGTCCGTTCCTATCTGTTTGGAGTAAAACGAACGAATAGCGCAGCCCAGCGCACGGCCTTAAACGGACAAATGTCCGGATTCCGTCCGTTTTCGACCTATCCCCGGCCAAACTTGCGCTCGGTCTAGGGTGAAACGGACGCGCGCGGACGGCTTGGACGCACGCCCTTGTCCCCCCCTGGTTCGCCTGTCGGGGACACTAGCAGTCCCTCCGCTCCCAACACTTCCACCCTCTCTCTCTCGCCCCGCCCCGTCGCCGGCGCCGCCGCTATTCTCCGGCTGCCTCCTCACCGCGCAGCCTCCGGTCGTCCCTACCAAACCACTTCTCGACATGGCCGCCACCACGCCCGTGCTGTGGCCGTAGTTTTGGCCGTCGACGTCTTTGCCGGGCGCAGAGGGGACATAACCGCCGGCGACGCACACGACGTCCTCGGCAGCTCCCGACGAGAGCTCCACAGCGGCCAGTAGCCGGCCGGCAACCACCCCTGCTGCGTCAAGGTGATCATCGCGGCCTCTTCGCCACCACGCCCGCAAGGTGTTCGGCATTTTGCCCACAAAGGTATGGACAGTGGAGACGAGTTTTTCTTCCATCACTTTCTTTGTTCATCGGACGATTCGTCGTCGGATGATGAAGATATTGTGGTGGCTGCACTGGTCGTTCACGACCACATTCAACGGCAGCTTCCTCGGTACAGGGGGTCACTCCCTGGCCGTGCTCCCAACCTGAACCGCAACAGGGAGAGAGGGCACGCCCTGCTCTATGCCGATTACTTTGCCAACACCCCGCTCTTCAAGCCGGATAAATTCCGTCGCCGTTTTCGAATGGCAAGGCATGTGTTCAATCGTATCCGAGAGGGAGTGGTTGCTCATGATCCATACTTCGAGTGCAAGACGGATGCCCTTGGCAAGCTTGGATTCTCCTCTTACCAGAAATGCACCGCGGCCATCCGCATGCTTGCATATGGAATTCCAGGCGATCTGGTGGATGAGTATGTGCGTATGAGTGAGACAACATGTCTGATGTCAATGTACAAGTTTTGCCAGGCTGTGATCGAGATGTTTGGCCCAGAGTACTTGAGGCAGCCAACTGCCGCTGATACAGAGAGATTGTTGGTGACCAACGCAGCTGGAGGCTTTCCAGGCATGCTTGGCAGCATAGATTGTATGTACTGGGAGTGGAAGAACTGTCCATTTGCTTGGCAGAGCCAGTACAAAGGGCATGTCAAGGCGTGCACTGTCATATTAGAAACGGTGGCATCACAGGATCTTTGGATATGGCATTCTTTCTTCGGCATGGCAGGTTCTCACAATGATATCAACGTGCTGCAGCGTTCTCCAGTCTTCGCGAGGCTTGCAGAAGGCCACTCCCCACCTGTCAACTTTGAGATCAACGACCACCATTACAACAAGGGATACTATCTAACAGATGGTATATATCCTCAGTGGTCAACTTTTATGAAGACAATCTCGAAACCCCAAGGTGAGAAGAGAAAGAGATTTGCCCAAATGCAAGAGAGTGTTAGAAAAGATGTGGAACGTGCTTTTGGTGTGCTTCAATCCCGGTAGGGTATCGTTCGAAACCCTGCACTGTCATGGGATGAAAGGAAGCTTTGGGAGGTGATGACTGTTTGTGTGATCATGCACAACATGATCGTCGAGGACGAGCGTGATGAGAGTATCTTCGACCAAGGATTTGACTATCAAGGTGAAAATATTGAGCCCCTGCACCAAGACCCGGCCACATTTGAACAATTTGCTCAATTCCATCATGAGATGCGTGATTGACACTCTCATTTGAATTTTCAAAATGACTTGGTCGAGCACGTGTGGGATCACATTGACAACCAATAGATGTAGAGAGAATTCCTTATTTGGCCCTTTCTTAAATTTTGATTCCCTATTTGGCCCAAAATAAAATTTTCCACCCTATTTGTCACCTAAAGTAATTTATGTTTCTTATATGGCACTTCCGTCCATTTTAGACACTAACGGTGTTAAGTCTGAGGTGAAAAGACCATATTGTCCCTGGTGCATTGTGTAACTATCATGAATGTAATAATAAAAAGAAAAAATCCACTCATGTTTTATGGATGTTCAACGGATGTTGTGCATGTATATGCATAGCTAGTTTTTTTTTTGCGGATAAACTTGCATAGTTAGTTAGGCATCTTCAGCCGCGTCCCAGGAAGGCCTCCCCAGGCGATTTTTTCACGCCGGCGCAAAAAAAAGGGCCCAGTCGCGCCCCAGGAGCCCGATTTTCGCCGGCCTGGGCCGAAAACAGCGCCGGCGGACCCAGGCCGAACCCGGCGCGCTGGGGGGCGCCCGGGGGCGCCGGGGCGAACTGTTTTGGCGCGAAACAGCCGCGGGCCCGCCGCGTCAGCGACAACGGCGCCTCGTCTTCCCCCAACGGCCTCGGTTCCCGCGGGGAATCAATGCCAAGGCTGCCGCCGGTCAGCCTTGCCATTGATTCCTCATGGGCGGCGCGTCACGGGACGGCGCGCCGATGCCTCCCCTCTCTCACACGCGTACACACGGGTGCGGCACAGCTATATAGCCGGTGGCCTGCACTCGCCTGTGCCCACACCAGCCCCGCCCCCGCCGTCGCCCAGCTCCTCCCTCTCCCTACCTCTCTCGAGCGCCGCCGCCCAGCCCCTCCCTCTATCTCTCTACCTCTTCCGAGCCCGTCGCCATGGCGGAACGCTTCCCCGGAGACGAGGCGGCGGCCAACGGCTTCGGCCGCCGTTCGCTCCGCGAACAGGAGTCCTGGCTCCTGTTTCAGGCGAACATCCCAGCGCCGCCGGACATGCGCGCCGGGCCGACGGGGTGGAGGCTCAGCGCCGGAGGAGTGCCCATTCCCCCGTTGCCCGACGTCGTGGCAAAGCCGAAGTACTTCGCCGAAGAAGTCGAGGTCGTGCGCGCCTCCCTCACCGACGCCCAACTCTCCCTCCACCAGTACGCCGCCGACAACCACGCGGCTTGGGCGGCGTATTTCGAGCGCCGCCAGCAGCAGCGCTTGGCGTCCATCAACGGCGCGCCGGTGGTTGGTGGCCGGCAGAACAGCGAGGGGCGCCACCTGTGGTGGGGCGTTCCCGGCCGCACACTCGAGGGCGTGCTGACGTACCTCGAGGGCGGCAACGACCCACCGTTGGCGTACCCGGCGAGGGCGGCCGCCCCGGCGCAGCACCGACGCGCCGGGCCATGGGCGCCAAGGAGGTTCAGGTCCTCCTCCTCTTATTCCTCCTCCCGATCTTCATCGCACTCCTCCGGCACTCCGGCCCTGCTCGGCGTCAAGGCCGAGCCCGCGGCGGAGACGCTGCTCGGTCGGCGCACTCGCAGCGCCGGCATCGTCATCAACGAGGGCGGCCGGCGTGCCTACTCGTCGGCTCCTCCTCCGCGTTTCGTCAAGCCAAAGACGGAGCCGGGGCTCGCGCCAGTGAAGAAGGAGCCGGCCGCGCCGGTGACAACGAAGCTCGACGACGACGACACGACCCTGGAATGGGCGCGCAAGGACTCCATAGCGATGGAGAAGGAGCGCCTGGAGAAGGCGAAGGAGCGCCAGTGTGTCGCCCTGCTTCGCTTCGCGGAGCGTCGACGCGGCCGCGACGAAGGCGGAGTCGTCGTCATCTGCGACAGCGACGACGACGACGACGACGACGATGCGCCACCACCAGTCCGCCATGGCGCCGCCGGGCAGGGGTCCAGCTGGGGCGCCCGCGTCAAGGAGGAGAAGGCCGACGACGACGATGGCGGCGACGGCGGCGACTTCAGCCAGTTTTTCCTTTAGATTAGTTTATTATGTATATGTGCTATGTAATGAAAATCCGCGAACTTCGCCGAAATGTGCCGAAATTTATCGTGTTTGGCCGAATTTTATCGTGTTTAAGCCGAATTTCGCCGAACTTCTTTTATTTTAAAACATGCCTGGGGACGGCCCTGGGCCGGCGGCTGGGGACCAACTCGCCCCCAGGCCTAATTTTTGCGCCGGCTCACCCCAAACAGCGATTTTAGACGTTCCCTGGAAGGCCAGCGGCTGGAGATGCCCTTAGTCGGCAATATCGATCAATCAGCGGCTGGTAGTTTATAGTATACGTACATACATAGCATAACTAGCCTAACCTCAAGATCGATCCAGCAGGCTGCTAGCTTCGGTAGCTAGCTTGCTACGTGTGTGCGTGTTGTCTCCTAAAAGAATCGATCAAGCACGGCTTGTGTATTTACACATTTCGCCGGAATCTCAACAGACCACTAAGGCCACGGGACATGCACGCACACACCCGCACGCACCATGGTGACCACGGGCGTACACACGTCATCGCGGCCTCAACGCTGCGGGCCATCCACTATGCAGCCGCACTCGCACGTAATTAACTAATCAAAATATTGAAGCATACATATACAATATGCACAGTATTAGTTGAACATCCCTAAAACATGGATGAGCTGATTGCTTTTTTACTACATCCAGAATGGTTACACAATACATTAGGGGCAAAACGGTCTTTTCACCTCACACTTAACACCGCTAGTGTCTAAAATGAACGGAAGTGTCATATAAGGAACAAAAATTACTTTAGGTGTCAAATAGAGAAGAAAATTTATTTTGGGCCAAATAAGAAACCAAACTTTAAAAAAGGGCCAAATAAGGAATTCTCTCATAGATGTATTGGTCCATTTTATGTTTAGTCAAGACAATTTCGATTTGGTTATAAAAATATTTTATTAAAGACATTTCAATTGGGTTGTAAAACTATTTTAATTTTCAGACAAATATTTGGGTTGTAAACTAGTTTTGATAAAAATTTGAGCATTTTTGGCCCTGACGGACAGGATAGGGCAAAAGGATGCGTCCGCGCGATGGGCGCACGACCACCGCATCCCAGGACACGCCCGGACACAACCCCAAATCGCTAGCCAAACGCTCTGAATCCGGATAAAATGGACGTCCGTTTGGGGTCGCGCGATGAAGTTGGCCTAAACCTGTGGTAGTTTGTTTGTTACCGAGAAGGTAGTACTCCTATACTCGTGAAACTTCTGGCACGTCCCTAAAAAAATGAGAGAAACTTCTGGTACTGTTTTTTTTTCTTCTGCTTTGCGATTCGTTAGTAGTACATGATGACACCATGGCACCGTCTTACATGGCGGGTCGATTTACACAATTTAGTAAATCGGAAATGCCGAGTACCTGACGTCAGGCACGTGCACATGATAAATTGAACGTTTTACGATGACAATTGTAGTGAAACAAAGATGGTAAAATCAGCTGGCGCACATGGAGATTTTCTTTGGAAAATAAACTGAATCACGAAGTTACCATACTTGCCAACTAAACTTGTCGTAGAAAACGCTCGATTTGACATGCTCAAATTCTGACTGTTGCGGCGTTATCAGATTCTAATAAATACGGTATGTATATAAGATCCGAATTATGGAATGCAGTAATATTTTTCTGAGAAAGTATACACACCCATTTTCTGCGTGCCTGTCCTTTCTCTTTCGCAGGTCCCGACTACGGACACGAGACAGAGAGAAAAATGCTATTTCTACGGACACCAGATTAGATTTTTTTTGTTAGAAGAGAAGCGCGCAACTGATCACGCGTCGGCGTCGCCAACCCGCTGGCTGGTTCACCCATTGTTTGAACTAAACCCCCCAAAAAAATGCTTAATTAGCCGAGCACCAGCAGAGCAGCCAGCAGCAAAGGGGAAAGGAAAGGGAAGCAGCACAAAAGAAACGAGATTATTGTTCTCCCTCCCCTCCCTCGCACCCGCCTACCCTCCGTAGCCAGCCAGCGACAACTCAGGGAGACGAGACGAGACGAGAGGAAAGCGCCCCCGCCCGCCCCCCATTCCTCGCTCCCTCCCTTCCGCCTCGCGCCCGCGCGTGGAATCCCCTTTGACTCGCAGCTTCCCCCGCCGACGCCCGCCAGCCGCGCCTGCCGGCGGGTCGACCAGCGGCAGTCCGATCCGCCGCCGCTCGTCCCGCCTCCTCACCCAGGTTCGTCCCGCGCACGTCCCGAGCTCCTATCGCTGCTGCTGCTGCCTGCGATGGCCCGCCGGATCCGCGCTTGCTGCCGCTCGGGGCCGGGGAATGACCGGATCTCCTGCCGGGGGACCGGGGCTCTGTCGGCGGCGCCCGCTAGATCTGGGGCGGGCGCGCCGTACGGACGCACGCACGCACGCCGCGGCGGGTTTTCGAATTCACGCGGATCTCCTGCCCGTTCCTGCTGTTGGAGCCGCGCCCGCTTTTCGTGCCGGATTCTGCCTACTCTGTTTGGCTGTTAGGATCGTTTGTTCTTTTGAGCTTGCTTCTCGGCGATGCTAAGCCTGTACAATCGGAGTTGAAATGGTAGCGGTAGGTGGCAGCTTGGATCTCACCAGCAATGGATTGTGCAGGTCTCCTACCGAGGAGGAGGAGGAGGAGGAGCAGGAGGAGGGGAGGCTGACACCCGGGTGCGCGCAGGGGGCTAGCTAGATTCGGAAGGGCGCCATGAAGAAAGTGTTCGACCAGACGGTCCGGGACCTGTACGTGACCTCCATGCCATCTGTCTGTTCATTCGAGCGAGAGTTGTTCGTTTGCCAATAATAGTATTTATTCGTTCCTGTCTTTCTCCTTGCAGGAAACGCGGGGTGAATAAAAAGGTCCTCAAGGTGCCTGGCACGGAACAGAAGGTGAGGAGATCCCAGGCCCTCTTTCATGCACAAAAGCACAAGCATGCCTTAAGCATGCTGTTGCCAAATTCGCCTGATTGCTCACTGCATACATCCAGTTGCTACGAAGCATAATCTTAAGATGAGACTGCTCTTGTATTAATCCGTTCCACGCAAACTGACCTGAAACAGATTCTCGACGCCACAAGCAACGAGCCGTGGGGCCCCCATGGATCCCTCCTGGCGGAGATCGCCCAAGCAACACATAACTAGTACGCCTTCTGCTATCCGGTTGCCGCTTTGCCGGACAGGGCCCTGTTTTCTTGCTTCTAATGTGCTTATCGTGTTTGCAGTCATGAGTATCAGATGATAATGAATATCGTGTGGAAGAGGGTCAGCGATACTGGTAAAAATTGGCGGCATGTGTACAAGGTATGCTCTTCTCTACAAACGCGAGTGGATGGGGAAACTAATCTTGATAATGCGTTGGACAGTTTAATCTGATGCTGTGTTTTGCTCTTTTGTAGGGATTGATTGTCCTGGATTACCTGGTAGCACATGGAACCGAGCGAGTTATTGATGACATAAGGGAGCATTCTTATCAGATATCGGTAATGCTATCAATCCTCTACTTCCTGCTTCAAGAGCCACACAGGCATCTCATCTTATGTTCCTCATCATGCTTGCTTGATGCTCTAAAAAATATAATCGGAATTGCAGGCACTAGCTGATTTCCAGTATATCGATTCTAGTGGGAGAGATCAAGGTAGCAATGTACGACGGAAATCCCAGAGCCTCGTTAGTTTAGTTAATGATAAGGAAAGGATACTGGAAGTTAGGCAGAAAGCACTTGCTACCAGGGACAAGTGAGTGTAACTTTGTACTATGTTTGCTTCAAATATCTGATCGGCACACACTGTGTCGTAGACATGTTTCTTGTGCTGATTAGTTTTCTGCGTTCCTTTATAGGTATCGGAGTGCATTTGCCACGAGTGGACCACACAGGAGTCCTGGTGGATATGACAATGACCGTGATCGCTACGAAGGAGGTAGATATGATAACAGGAATGGCTATGGGAGGGAACGAGATGGGTATAGAGATGATGACAGATACAGTGGCGCTGGAGATACCCCCAATAGGGATGGAGATCGTTATTCTAGGGATTCTAATGAACGCAACAGGGAAGATGAATACAGAGGAAGTAATAGCAACCCTGAGTATGCAGAAGGATCAGGCCGCAGGAGCTACGGGGATGAGGAGGCTTATTCATCCCGGTCCGTTTCATCGCTTGTTTCGATCTAACATTCTTAAGCGCTGATTATAGGAGGGTCAACAGATGATTTTCAAGATTGTTTTTGTGTATTACTAATATATTGCCATTTATGTTAAACATCCTCCTGTTTCTGTTACAGTGGTCGTGGCAGCAACGCTGATGCGCCTACTCAGGATGAGAGGTAAAAATGTAGTGTTGTTGAGTTCTTACCTTTTAGCTTGTCCTTCCGGAGCTAGCTGTCTTAAGTTCTACCTGCTTTAACAGGCCTATTGAGCGGAAGGCTTCTAACCAGCAGATTGCTTCACCACCAAACTACGAAGATGTCACAGGAGATACCCAGGACAATCATCATGATGAAAGGTGATGATTCTATCCTACAATTTATAATCTGTAGATAGAATAATGACATCGGGAATCTGAGCCATCCATCCATTTCAGAAATGGAGGGAGTGTGCCTGCTGTTGCACCAAAGGTGTCTTCTCCATCTGTTCCTAGAACAAGCTTTCCCCCAGCCCCAGGGCAGGTGAATGGTGTTCATGATAAGCCTGTCGAGGTTGTAGCTGCACAACCACCTGCTCCTGCTGCACAACCACCTGCGCCTGTTGAACCGAATGGTTTTGATGAGTTTGATCCACGTGGATCAGTACCAGGTATAGTTTGTACTCTTTTAGCAGTCATTGCTCATGACTAAACCAAAGTTATGGAAAATAGCAATGTTTTTTTGTTCTATTTCTTTATAAACTGTACAAGAAGAACAGTTGCATGGAAGAATTTTGACTAACTGGCATGTTGCTGTTATAAATTTCTTTTGATGATTACTAAATACTAATTTCTTTCTTATGTCTATCCTTTCAGATGCTTCACCTCCGGTGAATACCTCACCGATAATGAATAGCTTTGAGATGGATTTGTTTGGGTCAGATCCTATTGGCGCCCTGGCTTTGGTTTCTGTGCCTCAGCCGACTGACGTCCCAAGTGTCGAGCCATCAGCAAGTTCAGGTTTTGAAACGGATAGTTTTATGGGCATGCCACCTGCTTCTAATGGATTCAGTGAGGTATGAATCTGTAGAACTTACTGCCATTTGCATAAATTAGCGCTGATGATAATGGGGAGAAGATACAATTTACACCGGACTGCTTCTTAAATTCTAGTGTCACTAGTTTACTTAAAGTAATTTAAACTGCCTTACAATTCCTTGAAATTTGACATACTGGATAAGTTGAGCACTAGTAAGGTAAAAATATTACTTAGCATAGTTGTTAAAATGTATTTATCCTTTGTGCATCTGGAGTAATGTTGGCTAAATTTCGGTCAGTATAACTTTTCTGAATTAAACGTGAAGTGACTTCCTTTTGTGATGGAATGACTGTTGTGTTCTGTTTTAATATGGTCATTATAGCCCACGCAAGCAGAGATTCAGCCTTTTCTCTTGTATTTAAATATTGTAGGCAATTGATGCTTCAAATCCTTTTGGAGATCCTACTCCTTTCAAGGCAGTTCAAGAAGAGAATCATGCAGCTTCTCAGACAAATGCGACCCCTGCTGGTTCATTCCAGGCCACAGGACCTGGTGCAGATGTAAATCCTTTCCAGCCTGCTTCATCCACTAGCTTTGGTTTTGAAGATACTCTCGGCGGTCTCAGTTTTGCATCCAATGCTGCACCTGGGCAACAGGATATTTTCGGAAGCACCACCTCCTTACCTTCGGGGGTTTCACATGCAAATCCGTCCCAACAGGCACCCCCAGCTTATGTTCCCTCCCAGGCATCTCAGCCTATTACTCATGCTCCTCAAGCAGTGGCACCCAATACTCATGCTGCTCCCATGTTTGCTCAGCCACAAGCATATCCTGCAGCCATGAACCCATCATCATTTTCTCAGGCTGCTGCGCCATCATTTGCTCCTCCACAGCCACCTCAACATGCTGCACCATCATTTGCTCCTCCACAGCCACCTCAACATGCTGCACCATCATTTGCTCCTCCACAGCCACCTCAACATGCAGCTCCAAATCTACCATCAGGCCCATCAAACTTTTATATGCAACCGGCTTCACAGAATGGAGCACCACCATCCTATGTTCCTCCACAGTCTTCTCATCTCCCACCTCAACACGCATCTCAGCAAAGCTTCCTCCCACAAACTGCTGCACCAGCACCACAGGCACCATCAATATCTCGAGGGGCATCTCAGCCTTTTGGTGCCCCAAATTCAGTGCCATCTGGTGCCAGCACTCCTCTGCAGTCAAGTTTATCAGCTCCCCCAGAAACACTAATTTCAGCTTTGCAAGTTAGTCAGACCCAGCCAGTGAAGAAATTTGAGCCCAAATCTACAGTTTGGTCTGATACATTGACCCGGGGTCTCGTTGATTTCAACATTTCTGGTGGTAAGTGGCTTTTGTCTATGCGCCTGCAATGTCCTCATTCTGTTTTTGTGTGTTTTGACCTAATTGTATGTTGTTTTTTTACAGCAAAAACCAATCCACACGCAGATATTGGAGTGGACTTCGATTCAATCAACCGCAAGGATAAAAGACAAGACAAGAAGATCTCTCAAGCACCTGTAGTATCTACGATCACCATGGGCAAGGCCATGGGCTCTGGCTCTGGCATTGGCCGAGCTGGTGCGAGTGCCGTTGCACCTCCTTCCAACCCAATGGGTGCGGGGCGGGGTGTCGGTATTGGTGGTGCTGGTTATGGTGGCGGAATGGGAATGAACCGGCCAATGGGGATGGGAATGGGAATGGGAATGAACCAACAACCCATGGGAGTGGGGATGGGGATGAACCAGCAACCGATGGGGATGAACCAACAACCCATGGGAATGGGCATGGGGATGAACCAACAACAGATGGGAATGGGAATGGGGATGAACCAACAACAGATGGGAATGGGGATGGGGATGGGCATGAACCCGGGGATGATGCGGCCTCCTCAGATGGGGATGGCTCCCGGCGGCATGCCTGGCGCCGGGTACAACCAGATGGGTGCTGGATATGGCGGCCAGCAGCCATACGGCGGGTACAGGTGAGATTACACAGCGGTGGATCGAACAGCGAGGGTTTGAGAAAACAGTTTAGCAGGCTTTCGGATTTTGCTCACCTGGGTTTCCCTTATGTATGATTTCTTTTGTTGGGGGGGTATAATTTTTATCACTATTCTTTTTCCTATCCATCCCATGTTGGATATACTGTATCTACTGAAATGTATCGACATGGCACTGCCACAACTGCCGCGTTGTGTTTGGATGCAAAGCCACATGATATTACAAGCTTGGTTGGTTGTAGTTGTATAATTCTCTATAGGCTACTCTTGTCACCAAACATATGTTATTTGTTTCAGCGTTCTTGCTGGATAGGCAATAAAAGGATGTACTACCATTTTGTCGAATTTTTGTTTTTGTTCGCGCCATTTGAGCAACATTTGTTATCATAGATAGATTGGTTCTTGATCAAACAAGACTAGAAACTTGCGGAAAGAAGAGTGGTAAAAATCTAGAGTTTTGAGAGGCCGGATGTGCAGCAGTTCCTGAAGGCATCCATGTCGCGGCGGAAGAGGGAAACGTAGGCGTCCACGCTGCCGCTGCCGGCGGAAGACGCCACGAGGAAGGCCACGCCCTCCACCGGCACGTAGCTGGGCATGAAGAGGAAGGGCCGGCCACCCCCCAGGTCCAGGTCATAGAACGGCAGCCGCACCCAGCTGTTCACCTCGACGTTCGGGCTCAGCACCATGTCCGCCGCGTCGGCCGTCGGCACCAGCCGCTCCTCCTCCACGGCCCCGGAGCAGGCGAAGTCGATGAAGGATCTGTAGTAGGTGTCGTCGACCCGCGCAACCGCCCGGCCGATGAGCTCCGCCGCGTGGCGCAGCGGCATGTCCACGAGCTCTCGCGCGGTGGCCGTCGGCCGCGCCCAGAGCACCACGTTGCCGGTGTACCCGTCCGGCACCGGCGGCCTCATCCGCCTTCGCCCGTCCACTCCGATGAGCAGGGCGGTGGCGTCGCCCCCGTCGAACCCGCGCGCCCGCGTCACGCACCGCCACAGATGCGCCAGCACGCACTGCACCGTGCTCGTGCTGTGCCGCGCCCCGGCCGACGACGCCTGCGCCTTCAGCTTCGCGATGCGCTCCGCGCTGAAGTGCACCCTCTCTACCACCACCTCCTCCTCCTCGCCGCCGCCACCGCCGGCGTCGTCGTCCTTGCGGGCGTCGTATGGCTTGAACTCGGCGCGGCGGTGCTCGTGCTCGATCTTAGGCGGGCTGCGCGGCGGGAAGAACGACGTCCGGTCGTGCACCGGGGCGGGGTCGACGGGGGCGCCGCGCGTGGCCTGGCCCCACGCGAGGATGAAGTTGCAGAACCCGCGGCCGTCGGCGACGGTGTGGTGCACGGTCAGGCCGACGACGAGCGACCCGCACGCGAACCGCGTGGCCTGGACCAGCATCAGCTCGTCGCCGCCGCTCGGGTGCAGGCTCAGCGCCGCGCGAGTGGGCCGCAGCGGCATGACGCTGCCGAGCGCCACGCCGGCCGTCGCCTCGACGAACCGCGCGCCGGCGTCGTTGAGGAGGATGGCGCGGCGGCTGCCGTCGGCGTCCCGGGCGAGACGCCCGGCGAACTCGCGGTACTCGACGAGGGCCCTGGCGAGCCCGGCCTCGAGGACGCCGTTGGGCGGGGCCGGCGGGTGGAAGGCGTAGATGACGGAGACCTGCGTGTCCAAGTTGGCCTTGTCGAACACTGAGAGCGGGACGACGTTCGTCGTGAACGGAGGAGCCACCGGGCGGTGGCCGCCATAGTCAGGCTTGATGGACTTGGATGACTGCACCGTGATCTTCATACGGCAAGCTAAGAAAAATGTTGCACGCATGTACGCGAGCAAGATGGGGATGAACAAAACTAGCGCGAACGTGACATCTCTCTATATATCCCAGCAATTTGCACGAACACACGCAAATATAACGAGGCAACTGATCTCATCGAGTTTCGAACTTTTTTGTCCAAACAAATAAAATAATGAAAATAGGTATTCAGAACCTTTTTTGGTCGAACAAAAAATTGAAAGTGTCTAGAAAAAATGGATTTTTTTCTCTAAAATGAACACTACCACACTGACCATTCTCCGAAAGTTGCGAACTCTTTGTCCAAACAAATAAAACAATAAAAATACGTATTCAAAACCTTTTTTTGTCAAATTTTGAAGAAAAAATTAAAGTGTCCAAAAAAATTGATTTTTTTTTCTTCTAAAACGAACACTACCATGCTGATCATTCAGAGAAAGTTTCAAGTTTTTTTTGCCAAACATATATTAAAAAAAATACAAAGACAATAGACGTTCAACCCCTGTTTTGGTCAACTTGCCAGCTGATATGGACACTGACTGGAAGGGTCAACTGATCAAGACCAGTAAAACTGACCAGAAACCGGTTTGAGGGGAGACAGGGTTGAAAGTTGCTCGGTTTTGAAAGTTGACGGTTGTAATTTAGAATGTAATAAAGTTTAGAGTTGTTTCTTAGACATTTGTGTCAACTCAGGATTGAAATATGGACATCTCCCAACTTTCAAAACCGGGCATATTTGTAAACTTACTTTCTAAAGGCATATATTTAGTTACTGCTTTTGGTAATCATAACAATATAAGATTACTATTATCAACTTCCTTAATATGTCCATAATACTCATGACTAAAAATTATTCCAATCTAATTTCACCTCATATACCCTAATACCCCCTCCGTTCCTAAATATAAATCCTTTTAGAGATTTCACTATGATTATATACAGATGTATATAGATATATTTTAGAGTGTAGATTCACTCATTTTGCTCCGTATGTGGTCCCTTATTGGAATCTCTAAAAAGACTTCTATTTAGGAACGAAGGGGGTAGAATCCAATAACTGTACTACACACCATATTTTCAACAAGAGAGTAATATATTAATATTAATATCAAGAGAATAAAAATTGAGAGAAGTCCATATTTCAGGCGTTCCCCAATCCAAATTTGTGTCCTTTTTGAATAGTCTCAACTTCTTCAAGGTCTCCACTAGGCCTTGATATTGCATCCTTTGTTTTTCCTATGATATCAGGCGCTCATAAGCCTACGGAATTGAAAAGGACATGCTACTCAATCATGTGTTTTTCCCGTCCCTGTGTTTTGAGTCATGTGAATCAATGTCTAAAAGTTTTGATTTTTTTTTTGAAATTTCTAACCTAACTCTCTCAATGTTTTCAACCATATATTGTGGTTATGGTAGTCGGCTTTTCTTCAGTGTGTCCGTGAGTTTGCCTTGGCCGCCTGTTGCTATGAAGTCGAAGCTGCGGTGCGGGGGCCCGATGGCGTACGATGACTGGCGATAGGTGGCCCGTTCGGCAATCTCCCGTGATGCCAGCCTCGTCTAGTTTCTCTGTAGTTCTTAGCCGGAGTCGGAGCTGCGTTGCCCTTTTGTGGGTGGAGGGCGATCCACCATGTAAGCGTAGTGTTGTTTTGCATCTAGTAGAGTTGTCGTTTTTCTCCTATTTCTTTGATCTTTGGATCCTCCCCATATTGTTGTTCCACTGCTTTCTACTAATTGAACCTAGTAATTTGCTGGATCTTTCAAAATAAAAAACAATATAACAAACTTCTTTTTTGAGGGAACAATATAACAAACTTTGCATGCAAAGGAATGTCATGGCTCACCTGCATAGTTGCATCCTACGAAAACAATTCAATGGATGTGACCAAACTCAGACATGATAATTTTTTTGTAAGATTAACGCAAGCTGGGAGTATCAAAGATATTTTTTTAAACAATGCTGCGCCAATGATAAGAATCTTGCTAATATCCATCCTTTGTCAGCATGAATGTAGTCTAAAAGGTGACTTCAAAATAACATAAGCTATTGCATACAGGCGATAGAGTTTCCTCTGCCTCCCGTCACCGTCACCGCCCCCGCCTATCTACCTTGTCTCCAGACTCTAGTGGCATTAGGCCCATGGAGGCACGGTATATCCCAGCCCCTGCTGATAAGGGGGGCTTCATTTTTAGGTGTTTTTTTTTGAGTTTGACTAGGGTTTGTGTCCTAGAAAGTAAGGCGGTGGCGACACCCTGAAGATGGAGTAAGGTTCTCCCCGCCCAGCCCCATTCTGATGGCGTGTCTAGCGTCATTGGAGGGTGTGTGGAGGCGTGTCTCCAGCGGATCTTGCGGAATTTGTTCTGTGTTTATCTTTGATTGATCCGGTTGGTTCTGGTTTTCGTTCGTCTATATTCATGTATTTACATGTTGAATGTTTTCGATTTACGCTTCTCATCATCGAGAACGGTTGCTGTTCTGCAGCACTGGTCGTATGGGGTCTTAGCACGATGACTTTCTGATTGTCAACAACAAGGTTTGCCCGGCTCTAGTGAAGGAGGGGCAGTGACGGCAGTGCGCCTTCGGCTCGCTACAGCGCTTATAGTCGTCGCTAGGTGGTCTATGAACCCGAATATAATTTCTTTTACCTCTGGTGTTCTTTATACCATCTTGATGTTTCATGACTTGATTAAAAGTTTTCGTGCGTAAAAAGGAAAGTGATCTAAGAGCATCTCCAACGGCCGTAACAAAAATTTCGCGCCCAATAAAAGTTTTAGCGCGTCACTACCAGATGCCCAAAAACACGTGCCCCAAAAGTAGACAGTGCAAATTGTGAAGCGCGCGCAATCCGGAGTCCAAAATATGCTGCGCGATAGCGTTTTTCAGCGCGCGTCCTAAATCTTTTAGCGCTACAGCATCTGCTGGAACTATTCGGCGCCAAAAAAACAAAATTTTAGTGTGCAAAGCTCTTTTTGGACGCCTGTTATAGATGCTCTAAAGGCTTACAACCTCGCTAGGTGGTCTACCGACACAATGAGAGCGTTTTGGCAACTTGTAACAATAATGAGGGTGAGAGTATCCAAGGCAATTTTTCAGAACAACGCTGCACTGATTAAAAGATAAGGCTTACTACGGATAAAGGGTTTGGCAACTTGACAACTTGACAACGAAGAGGGTGAGAGTGTTTTCCTATTTTTCTTAGGGCAAGCACAAAGCTTTATTACGAAACATTCTGGGCTTCATCGGCCAATACAACATTAGCTACAATAGCTGAAACATCATCATCTAAGACAAGATCCTCTCCATCAGGGAGTGATGAACCTAGTTGCGCTAGGTAGTGGCGCAGGCATGTTTGCATCACGCTTACAATGAAGAAAGTCACACATAGTGAACCAAAGTTTGGCCTCCCCAATATCCTGTGCTTCCTTGGAGAAATCAGCAGCAAATGGACCAGACACATTGAAGGCGCGCCCTGCCCTGACAGCCACAATCTGGCCATCAGAATCTTGCTCCTGAGCTCACATGTACCGTACCAGCCAACCAAGCGGCCTGTCAAAATTACCAACAAAAAATTGCAATCAATTCAAATAATTAATGTAGCAAAAAGACTAACAAGATTTGACATTCATGATGGTCCGTCAAAATTCGCTGCTCTAATTTGAAGCTTTTTGGAGCTCCGATCTTGCATACAAAAGCTATTATTTCCTCACGAAATTTCACACGCAGCTATTTTTTTTTAGAAAAGGAGAATGACCCTCGGTCTCTGCATCTAGGCGATGCATACGGCCACATTTTACACGCAGCTATAGGACACCCAAACATGTTGTTGCTAAGCATTTTTTTTCTATTGTTTTCGAACTTACCGTTCATCCATCCAGATGCACGTGAGCTCGGTGACACAAAGGATACGTGTCGTCTAACCACGCAGGGAGGGAGGCGGCACGTGCCAGACCCGGGAGGGAAACGTCGACCGCTAGCTCGAGCACCACCGTTTTTGGTTTTGGTTCAAATGGCCACCAATCTCTCACGTCACTGCATGTCTGCATCTGCATGATCTCCAGCTCCACGCCCGTCCAGGCGGTGCCGCTGTAGCCGTGCGTCCGGGGACACGCATTCATGGCCATATGCATCTTTCTGATATAGAGGTCGGGGAATTCCTCTTTTTCGAAAAAAAAAATCTTGCCCGCGCGTCCAACTGCGGCCGTCGTCCGCTGAATGCTACGCGCATGATCGTCCAACAGACAAAGCCGAGCTTCAAGCCCGCTGCGCTGCGCCCAGGAGAAGAGAAACTGCCAAAGCGGGAGCTCAGCACTAGCAGCAGTAACAACCAACCAAAACCAAGCAGCCAACCATGTCATACGGCCAACAATTCAAGATACGCGAGGTGCCCCCGATCGTGCAGGAGCTGGTGGCCGGCGGCGTGCAGGAGCCGCCGGGCCAGTACGTGGTCCCCGAGCAAGACCGTCCGGCCGCGGCGGCGGTCTCGGAGATACCCGAGCCCATCCCCGTCGTCGACCTCAGCCGGCTGTCCGCCAACAGCGCCGACGAGCTCGCCAAGCTGCAGTCCGCCTTGCAGAACTGGGACCTCTTCCTGGTAAATTTATTCTCAAACTTCTTTCGGTTTTCTTGTCGTCGTGTGATGTGATGAAGTGGTCATTTCGATCTTTCTCCAGGCCGTTGGACATGGAATGGAGCCTGGTTTTCTTGCCGAGGTGACGAAGGCTGTGAGGGAGTTCTTCAAGCTCCCGCTAGAAGAGAAACAGAAGTACTCGAACATTGTCGACGGTGAGAAGATGAGCTCGGATGGGTACGGCAACGACATGGTCGTCGTGGAACATCAGGTCCTTGACTGGAACGACCGGCTCAGCCTCCTGGTGGAACCCGAGTCGGAGAGAGCCTATGCACTGTGGCCAACGCAGCCACCTTCTTTCAGGTCCGTGCCCTCTAGGTTTTTGCCATGATCTGTTCAGTGGAGTTGGAAACTCCGACCTGTTGGCATTGAGATTCACCGAAAAACAGCGTAAGTAGTTTCATTTTTAGGTTTCCACTGGAATCAACATATACTACATATCTTCATTAATTCAGAAATACATATCCTTCCAAAAAACGTGCTGCTAGATCTTTTAATCTTTATTTAATACACTTATGCATACAGAATATCAAGATTCTAGTATAATGTCATAATAAATCTTAGACTTGTCATGAAACCTATACAACCAGTTATGCATGTAAACGGCAATAATCCGCTTATGACTTCACCCAAGCATACAAGGACAGATGTAATGAAAGAAGGAAAAAGTAGCTCCGCAACTCGCCCAATTACAACTCGTCTTACTATCTGATCTTTCTAGAAGTATTTTGGGCCTCTAAGCACTTTCTTGCTTGGCACTACTCCAATGAATGAACTTCGATTCGGACTGTGCCGGGACCCCATTGGCTGCATTTCAAGAAGTAATATGGCTGAGAAATTATCTTCTCTGTCTCGATGTGACTAAGCATGCCTATGAGACAATGGTCAAATATGTCCTTGCTTTATTATCAACTTTTGAGTTTTTCTTACAAGTTGAACAATAAAAAAGACGCCAGGTCATTACATATCAATATAGATTGATGAGTATATTTTCAAATTGCAATCCATGATAAAAACCCTAAACTGACGAGTAACCGATTCAATACATTTCTCTTATCATCCATAGTATATTGTGTTGCGCAGAGACATTCTATGCGAGTACACGGTCCGATGCAGACTGGTGGCAAACCTTATGCTGCAAAACCTAGCCAAGCTTCTCAATTTACAGGAGGAATACTTGACAACCATGCTCGGTGAGAAGTCCTTAACCCAAGCTATAATCAACTACTACCCTCGGTGCCCCAAGCCGGACCATGTCTTGGGCCTTAAGCCCCATACCGATGCTTCGATGATCACGGTCAACTTCATTGATGATGATGTTAGCGGGCTCCAGCTCCAGAAGAATGACATATGGTACAACGTGCCCATCGTCCCAAACGCATTGGTTGTGAACATAGGGGATGTAATGGAGGTAACTTTATTGTGTCTGTTGGTAGTTGGCTATATAGTTTGTAACTTTGTATGATCCCGTCTTGTACATTGTCAAGCTAAGATATATATGCATCTCTCTGTTTCATCCTAGTGCATGTATGCAGGTAGTGAGCAACGGGTTGTTCAAAAGCCTAGTGCATAGGGTCGTGACCAATGCGGAGAAAGAGCGCTTGTCGTTGGTGATGTTCTACACGTTGGACCCAGAGGCGGAGATTGAGCCGGTTCCAGAGCTGGTGGATGACAAGAGACCTAGACGGTACGGGAAGATGAAGAGCAAGGACTACCTAGCGAAATTCTTTGACACTTATGCAACAGGGAAACTAGCCATCGACTCCATGAAGATCTGAATTAGGATTCCAATGCGAATAAGTTTGGAGAGGGTATGCTCGTGTATGTGAGCGACTTCAATTATACTGTGTAAAAAAGAAAGTTCAGTGAGTACTATGGTCATGTTTCTTCCAATGACCAGTTTGTAACGAGTTAATAAATGGGCTTGGCCCATGAAGAATTTCTGAAATTTCTAATGTAAATCTCAAAAGGGCCATGTGTAAATGGTGAGTGGAGGCGTAATCTTTAGTCGCACCCCGAAAGTGGAGGAGGTGTGAGACCAACCTAAATAGTGGAGTCTTCCGCGTCTCCACTAAGTGATGGGTATGAGGATGGCAAGAGAACACCACACGCGTGCGCTTGCCTTGCCTGGCCTAGGCTAGGGCCAGGGTGCAGGGCGCGGGCGTGTGACATGCGTGTGAATGGTCCACCGAAATCCAGTCCATAGACTTGCAGGAGCGCGGATTACTTTTGCCATTTTATTTTTTTGATGTTTTGACAGCCAATTTTAGGATCACGGATTCCTTTTGCCATTTTATTTTTTGATGTCTTAACCGACAAGTTCATTGTTTTCTTGTTCGGTAAGTTTACGATTTGTAAACCAAGCCATTTTGAGATCATGATCGCGACCCGATATAGGGTCGGTTCTCCTATATATACGACTTACCATCCACGACCAAAGACACACCGGAAAAAACGAGGGTTTTGCCTCATCTTGCAACTTGCGCTGCCACTGTAATCTACTCCATGGTGAATGTCGGTGAGCATTGGCGAGCGGGTCTCCGGAACCTCTCGCCCTTGTGATTCTACACCGGAAGAGGGAGAATTAGGGTTTGGGAAAGCGCTTCACGCAATTACTCAAGTTTGCCATCACAGGTTGTCTTCCATCCAGGTTGTCTTCACGCGATTACTCGTATTTGTTCGCTGTTTTCCAAGTTCTTTTGGATTTCTTTCAACATCCACGTTCCTGAACAAGTAGAACAAGAGCGAGAAGAGAAAGAAACATAAAAGGTGCGAGATGAAGAAGAACATCACGAACACTTGGTGAGGATTAAGAAGCCAATGGGAAAGAACAAGGCGTCCGGGGAGAAGGGATGAGATAGGTGGGAGGATGGGGACCAGATGCATTGAATAGATGTAGTTGGCCATTGTTCATTGAGGTGGATAGGCTCTGGCTGCTACACATGACAGAACTTCTGACCAGTGGGAACAGAACCGTGTGGAATTAAAGACTGATATACGCCAAAGCAAATGAGAATACGAGATGATAAAGTTTGCAGTACAGTGTGGTTAATATAGTGGTTGAGGATCCCAAGACACATGAACAGATATGACTCGAGTGGGCAGCGTCGCTGACGGTGTCCTGGACTAGGGGGTACTCACCACGTCATCTCCCGATCTGTTGGGGTGGGCCGAGGACCCCCATGGCCGTATACTCATGGGCCAGTTCGGACAACTGCCGCATACATGGAAGATTTTACAAGACTTGGTGATCAATACAAGGACTCCTCCCCACCGGCGTATTCGGCTAGGACTCTTGTTATCCTAGGCCTCTGGTGCATTATATAAACCGAGGCCAGACTAGTCGATAGATATATACAGACAATCATACCATAGGCTAGCTTCTAGGGTTTAGCCTTTCCGATCTCGTGGTAGATCAACTCTTGTAATACTCATATCATCAAGAATAAATCAAGCAGGATGTAGGGTTTTACCTCCATCAAGAGGTCCCGAACCTGGGTAAAACTTCATGTCCCCTGCCTCCTATTAAGATCCGCCTTAGAAGCACAGTTCGGGACCCCCTACCCGAGATCCGCCGGTTTTGACACCGACATTGGTGCTTTCATTGAGAGTTCCGCTGTGTGATCGACAAAGGGATCGATGGCTCGTCTGCGGATTAACTGCGACGTCGACATCTTCATCACCGGCTCGCCTGGTCACCTTGGCTCGACCGAGGACTGTGCCCTACCTCCGATCATCATGTTCGGATGAGGGCCTGCATCAACATCAACTCTGATCTCTATCAAGATCATGGAGGAATCATCCAGGGAGCCCGGGGGCTCAACGTCAACATTGCCCTCGGGCGACCGTACTGTTTTTCTAGACAACGAACTTGTATCCGCCGCCACCGCCTCCTCGAGCGTCGGTTTGACGATTGCTCCAGTGGAATAGTGCAGAATTACTTCTACAACAGCCATGCAAAATTTCCTCGAGTTCCGATGGAGGAATCTCTGACAATCTATGATATACCGGAGCCCTGTCAAATCTGGACGGGAATCTGGACGAGTTTAGGGCGTGGTCTCCAGAGCCCAGCTCATAGATCCTTTGAAAGATCCAACCGTTCATCTACTGCGGAATTCTCATATCTACCACCCCTCCAAATTTCAGCTCGATCCGACGGTTCAAACTCCGGGAACCTTCCGATGAGTGGACCAATTTTAGGATTCATTTTCTGCGCGAATACGGATCTGACCCGAATTCATGTTTCTTTATGAACGTGATATTGGACAACCTTTTTAGAGGAATTCTCTTCTAGGGTATTGTGCGTCGTTTTTAAACACATGCCCGTAAAATTTTAAGCCTCCTCTGAGGTCATCTTCATCATCGTGCTGGTGTCAAACTAGTCCGGCAATATTGCTCCAAGGCTGCCGACCTGCGCTAGACACGTCGTCACTTTGTTGAGCCGAGCTCAACTTCTTCGGATCATCATCTCGGCAAGCCGAACAAGAGTCCGGGATCGTGAAGGATAAATCATCACCAACATCGCCGCCCCACGGATTACACGGAGCGGGCATACCGGCATCGTCGCACGGTCGCTTCATCAAGCCGGCATCGACCACGTCATGACCTGCATCGGCAGGGCCGCACTATTGCTTCTTCAAGCCGGTGTCCATCACGCCGACCTACTTCGACTCATCAGCTGACATCGAGGCTTCGACATCTCGGCTGGATCGGGGGTTTCGCCATCTCTTCATCAACCTACTCTGGACACTTCGGCGTCACTAGCCGACTAGCTCCGTCACGTTAGCTGGACCGAGGGCTTTGCCTCGGCGAGCCAACCTTTGACAGCATTGCCATGCCGTCGTTTTATCGCCCATCAGGCAATGGGTGTGCGGATCGAGTCCCAATTTTGGGAATCACCTTCCTTCGGAACGCTACAATAAATAAATCAGGTGCTATTAATCCCAGTATTTTTTGCTTGTTTGGGTTCATTTTTTCCAAGGAATTATTACTCTGGCTTGTACATCATATGTACACAGGTCTATCAAATGGTGGCCGCATTAACGACGGTCGCATGGTGGTTCGGTCAGTCTCCGTACATAGTCCGGCGAATGCCGCATCCGGAACTCGGACCGACCTGTGAATTCAGGCTTTGCCACGCCTTTATCGCATCACGCCGACGCCCTGCATCGACATTGACTTCGGCGCCAGGCCATATTTCTTTTATTATTCACTTTGCATAAATTATTTATTATGCAACATTTTTTCAATTATTATTACTATTATCTTCGATTTGCACTATTTTTTGTGCACAGGAAAATGATCCGGGGACTTCGGCATCATTCTGCCGGTCCGCATTGACCGTGCTATGTCACCACTTCGGCGTGTCGACCTCTCCGCTCCGCCACCTCGGGACAGGCTTGAGGGATGGAACCTTGTCCCGCATCAAGCTCGGACCACGTTATCAATGTCGAACACATTAACCAGCTAAGTCGCTTTCATGCTCAAAGTTTTAATTTTTAACTTGTGTTCGGCTCGACCTAGCATTATACTTTTTTGGAAAAAAGTTGCTTGTAAAAATTTCCTTGTCCAAACTTTGTTTGTGACACACATATTCAAATACTCCGTTTATTTGGGGGCTTCCTTTATGAAGTTTTTCCTCTTGCATATGATTATACTTGTACGGCTTCGTTCCTTATTCGTGTATTACGCCACAATATGCACCATATTGACTTAAGCGATTTGCAAGCTGGGTTGCCTGGCTCCTGTGCTTACCCCTACGTTCCCGATTGTTCGGCTAGGGAGTAAAGGGAGCACCTCTGCGATTGTCACGACCGGTTCCTTCGAGCTCTGACCTCAGACTGGGTGAAGCCGAAAGCTAGCGCTCCTATTGTTTTCAATCATGGTCGGCACACAACGGAACCCATGAGTACAAAAAATCTATTGCACAAGTCTCATAGTAATAATGAGCACCGAAGAAAGGTATCGGTGGGGGTACTATTTTCTTCAAAGATGCTTCTTACAGTTCGTCTGTAATATAGCATAAGTTCCCTGAGCACGCTTTGTCTGTTACAGCCTTATGGCCCGGTTGCCTGGTTATCAGAAACACTGTCGATATTCTCGATAGGTGGAGTACATAACACTTTTCGGTCATTGACCGAAGAAGGAGAAGTCGACGGTCGGTTAAGACGCGTTTAAAGTTTGGTTGAACAAAGATATGATATAAGTACTTCGGTACATACAATCATTATACATAAAACCTTTTACCCAAGTCACTTGGGGGCTCTTAAAATTTATATGAGCTATTTTATAGTAAATGTGTTTTCTTCTTGGTCGTTGCAAAGTCTTTTTCTATCGCTCCTTTTTCGACGTGAGTGTGTGGTCAATAGCCAGATAACCCATTTTCTCTCTAGTGACCGCTCGAGTTTAGTTCGCTAAACCGGTCTAACGAGAAGCACTCCGCCTTCGGGATAGGAGGCTGCAGCCGTAGGCTGACCCGCTTGAAGTCTTGAGATCGCATGTGTAATGTTAAAGCATGACAGAAGCACTCTTTTTTTCTAAGACCAATTTTTGGATTGGCACCGAACACTTGATCTTGTTCGGACGTCAAGTTTTTTACTGACGTTTTTTGGTTTTCCAAGCTTATGGCAGTTTAAAACTATTTGTGTGTTTTCAGCACAAGTCTCGCAGTGCAGTGCCGGACACCTTTATAGATTCGGCAAAAACATTCTCGGATCTCACTATATATGCATTGGTTTCGAATTGTGTCTTCGGTCAATAGTTGGGTTGCCCGGCTCCTGCGCTTGCCTCCTATGTTCCGCTTTGTTCGGCTAGGTGTGCAAAGGGAGAACCACTGCGATTGTGCTTCCAGCTCACATGGTTAAGCACCTCAGTGGAGAAAGCCGAAAAGTGACTGTCACAATAAGCGTAAACTGGTCAGAAATCCGATGACAGTGTTAAATGACGGGCCATTCATAACAATGGCCGAAGTGTTTACGGCTTGACCTCGACTGTCGCCGAACACTACCGGGGGCTATTAACTGGTCTCCCAAACTAAATCCTCGATATTTTGCTCTTACATTAGAGCTGAGGTTTCATGATCATGCTTAGCATGACAACCCAAAGAAAGGAACCGATAGATGGATTATTTTCTTTGAAAGACATTTTTTATGTTAAACAATAATATAACATATCTCTTTGCGTACCTTTGTTTATAAAACCGTATGGCCAGATTGCCTTGTTTGTCGTAAATCTTTGCCCTCATAAAGGCTTTATAAAGTAGGACAAACACTCATCGGCTACGGGCCGAGGAGGTGGAAGCCGATGGTCGGTCAACAAAGTTTTGTACAATGCGGATCCGAGCATTAATGACGTAAAGTACTTGGATACATAGAGTCATTACACATAATTTGTGATTTTACTATGGATATTGATCCTTAATTCGGCCACCCGTGCCCGCATTAAGGCTCGGGGGCTACTGGGCTTCGGGCTTATTATTTACAAATATTAAAGGGGCACATCGATCCCCCGATCTGGTGTTGCCACCCGACCAGTGTCTCGGGGGCTACTGCATTGCCTATCCAATGCAGAAAATTTTAAGTGCAATACAGTTTCCGAGGAGATTTTGATCCTCAGGTTGGTCGGCCGCACCCAACCTGAGTCTCGAGGACTGAGCACGCCGCTTTTTGTGTCCCGAAGTATCCTGCCGAGCTAGGACTTGATCCTCAGGCCGATTTTACAAATCAACCTGAGTCTCAGCGGCTACTGGGATCAGCGGTCTTACGTCATCCTTCAAGTGCATCTCGGGTTTTAAACCGATATACACCTTGTGGGCTACTGGCTATATATCTCGGCAGAGAATAAATTGCACCAATAAAAAATATTGACAAAAAATCGGCCCACAGTCGGGGTGGTGCACCACCTCGGAAGCAGTCCGGCATAAAGCTCGGGCCCTAGTGGCTGG
Source organism: Triticum urartu (assembly GCF_003073215.2). Taxonomy (NCBI): domain Eukaryota; kingdom Viridiplantae; phylum Streptophyta; class Magnoliopsida; order Poales; family Poaceae; genus Triticum; species Triticum urartu. The sequence goes on along the minus strand of NC_053027.1, from coordinate 553,780,885 downwards.
CTCCATAGAGGGCATTTCCAGCATTAAGCTCGGCTAAACTCTTTCAACTTTTTTGGACCAAGATGATCTATGACATCTTGGATATAGTCCGGCGTTGGAGCTTGGACACAGTCCGACGTTGGAGCTCGGATACATTTCGGCGTTGGAGCTCGGAAGCAGTCCGACATTAGTGCTCGGCTGCAAAAGATACCTCGAATGCTATCCAGCGTTAGAGCTCGGACGCAAGAGGACACTGCCTCCCGGGAACAACTTCAAACCCGAGGTGTGGCATAAAAATAACAAGGCATTGATAAAGGCCGGAAACTTAAAGGGGCTCCTCGGATACCCGACGTATAAACTTGTCGAATGCATTTCGGTGATCCTCAAGATCGAAGATGAGAAGATTTGTTGAACCAGTTTTCAAGACAGACAACCGAAGATGAAGAATAGTTCGGAAGAATCGAGGAGCGTCTCTAACTTGAAGACCGGTTCAGGGGGCTACTGACGGTGTCCTGGACTAGGGGGTACTCACCACGTCATCTCCCGATCTGTTGGATTGGGCCGAGGACCCCCATGGCCGTATACTGATGGGCCAGTTCGGACAACTGCCGCATACATGGAAGATTCTACAAGACTTGGTGATCAAGACAAGGACTCCTCCCCACCGGCGTATTCGGCTAGGACTCTTGTTATCCTAGGCCTCTGGTGCATTACATAAACCGAGGCCAGGCTAGTCGATAGATATATACAGACAATCATAGCATATGCTAGCTTCTAGGGTTTAGCCTTTCCGATCTCGTGGTAGATCAACTCTTGTAATACTCATATCATCAAGAATAAATCAAGCAGGACGTAGGGTTTTACCTCCATCAAGAGGGCCCGAACCTGAGTAAAACTTCGTGTCCCCTACCTCCTGTTACCATCCGCTTTAGACGCACAGTTCGGGACCCCCTACCCGAGATTCACCGGTTTTGACACCGACAATCGCCGTGTGCTCCTATGCAATTTCGGCAACTAGCTATACTATTAACCATACTCTCATATAGTCTTGCCGTCATGCTCGCCGGTCCCTGGCAATAGGACCCCGCCCACGCTACCCATGCGGCTGGTTCTTCGCAAGTCAAATGGGAATTGAGAAAATAACTCTCTATTGAAAGTTCAACAAAAAACAGTCCCACTTTAACTTCTTTTTCAAAAGAAAACCCCCACAGAAATAAGAATTGTTCTTGTGGTGACGCTATGCAACCTTATCCACTTTTATCCACTTTAACTAAATATGATCATTTTCCTCGGCATCAACCACTTTAGTTGAACTTGGCAACATGAGTCCCACGCATAATTGCGTTATGAAAATTTTACCATTTTGACTGGGGAAATGACAATCGTGCTCAACGGCATCGTCTCCAGCATTGCAATTTGTGAGCTTGAAGCCATATTATTTGACATTTAACCTCTTCTATTTAGCAAGTGCGGTGAGCGTGGGCTATGGCCTGCCAAGTGTTTCATGTGTTCGACACTTCGACTGCACAAATGCATGCATGCATGCGGGCGGATGAACAGGGTGCTGGTGACATGCAAAGTCGTGGGTTCCCATTGGGATGGCCTCCAATTCAAGCCGTTCACCTACAACGGTGGAAGAGCCGCGATTCACGGCCCAGTTTACAAGCTTCTAATTGGTGAGATGATCCACACGTACCAAAGAATATGCCGTTGGTGTTGAGCTTAGAGCATCTAGTGCCAGACTTTGCAAATCCGACCGCTCAAACATTCACGGATACTGACCGGAGACGCCTCAAATTAATTCCTTTGTATCCGCCTCTCACATATTTCATCCTCTAAATTCATACAAAACATGTAAAATGAATCCTACATACTACATCTACGTACTACCCTAACTACTCTTCGTCGTCGGAGATGTCCACAACGAGGGCACCGACTGAACGGGCTGGTAGGAGGGCTCTGGCTCATCCTCCTCCTGCTCGACCTCATCCATGTAGGCGAACATCTCCGCCTCCTCCGCGTCCTTTTGCGCCTCCATCTCCTGCCCGCGATGGCGTCTTGCCTCCGTAGCCGACTCCGACCGGAGGGAATCGAGGATGGCTCCTGCTCCGCCTGCAGACCCCCCTCGCCAGTGTTCCCCACATTTTCCTCCTTCGGCTCATCCCGCTCCTTCTCAAAGTCCTCCTCCTCCACCTCCTTCTCCGGTTCCACTTCATCCGGAGGTAGCCCCGCGGCGATCCAGGCTTCGCGCCTGGCCTGGATCTACTCAAGGAGCTTGAGCCGACACTCCAGCGTCAGAAAGGGCTCGCTCCTCACCCGGCGACGTGGGGGCATGGCTACTAATCGGACGGGTGGAGCGGAAAGTGGCGGCGGCGGACATGAGGAGAAAAATGTGAATGGATGATAGGGTTTCAGTGCCACCGTTCGACCTAAATAGCTGGGCAATGCACTACGCGGCTCGCTGGAGCTGCGCCACGCCTCGCCACCGGTCCGACGGAGGAGACGAGCTTCAGACCGGCGGGTTTGAGGGCGTTTCCGCGTGGGACCCCGCCGTCAGATCGATGTGGCAGGCGTGCCCATATTCGCCCCATATTTGGGCTCAATATGAGGGTGCTGGTCAGCCCAGGAGTTTGAGGCCCGTTTAAGGCGTCCGTCTGGGTCGAGAAAACATGACCTGTCAGTGAACGGGAGGCCCGCCCTGGCGCTATGAGGCGGGTTTAAGATGTCCGGCCGTAGATGCTCTTGCACGTTGGAACCGACGGAGATGAACCACGGATCTTCATTCCCCCGCTAAAATTCGAGGGTTTTTCTTACACAGCATGCGTGGGGTTGGTGTGGATAAGTTCGACACCAAAATGGCCGGCGCTCAGGAAAATTGTCAGATTTAGTTGACACTTCAAACTACGATTATTCTTTGCTGAACTGTCAAAAATAAGGGCCACGCGACCCACGCGGCTGCCCCTTCCCACCCGCAGTAACCGCACAACATGTCTCCAGCAATCAAGACATGTTTTCCCTTTTCCGCAGCCAAAGCGGAGCTTCAAGCGATCAAACCCACATGCTTTATACAGTTACATGATAAACCATTTTGTTGGGTCCTCTCACCCTCGTCACTGCTTCGAGTTTTCCCAGCTAAGAAAACGATGGGTTCCGTTCGAGTCGTAAGCATGGTTCTCGCTTGGGTGAGAAACAACAAAATTGACCCTCTTTTGAAAGTTCAGCAAGGAATAATCCAAGTTCGAAGTTTCAACCAAAGCTGACCATTTTGTTGAGCACCAGACATTTTGGCGTTGGAGCTTAACCACACCAACTCCACGCATACTGTGTAAGAAAAACCTTTGAATTTCAGCTTCCATATTGCTATGTCGCGGCTCTTCCATATTGCTGCACCTGCACGGTTGTAGTTCAACGGCTTGAAATTGAATTGGACGCCATCGCAAAGGGAACCCACGTCTTTGGATGTCACAAGCAGCTTGTTCATCTGCATGCATCCATTTGTGCAGTCAGCTACATGAAACACCCAGGCCATAGCGCATGCTCACCGCACTCGCTAAGTAGAAGAGATTACACGCCAAATAATATGGCTTTGAGCTCACAAAATCTCAGTGTCGCAGACGATGCCGTCGAGGCGTTGAGCCATGGATTGTCGTTTCTATGCGTGCCGCTCATGTTGCCAAGTTCAACGCTGAAGTGGTTGGTGTTGAGCAAGAGGACGGATTAGTTCAAGTGGAAAAGATACACATTTTTTAAAAATCTTATGAATTTTCAACATATCTTCCCGTTTTAAAAAAATGTTCATAAATTTAAATAATGTTCATTTTTTATTAAAAAAACTGGTGTTTTAAAAAAGGTAATGTTCTGTATAAAAGATACACATTTTCTAAAAATCTTATGATTTCTCAACACATGTTCCCGTTAAAAAATATATTCACAAATTCAAATAATGTTCATGTTTTTATAAAAAAGATGGTGTTTTTCAGAAAATGTTTGCGAATTTTAAAAGATGTTTCCTTTCAGATTTTGTTCGTGTTTTTTGAAAGTGTACATAATTTTTTTAAAACTGTTCAGGGTTTAAAAAAATTGTTCATGTTTCCTTGAATATTCAGAAACTTCATACCTTAAAATCCCCTCGATTGAAAGGATTGAAGGAAGAGTAGATTGAAGAACTCATGGACCTTCTCTGCCGTACGACTCAATCAATGAATGAAAAAATTGCGGAGTGATTCCTTCACATGCGGCGAAACCCAGAAGCTAAATGTTCCTTTTTCGTGTGCACACAGGGTTTTGGTTGCACATATAATTCTCACTAAATTTAAATGCATACTATTTTATCCCCCGTTGCAACGCACGGGCATATATGCTAGTATCTTATAAAACACGTTGCGAGAAAGCAACGGTAGGTTGAACTTTTCTTCCGTTTGAACAGTTTACAGATAAGAATATAGATTCTCAGTCATAAACCCTTGGTACTTTAGTACAACCTATTGAAAATGTTGTATGATAACTTGTTCATTGATGATATGGATAAATTTACCAACACAGTTACATACAAGTTGTTGCAGATGCTCTTACTTGTAGGTTGGTGCATCTTAAGGGCCCCTTTGGTTTGCATGATCCTAAAAAATGTAAGAATAGGAATAACCCATGAATTTGTTCGGAATGGATGCGCAAACCAACGGATTAGAAAACATTGGAATTTTGTAAGCATAGACCTTTGATTCACAGGTTTACCAAAACATTGGAATGGATGTGCAGCATCCAGCCATCGTCGTCCTCCACCCTTGCTCCCTTCCTCGTTCGGCGTTGTAAATTTTATCGTCGAGTAGTCCCCCATCGCCGACATGGGCGATGCCTTGGCGGATTCTGGGGGGGGGGAGTTCAGTTGCAAAGCGCATAGACATTGCCGGAAGGAGCGGCGAAGGAAACTGTGCGAGCAGAAACTGCAGCGAAGGAAGCCGCGGACAAGGAGGTTGTCCACATCGAGATGGACGCGACCGCTCCGGTCCGGCCTTCCGCCTGATGTCCTTCAAATGCACATGGTGTTATAGCAATTTCGTGATAAGTAAAGTATCAAATCCACAAGGAGCGAAAAGGATGACATTATCAGCCCCGTAACTACGTTGTTACCTACACAGTTTCGTACATACCCAAACAAGAGTTTAGAAATAGTTTAGTTCTATTTGTTGCTGGGAAAACAAATAATGAGAGCTTCTTATCTAAGCTACAAACAGAAAGGTAAAAACAAGAAATAAAAAAGATACTAAACTAAATTGGGCAGTGCTTCAGTAGTAAGGTGTTGTCAAGGGTTCTGGAGTCATCACCACAAGTATGATATGCGCAACATATGCGGGAGCATAGTTCTAGGTCTGCATCACATATCCACTTTAATATGATTATGTGTGGGCAAAGCCAAATAAAGATATGTGCGTACATGCAGTGGCCACGTATCACGTCCACCACCATCATTGTTTCTGTTAGGAAACGTTGCATGGAAAACAAAAAAAAATTATACGCACACGCAATGATCTATTCATGGAGATGCATAACAACGAGGGGGAGAGTGTGTCTACATACCCTCGTAGACCGTAAGTGAAAGTGTTTCTCAACGCAGTTGATGTAGTCGAACTTTCTTCGCAATCCACCGATCGAGTACCGAACGCACGGCACCTCCGAGTTCTACACACGTTCAACTCGGTGACGTCCCTCGCCTTCTTGATCCAGCAAGTTGTCAAGGTAGTAGATGAGTTCCGTCAGCACGACGGCGTGATGACGATGATGGTAATGTGATCCTCGCAGGACTTCGCCTAAGCACTACGAAGATATGACTGTGGGAGTAAACGATGAAGGAGAACGCCACACACGGCTAACAATTGTCTGGGGTGTGCTAGGGACGCCCCTCCCCCCCGACACACACACACACACAGATATATATATATATATATAGGTGGGAGGGAGAGGGGAGGCAGCCAAGGAGGCGCCCAAGTAGGCCAAATCCTACTTGGGGCCTTCCTATGGCCGGCGCCCACCTTTCCTTATCTGCCGGAGGGGGAAGGAAAGAGGGGAAGGGGCCTCCCCCTTCCTTCCCTCCTCCCTCTCTTTCCTTCTCCTCTGGTTCGCCCCATATGGGGGGCGCACCAGTCCCTGGTGGCTGGTGCGTTTCCCCTCTTGGCCCATTAGACCCATATCTTTTGCCAGGGGTACCCGGAACCCCTTCCGGTGACCCGATATGTACATGGTACCGTCTGGAACACTTCCGGTGTCCGAATACTATCGTCCTATACATCAATCTTTACCTCTCGACCATTTCGAGACTCCTTGTCATGTCTGTGATCTCATCCGGGACTCCGAACAAGCGTCACCAAATCACATAACTCATATAATACAACATCGTCATCGAACTTTAAGCGTGCGGACCCTACGGGTTCGAGAACTATGTAGACATGACCGATACATGAAAGTGTGTTATATCGACTAGAGGGGGGGGGGGGTGAATAGGCGATTTTTATGAAATTCTTCATTGAGAAATTTGCCGGTGAGGAAATTCCTTAGCGAAGAACTACTAGCAGCGGAATAAGTACTCAAAAGTAAACATAACAGAACACAAACATAGTCATCATGATGAAATGAAGACAGGCACAGAGTACAGGAAGCGTAAGCACATGATAACATAGGATGAAGACAAACAGACTGAATAAATTAAACTGAGGAAATTGAGAAAGTCTTCAATCAAAGTCTTCAAACACAGATATGAACAAACACACAACACAGTTATGAGGAAATGGAAGAGTTGAGGGAATAGAACCAGTAAGCTTGGTGAAGACAATGATTTGGTAGACCAGTTCCAACTGCCGTCTCAGTTGTACGTCTGGTTGGAGCGGCTGAGTATTTAAACTCGAGGACACACAGTCCCGGACACCCAGTCCTGAACACGCAGCCCAGGACACCAAGTTCTCACCGTATTCTCCTTGAACTAAGGTCACACAGACCTCGTCCAATCACTCGTGGTAAGTCTTCAGGTGACTTCTGAACCTTCACAAACTTGGTCACTCGGCGATCCACAATTCCTCTTGGATGCTCTAGACCATGACGCCTAACCGTCTGGAAGAAGCACAGTCTTCAAAGGTAACAAGCGTCGGATCCACGCATGATCAATCTCTTCAGTGATGCTCAATCACTTGTGTTTTTCCTCACTTGATGATTTTCGCTCAAAGTCCTCGGAGGATGGGTTGCTCTCAAATGACAAGTGTCAGTTTCTCTCGGAGCAGCCAACCAGCTAGTGGTTGTAGGGGGCGGCTATTTATAGCCTAGGGAGCAGCCCGGCATGATAAGACATAAATGCCCTTCAGTGATATGACCGTTAGGTGGATAGATATTTTGGGACAGCTGGCGCATAGCACAACAATGGTCGGAATTTTGAGTAGCAAAATCCTTAGGGCTATCATGTTCCTCACTGTGTAGGCAATCCGCACTGGCGAATTCCTAACTCCTAAGTCAGAACAAATTCCTCAGAGACCAGAAGAACTTCGTCTCTGTCACTGAAGAATATGACTGGACTGTATGAGATTTCCAATGGCTTCACTCGAAGGGATTGGTAGGTATAGGATTTGGAGTTGAGCATCACATGGAAATTTTTCCTTAGTATTTCCTCGACCCCCTTTAATAGTACGGTGTTTCCTATGAGTCAAGAAAGAGAAAATGAAACTACGAAAACAAAAGTCTTCACGCTTCATGTTCCTCCAATGAATACCAAGTCTTCAAGGTCACACCAATTTCTTCACTTTCAAAGTCTTCAGAAATCCAAAGTCTTCAGTCGAAGAACTTCATTTTTAGGGGTCAACTTTCTCTGTAAATATCAAACTCCTCATAGAGTTATAGACCTGTGTACACTCACAAACGCATTAGTCCCTTAACCTATAAGTCTTCAATACACCAAAATCACTAAGGGGCACTAGATGCACTTACAATCTCCCCCTTTTTGGTGATTGATGACAATATAGGTTAAGTTTTCAACCGGGATAAACATATGAAGTGTAAATACTGATATTGAGGAATTTGATTGCAAGATATAGAAGAACCCCCCCTGAAGATGTGCATAGTGAGGAATTTGCTTTTGAAGCAATGCACACTTGAAGAGTTGAATCATGGAGATCTCCCCCTATATCTTGTAATTCATACACGCATTTGACATATAACAGTGAAGAATTTGAAATGCATGATGAAATATGGTGACTGATGTAATTTAGCATGCGTGCATTATCATATATGAGGAATAAGCATGCAGAAAAACATATCAAAAGTATCAGAGCACCATCGGGTTTAAGTTTACAACTCGATCCAATAAAGTCTCAGAAGAACGAGAGTTGTAACTTAAAAAAATGCCCATATAGAAAGACCCACTTGAAGACTAACTCAAAATTCTCCCCATTTCAAATGACCAAAAGGATCAAATATGAGGACTAACGCCCCTGAAGAATATCAAGTTGATGAAGGAGCGCCAATGTTGTTGGGGTCGTTTATCATAGTAGGGCCTGCCGCAGTGTCGTCCAAGTCTTCATTCTCATCAGTGTCGCACGATGAAGAATATGAGCTGGCCACCAAGGAAGGAACCTTGACCTTTCTTGAATTTCTTCGGTGGAGGTGCATACCAGTCAAAATCTTCCTTGAGACCCATTTTCTTCAGATCTTCTTCACCATACAGATGTGACAGTATTGCCCAGGTGCGACCGAAGACTTCATGGAGGTAGTAATGGTTTTTCTTCACTACATTGTGTGTAGCAGTCATGTTGTGAAGAAATGAACCAAACTGACGCTTAACCCATTTATGATTTCGATCCACCTTCTGGTGAAGACTAAGAAGAAGCTCACGATCAATCATCACACGAGGAGCAGTGGCTTGAGGAGTAGACTTGGGTGCATTGGCAGAGTCATGTGTGGCAGAGTCATCATTCGTGGAATAAGAGGCAGCTTAGCGAAACTGTCCATCCAATGGACGAATGCCTTCATCTATAACAGCTGGTGCGTTGCCCTTTTCATCAACTGAGGAATAGGTCTGCTTGAGGAGTTCAATCGGGGGCAAGTAGCTGAGGTGATTCTGAAAATCAGCTTTGTAGTTGAGTGAAGACCTTGTCCTGAGAAATCTCATAATCCAAGGTGCATAAGGCTTCAGCTCAAACCGAGACAGTGCAACATTTGCCAGAGTCCTCATGAAGAAATCGTGATAATTGACACGAATGCCATGAATGATATTGAATATCAGATTCTTCACGATGCCAACAATTTCCTCATTAGATGAGTCGTGGCCTTTGATAGGACTCATTGTCCTCGTAAGAATACGATAGATAGTTCTGGGCACATAAAGTAATTCCTTCATGAGGAATTTGGTTCGTGGGGCCTGACCTGGCTTCAAAGGTTTCATCAGAACTTGCATGTAGTGATTTGTAAGCTTAGGTTCATTGTAGATGCAACGAGCTTCTTCAAGGGGAGGACTGAGTGGTAAGGAACGAAGCAATTCAGTAGCTGGTGCTGTGTAGTGAGTGTTCTCAGACATCCAGTCTAGCACCCATGAATTCACATCTTCAGAATCTCCTGTGATGTGCAACATCGCATAAAATTGAAGAATCAGTTCTTCATTCCAATCACAGATGTCAGAGCAAAAGTTTAACAATCCAGCGTCGTGAAGAACACTAAGGACTGTCACGAAACACGACAGAGATTCCATATCCACGTGAGGAATGTGCTCATGGTAGAAGATTTTCTATTTGTTGAACAACACCGAGGAATAGAAATTTGCTTGACTAGCAGTCCAGAAACGCCTCTTCCTTATACGAGCAGAATCATATGGGTTGTAGTCTTCAAAGAATACGTGCTCGCTGAAGAAATCATCAGCCTTGAACTTTTGTTCGCGTGAGAATAAATCCTTTGGCTTGGGCAGAGGAGTGTTAGTGAGTTGCATCACGACCTCAGGAATCGCAATCTCAGGTTCTTCAGGCTGAGGAATTTCTGGTTCCTCTTCAGTGGCAGTCTGTGTCTTCAGATGTTCAGCAGCAGCAGTTTCTTCAGCACTAGTGGCTGGAATTTTCTCACGTACAGATGAAGTGGGGTGAGTTTCTTCAGAGCTCATTTGAACAGTTTGTGCAGGGGACTGAGGTATTTGCTGCAACGGTGTGAACATTGGAGAGTTTGGATGCTGACTATCCCAGAATTCATCACTCATCACTGGTGTGGAGCAGCCAATGTCCACATCTTCACCTTCCATTTCTTCAACGCCAGCCTCTTCAGCTGTGAACTGAGGCATATGCGAGGACATAACAGGTGTTGAAGGGACTGTATCCACTTCAATTTCTTCATCAATCTGCTCTGACGAAGCAGCAGAATGATTTTCTTCATCAGATCCGCTAGGGATCTCATATTCTTCACCAAAAGGAACAAGGTCCTTTGATGGCACGGTTGAGATCGGAACAACATCAATGGGATTAGCAAATGAACTGGTCAAAGGCTTCATCTTCTTTGGAGCTGAAGAATCTAAAGTAGCTGATGCTTTCCTTTTCTTCACTGCTGCACGCTCTGCAGCCTTGGTCTTTTTCACATCTGATGCAGATGGAAGGATCGGAGTTGGTGTTGGCGCAAGAGGAGAAGAGGAATCTAGTTGATTTTCTTCAGGCACAACTGATGCAGTTGCCCTGATTTCTTTAGTTTCTTCAGGCGCACCACTAGTGGATGCGCTGGCAATTTCTTCAGCGGCCGGAATGCATTCATCAGTCCTGGAACTCACATTTTCTTCAGCAGCCTGATTTTCATCAGCGGTGCTGGCATGTTCTTCAGTCGGTTGAGCAAATGCTTCAGCCTGAGGAATTTCCTGTTGCGTTGGGGCAGCAACATTGGAAGTGAAGTCATCAGCAAGTCTTACAAAATGAACCTTGGCTCCAAGCCAATCAGCGCGGTATGCATCAAATTCATCACTGAGTTTCTGGATCTCAGTTTGAATAGCGACAAGTTCTTCAGTTGTCATAGAGACAACGTTTTTCTTCAGATAGCGCTCCTTCTTGTACTGCGCTTTCTTGATCTGCATGGCCTTCTCAAATTTCCATTTTTCTTCTTGAATGAAGTGGGTCAGCATGTGACTTTGGCCAGGAGTCAGCTTGAAATCAGGCATGGGAGTGTTGGGGTCCCTATGCCAAACATCAATGTATTCGAGGATCAACTTGGGATCCAAAAGCAGTGGCACATCTGTTCCCTTGGCTCTAGCGGCCCTGACTTGCCTATCTCTGATGATTTCAGCAAGTTCATCATCATCAGCTTCGTCTTCTTCAGACGACACTTGGAAGGCGACCTGCTTCTTCTGAGGACGAGGGCGAGGACCTCGTCCAGCAGTGACCTTTGTCTTCAATAGAGAGGGTCCCGTTGAGGAATTTGGTGCAACTGAGGAACTAGCTGAAGCCCCTGAGGCAATTGAGACGCCCGTGGTCCTTTGACACGTGGTGAGATGCACAGGTGCAGAGGACTTTGTCGAAGCGGCCGAAGACTTTGGCGGAGGAGCTGAGGACTTTTGAGGAGCAGGAGCATCATGAGGAATTGGCCGTGAGGGCTTTGAGGATTCTGGCCGTGAGGGCATTGCTGGGGAACTTGGCCTTGAGGGCACTGTTGGTGAAGCACTTGGCTTGCGCGCATGCTTCTTTGACATAGCCTTCTTCGGCTTGACAGCAGAGGCCTCAACAGAGGCAGCAGCAGCAGCAGAGTCTTTATTGAATTTCCTCACTGCTTCTCTGGCTTGCTTAGCCAACTTGGCTTGGCGCTTGGCCCATTCATCAGGATAGTCCTCACCGCGCTTGAGGCTGGTGGGATCTGCTTCTTGGCCAGGTGCCAATGGAGGTCTTGGGCATGGAGGATTGAGTGTGAATTTCTTCATGTACTTGGGAGTAACATACCTGTACTCCCTCCACTCTCTTGCCCATCTCCTTTCTATCCTCTGTATGCGCACCTTGCGCTGATTTTGTCCTCTTTTCCAAACTTGACCTCATCAGAGTGCAGTAATCCTTGTATATGTCATCAGGGATTTCAAAAGCTATGTTGACCTTAGCCCTCTTTCCTCCTTTCTGTGGCTTCTTACCGTCAGCCATTTTCTTCAGTTGAGGAATTTGAACAATTGAATTTTCTGAATAAGTATGCAACTTTTCTTCGAGGAACGCTGCAAATGAGTTAATTTGATGAGAACCTAGTGATTCAGCAACTGACATGAGTACCTGTGAACAGAGTATAGTTGCGAGGAATTTGGAGAGGTCATATGCGTTCTCAGAAGGTTTTATAAGGAACAAGTTTGAGGAATTTGACCAGATGAGTCTTGAAGAATTTCACTAAGCGTTCTTTGTCTTAGGTTCCAGAGATGTGTAGATCAAAAATCCACACTTTTGAGGAATCTTGAAGAAAAACATAGCTTAGAGAAACGAATCAAGAACATATGATATGAGAGGTGTTTTAGTGTGTGAAGATATGAAGAAAAACACCTTTGAAGATTTTGTAGATAATCATTCGAATCAACGAGGGTAGTAAAAGTAACTTTTAATTACCCTGGATGAAGAACACGAGAACAGTGAGGTGGAGAGGTGAAGTTCATCTGTGTAGATCTTCCACGCCCTAACTCAGCGGAGGAAGACGGCTATGGCGGTGGCGGAGTGAAGATTTCCGCGGCCAGCGCGAGTACGGTGGCGATGAGGTCGAGGCAGTGAAGCTCTTCCTCACCGGCGACGATGAAGTAGCGGTGGCGCTAGGGTTTGAGAATCTCGAGCTGGAGAGAGGTCGAGCGGAGTAAAGTAAGTGAGGAAGGGGAAGAGGGGTATTTATAGCCATGATGAAAAACTGTTCGCCCGAAGAAATTGGACGAACGTGCCCCTGACCCTTCTCATTCGCTTGACATGTGTCACCCACGTACTGAGAGGTGGAGATCGTGTGCGATCGTGGGTGAAAGGATAAGTGTATCGTGGGATGCGGAACGGTTTGAGCGGCAAAGCCGAAAATTTAGATAAGATAGGTTTTAAAGTTCCGTTCGCAATTTCTTCAGCTGACAAGGACACAGTGAAGATTTTGAACGAGTTTCAAATAGAACGCACATGAAGAATTTGTGAACAGATTGGGTTGAGTATAGCATAGAGGGGAAGGGTCCGATCACATTCACTTAGCAGAAAACCAACTTGAAGAAATAGCAATAAGTGAATGCTGTAGAGGACATAAACTCACATATATATAGCCAATGAAGAAAAACGACGGAAACAGTGAAGACAATGCAAAGTTGAAGAATATGAACAACTGAGGAAATTCAACTTTTGATGGTGGCGTGACCCACCGTATAAGAATGATGGTTTCAGACACCGCATACAATTATCGTAGGGTTCTCAGAATCAATTCTTTGTTAATTTCTTCACACTTAGAGTGTTATTCTTCATTGATTGAAGAAAAACGTTTCTTCTTGTGTTGTACATCTAAGTCATCAATTTTGCATAAGTGTTAGGATGAGTGTCCTTTTCAAAGAACATTCGAAGATTCTAGGATATTTAGCTCACACCGCAACTTGCTAAATCTCTTCTCATCCAAGGGCTTTTTGAAGATATCGGCTAGCTGTTCTTCAGTCTTCACATGCTTAATAGAAATGTCGCCCTTCAACACATGATCACGAAGAAAATGATGATGAATCTGAATGTGCTTAGTCTTCGAGTGCTGAACTGGGTTGTGAGAAATCTTGATGGCACTCTCATTGTCACAAAAGAGAGGCACATTCTTCATGTTGACGCCGTAGTCCTTGAGAGTTTGCTTCATCCATAGCAATTGAGCACAGCAAGAACCAGCGGCAATGTACTCAGCTTCAGCAGTAGATAGTGATACGCAGTTCTGTTTCTTCGAGGACCAACAGACCAAAGATGGTTCGAGGAAATGACATGTACCAGATGTTGACTTGCGGTCCACACGATCACCAGCATAGTCAGAGTCAGAATATCTAATGAGATCAAAAGCCGAGCCCTTGGGGTACCATAATCCAAGTGTTGGTGTGTGAGCTAGATATCGAAGAATATACTTCACAGCCTTATGGTGTGATTCCTTCGGTGTAGCTTGAAATCGGGCACACATGAAAACACTAAGCATTATATCTGGCCTAGATGCACATAAGTACAATAAAGATCCAATCATGGAGCGGTATACCTTATGATCGAAGTCGATACCATTTTCATCAGTGCACAAATGGCCATTTGTGGGCATAGGAATTTTGACGCCTTTGCAATCTTTCATGCCGAATTTCCTCAGTACATCCTTGAGGAATATCTCCTGAGATATGAATATGCCATTGCGTTGTTGACGAATTTGAAGACCTAAGAAGAATTTCAACTCTCCCATCATACACATTTGATATTCTTCACTCATCATATAGGCAAATTCATCACTATAACATTTGTTAGTACAACCAAAGATAATATCATCAACATATATTTAGCACACAAACAATTCACCATCATAAGATTTAGTGAAAAGAGTAGGGTCGAGTGAACCGGGTTTGAAGCCTTTCTTCATGAAGAATTCCTTCAAGGTATCATACCACGCCCGTGGGGCCTGCTTGAGGCCATAGAAGGCCTTGTTGAGTCTGAAGACTTTGTCAGGATTCTTTGGATCTTCAAAACCTGGGGGTTGAGCAACATATACTTCTTCCTCAAGCTTACCATTGAGGAATGCACTTTTCACATCCATTTGATATAAAGTGATATCATGATGGTTAGCATAAGCAAGTAATATGAGAATAGCCTCAAGTCTAGCAACAGGTGCAAAAGTTTCATCGAAATCAATTCCTTCAACCTATGTGTAGCCTTGAGCTACGAGCCGTGCCTTATTCCTCACAGATGTCTTCTACACAACCTTCTTCTTGTAGAAGTTGTTGGGCCTCCAAGTGCAGAGGTTTGTAGGATAGTAGCAAATTTCCCTCAAGTGGATGACCTAAGGTTTATCAATCCGTAGGAGGCATAGGATGAAGATGGTCTCTCTCAAGCAACCCTGCAACCAAATAACCGAAGGAAATATGCCCTAGAGGCAATAATAAAGTTATTATTTATTTCCTTATTTCATGATAAATGTTTATTATTCATGCTAGAATTGTATTAACCGGAAACATAATACATGTGTGAATACATAGACAAACAGAGTGTCACTAGTATGCCTCTACTAGACTAGCTCATTAATCAAAGATGGTTACGTTTCCTAACCATAGACAAAGGATTTGTTATTTGATTAACGGGATCACATCATTAGTTGAATGATCTGATTGACATGACCCATTCCATTAGCTTAGCACCCGATCGTTTAGTATGTTGCTATTGCTTTCTTCATGACTTATACATGTTCCTATGACTATGAGATTATGCAACTCCCGTTTACCGGAGGAACACTTTGTGTGCTACCAAACGTCACAACGTAACTGGGTGATTATAAAGGTGCTCTAAAGGTGTCTCCGAAGGTACTTGTTGGGTTGGCATAATTTCGAGATTAGGATTTGTCACTCCGATTGTCGGAGAGGTATCTCTGGGCCCTCTCGGTAATGCACATCACATAAGCCTTGCAAGCATTGCAACTAATGAGTTAGTTGCGAGATGATGTATTACCGAACGAGTAAAGAGACTTGCCGGTAACGAGATTGAACTAGGTATTGGATACCGACGATCGAATCTCAGGCAAGTAACATACCGATGACAAAGGGAACAATGTATGTTGTTATGCGGTCTGACCGATAAAGATCTTCGTAGAATATGTAGGAGCCAATATGGGCATCCAGGTCCCGCTATTGGTTATTGATCGGAGACATGTCTCGGTCATGTCTACATTGTTCTCGAACCCGTAGGGTCCGCACGCTTAAGGTTACGATGACAGTTATATTATGAGTTTATGCATTTTGATGTACCGAAGGTTGTTCGGAGTCCCGGATGTGATCACGGACATGACGAGGAGTCTCGAAATGGTCGAGACGTAAAGATTGATATATTGGAAGCCTATATTTGGATATCGGAAGTGTTCCGGGTGAAATCTGGATTTTACCGGAATACCGGGAGGGTTACCGGAACCCCCCGGGAGCTATATGGGCCATAGTGGGCCTTAGTGGAAAAGAGAAGGGGCTGCCCTAGATGGGCTGCACGCCCCCCCTTCCCCTAGTCCTATTAGGACTAGGAGAGGTGGCCGGCCCCCTCCTCCTCTTTTCCCCTCCGAGGAATCCTAGTTGGACTAGGATTGGAGGGGGAATCCTACTCCCAGAGGGAGTAGGACTCTTCTGCGCCTCCTCCCTTGGCCGGCCAGCCTCCCCTCCTCTCCTCCTTTATATACGGAGGCAGGGGGCACCTCTAGAGACACAAGTTGATCCACGTGATCTATTCCTTAGCCGTGTGTGGTGCCCCCTGCCACCATATACCTCGATAATACTGTAGCGGAGTTTAGGCGAAGCCCTGCTGCTGTAGTTCATCAAGATCGTCACCACGCCGTCGTGCTGACGGAACTCTTCCCCGACACTTTGCTGGATCGGAGTCCGGGGATCGTCATCGAGCTGAACGTGTGCTCGAACTCGGAGGTGCCGTAGTTTTGATGCTTGATCGGTTGGATCGTGAAGACGTACGACTACTTCCTCTACGTCGTGTCATCGCTTCCGCAGTCGGTCTGCGTTGGGTACGTAGACAACACTCTCCCCCTCGTTGCTATGCATCACATGATCTTGCGTGTGCGTAGGAAATTTTTTGAAATTACTACGAAACCCTACAGTGGCATCAGAGCCTAGGTTATTTATGTTGATGTTATATGCACGAGTAGAACACAAGTGAGTTGTGGACGATACAAGTCATACTGCCTACCAGCATGTCATACTTTGGTTCGGCGGTATTGTTGGACGAGACGACCCGGACCAACCTTACGCGTACGCTTACGCGAGACCGGTTCCCTCGACGTGCTTTGCACATAGATGGCTTGCGGGCGACTGTCTCTCCAACTTTAGTTGAACCAAGTATGGCTACGCCCGGTCCTTGAGAAGGTTAAAACGGAGTCTATTTGACAAACTATCGTTGTGGTTTTGATGCGTAGGTGAGATTGGTGCTTACTTAAGCCCGTAGCAGCCACGTAAAACATGCAACAACAAAGTAGAGGACGTCTAACTTGTTTTTGCAGGGCATGTTGTGATGTGATATGGTCAAGGCATGATGCTGAATTTTATTGTATGAGATGATCATGTTTTGTAACCAAGTTATCGGCAACTGGCAGGAGCCATATGGTTGTCGCTTTATTGTATGCAATGCAATCGCGATGTAATGCTTTACTTTATTACTAAGCGGTAGTGATAGTCGTGGAAGCATAAGATTGGCGAGACGACAACGATGCTACGATGGAGATCAAGGTGTCGCGTCGGTGACGATGGTGATCATGACGGTGCTTCGGAGATGGAGATCACAGGCACAAGATGATGATGGCCATATCATATCACTTATATTGATTGCATGTGATGTTTATCCTTTATGCATCTTATCTTGCTTTGTTTGACGGTAGCATTATAAGATGATCTCTCACTAAATTATCAAGAAGTGTTCTCCCCGAGTATGCACCGTTGCCAAAGTTCGTCGTGCCCAGACACCACGTGATGATCGGGTGTGATAAGCTCTACGTCCATCTACAACGGGTGCAAGCCAGTTTTGCACACGCAGAATACTCAGGTTATACTTGACGAGCCTAGCATATGCAGATATGGCCTCGGAACACGGAGACCGAAAGGTCGAGCGTGAATCATATAGTAGATATGATCAACATAACGATGTTCACCATTGAAAACTACTCCATCTCACGTGATGATCGGTTATGGTTTAGTTGATTTGGATCACGCGATCACTTAGAAGATTAGAGGGATGTCTATCTAAGTGGGAGTTCTTAAGTAATATGATTAATTGAACTTAAATTTATCATGAACTTAGTCCCTGATAGTATCTTGCTTGTTTATGTTGATTGTAGATAGATGGCTCGTGCTGTTGTTCCGTTGAATTTTAATGCATTCCTTGAGAAAGCAAAGTTGAAAGATGATGGTAGCAATTACACGGACTGGGTCCGTAACTTGAGGATTATCCTCATTGCTGCACAGAAGAATTACGTCCTGGAAGCACCGCTGGGTGCCAGGCCTGCTGCTGGAGCAACACCAGATGTTATGAACGTCTGGCAGAGCAAAGCTGATGACTACTCGATAGTTCAGTGTGCCATGCTTTACGGCTTAGAATCGGGACTTCAACGACATTTTGAACGTCATGGAGCATATGAGATGTTTCAGGAGTTGAAGTTAATATTTCAAGCAAATGCCCGGATTGAGAGATATGAAGTCTCCAATAAGTTCTATAGCTGCAAGATGGAGGAGAATAGTTCTGTCAGTGAGCATATACTCAAAATGTCTGGGTATAATAATCACTTGATTCAATTGGGAGTTAATCTCCCAGATGATTGCGTCATTGACAAAATTCTCCAATCACTGCCACCAAGCTACAAGAGCTTTGTGATGAACTATAATATGCAAGGGATGAACAAGACTATTCCCGAGCTCTTCGCAATGCTGAAAGCTGCGGAGGTAGAAATCAAGAAGGAGCATCAAGTGTTGATGGTCAACAAGACCACTAGTTTCAAGAAGGGCAAAGGGAAGAAGAAGGGGAACTTCAAAAAGAACGGCAAGCAAGTTGCTACTCAAGAGAAGAAACCCAAGTCTGGACCTAAGCCTGAAACTGAGTGCTTCTACTGCAAGCAGACTGGTCACTGGAAGCGGAACTGCCCCAAGTATTTGGCGGATAAGAAGGATGGCAAGGTGAACAAAGGTATATGTGATATACATGTTATTGATGTGTACCTTACTAGAGCTCGCAGTAGCACCTGGGTATTTGATACTGGTTCTGTTGCTAATATTTGCAACTCGAAACAGGGACTACGGAATAAGCGAGCACTGGCAAAGGACGAGGTGACGATGCGCGTGGGAAACGGTTCCAAAGTCGATGTGATCGCGGTCGGCACGCTACCTCTACATCTACCTTCGGGATTAATATTAGACCTAAATAATTGTTATTTGGTGCCAGCGTTGAGCATGAACATTATATCTGGATCTTGTTTAATGCGAGACGGTTATTCATTTAAATCAGAGAATAATGGTTGTTCTATTTATATGAGTAATATCTTTTATGGTCATGCACCTTTGAAGAGTGGTCTATTTTTGATGAATCTCGATAGTAGTGATACACATATTCATAATGTTGAAGCCAAAAGATGCAGAGTTGATAGTGATAGTGCAACTTATTTGTGGCACTGCCGTTTAGGTCATATCGGTGTAAAGCGCATGAAGAAACTCCATACTGATGGGCTTTTGGAACCACTTGATTATGAATCACTTGGTACTTGCGAACCGTGCCTCATGGGCAAGATGACTAAAACACCGTTCTCCGGTACTATGGAGAGAGCAACAGATTTGTTGGAAATCATACATACAGATGTATGTGGTCCGATGAATATTGAGGCTCGTGGCGGATATCATTATTTTCTCACCTTCACAGATGATTTAAGAAGATATGGGTATATCTACTTAATGAAACATAAGTCTGAAACATTTGAAAAGTTCAAAGAATTTTAGAGTGAAGTTGAAAATCATCGTAACAAGAAAATAAAGTTTCTACAATCTGATCGTGGAGGAGAATATTTGAGTTACGAGTTTGGTGTACATTTGAAAAATTGTGGAATAGTTTCGCAACTCACGCCACCCGGAACACCACAGCGTAATGGTGTGTCCGAATGTCGTAATCGTACTTTATTAGATATGGTGCGATCTATGATGTCTCTTACAGATTTACCGCTATCGTTTTGGGGTTATGCTCTAGAGACGGCCGCATTCACGTTAAATAGGGCACCATCAAAATCCGTTGAGACGACGCCTTATGAACTGTGGTTTGGCAAGAAACTAAAGTTGTCGTTCCTTAAAGTTTGGGGCTGCGATGCTTATGTGAAAAAGCTTCAATCTGATAAGCTCGAACCCAAATCGGAGAAATGTGTCTTCATAGGATACCCAAAGGAAACTGTTGGGTACACCTTCTATCACAGATCCGAAGGCAAGACATTCGTTGCTAGAAATGGGTCCTTTCTAGAGATAGATCAAGACGCTTAATTGGACTTTCACAAAGCACATACCTTGACAAAGTTTTGAAGAAGTTCAAAATGGATCAAGCAAAGAAAGGGTTCTTGCCTGTGTTACAAGGTGTGAAGTTGAGTAAGACTCAATGCCCGACCACTGCAGAAGATAGAGAGAAAATGAAAGATGTTCCCTATGCTTCATCCATAGGCTCTATCATGTATGCAATGCTGTGTACCAGACCTGATGTGTGCCTTGCTATAAGTCTAGCAGGGAGGTACCAAAGTAATCCAGGAGTGGATCACTGGACAGCGGTCAAGAACATCCTGAAATACCTAAAAAGGACTAAGGATATGTTTCTCGTTTATGGAGGTGACAAAGAGCTCATCGTAAATGGTTACATTGATGCAAGCTTTGACACTGATCTGGACGATTCTAAATCGCAAACCGGATATGTGTTTACATTAAACGGTGGAGCTGTCAGTTGGTGCAGTTCTAAACAAAGCGTCGTGGCGGGATCTACGTGTGAAGCGGAATACATAGCTGCTTCGGAAGCAGCAAATGAAGGAGTCTGGATGAAGGAGTTCATATCCGATCTAGGTGTCATACCTAGTGCATCGGGTCCAATGAAAATCTTTTGTGACAATACTGGTGCAATTGCCTTGGCAAAGGAATCCAGATTTCACAAGAGAACCAAGCACATCAAGAGACGCTTCAATTCCATCCGGGATCTAGTCCAGGTGGGAGACATAGAGATTTGCAAGACACATACCGATCTGAATGTAGCAGACTTGACTAAGCCTCTTCCACGAGCAAAACATGATCAGCACCAAGACTCCATGGGTGTTAGAATCATTACCGTGTAATCTAGATTATTGACTCTAGTGCAAGTGGGAGACTGAAGGAAATATGCCCTAGAGGCAATAATAAAGTTATTATTTATTTCCTTATTTCATGATAAATGTTTATTATTCATGCTAGAATTGTATTAACCGGAAACATAATACATGTGTGAATACATAGACAAACAGAGTGTCACTAGTATGCCTCTACTAGACTAGCTCGTTAATCAAAGATGGTTACGTTTCCTAACCATAGACAAAGGATTTGTTATTTGATTAACGGGATCACATCATTAGTTGAATGATCTGATTGACATGACCCATTCCATTAGCTTAGCACCCGATCGTTTAGTATGTTGCTATTGCTTTCTTCATGACTTATACATGTTCCTATGACTATGAGATTATGCAACTCTCGTTTGCCGGAGGAACACTTTGGGTGCTGCCAAACGTCACAACGTAACTGGGTGATTATAAAGGAGCATTACAGGTGTCTCCAAAGGTAGATGTTGGGTTGGCGTATTTCGAGATTAGGATTTGTCACTCCGATTGTCGGAGAGGTATCTCTGGGCCCTCTCGGTAATGCACATCACATAAGCCTTGCAAGCATTACAACTAATATGTTAGTTGTGAGATGATGTATTACGGAACGAGTAAAGAGACTTGCCGGTAACGAGATTGAACTAGGTATTGGATACCGACGATCGAATCTCGGGCAAGTAACATACCGATGACAAAGGGAACAACGTATGTTGTTATGCGATCTGACCGATAAAGATCTTCGTAGAATATGTAGGAGCCAATATGGGCATCCAGGTCTATTGGTTATTGACCGGAGACGTGTCTCGGTCATGTCTACATTGTTCTCGAACCGTAGGGTCCGCACGCTTAAAGTTACGATGATAGTTATTATGAGTTTATGCATTTTGATGTACCGAAGTTAGTTCGGAGTCCCGGATGTGATCGCGGACATGACGAGGAGTCTCGGAATGGTCGAGATATAAAGATTGATATATTGGAAGCCTATGTTTGGATATCGGAAGTGTTCCGGGTGAAATCGGGATTTTACCGGAGTACTGGGAGGTTACCGGAACCCCCCAGGAGCTATATGGGCCTTAATGGGCTTTAGTGGAAAGGAGAAGGGGCAGCCCAAGATGGGCCGCGCGCCTCCCCCTCCCTTGTCCTATTAGGACAAGGAGAGGTGGCCGGCCCCCCTCTCTCTCTTTCCCCCTCAGCGAATCCTATTCCAACTAGGATTGGGGGGGGGGGAATCCTACTCCGAGAGGGAGTAGGACTCCTCCTGCGCCCACCTCCTGGCCGGCGCACCCCTCCCCTTGGCTCCTTTATATACGGAGGCAAGGGGGCACCCTAGGAGACACAAGTTGATCCTCGTGATCGTTCCTTAGCTGTGTGCGGTGCCCCCTGCCACCATATTCCACCTCGGTCATATCGTTGTAGTGCTTAGGCGAAGCCCTGCATCGGTAGAACATCATCATCGTCACCACGCCGTTGTGCTGACGGAACTCATCCCTGAAGCTTTGCTGGATCGGAGCCCGGGGAGCGTCATCGAGCTGTACGTGTGCTAAGAACTCGGAGGTGCCGGAGTAACGGTGCTTGGATCGGTCGGATCGGGAAGAAGACGTACGACTACTTCCTCTACGTTGTGTCAACGCTTCCGTTGCGATCTACAAGGGTACGTAGATCATACTCTCCCCTCTCGTTGCTATGCATCACCATGATCTTGCGTGTGCGTAGTAAAATTTTGAAATTACTACGTTCCCCAACAATAACAAAGAGTCTCTTGTGTCCCCAACACACCCAATACAATGGTAAATTGTATAGGTGCACTAGTTCGGTGAAGAGATGGTGATACAAGTGCAATATGGATAGTAGATAATAGTATTTGTAATCTGAAATTATAAAAACAGCAAGGTAACTAATGATAAAAGTGAGCGTAAACGGTATTGCAATGCGTGGAAATAAGGCCTAGGGTTTATACTTTGGCTAGTGCAAGTTACCTCAACAATAATATCATAATTGGATCACATAACTATCCCTCAACATGCAACCAAGAGTCACTCCAAAGTCACTAATAGCGGAGAACGAACGAAGAGATTATGGTAGGGTACGAAACCACTTCAAAGTTATCCTTTCCAATCAACCCGTTGGGCTATTCCTATAAGTGTCACAAACAACCCTAGAGTTCGTACTAGAATAACACCTTAAGACACACATCAACCAAAACCCTAATGTCACCTAGATACTCCAATGTCACCTCAAGTATCCGTGGGTATGATTATACGATATGCGTCACACAATCTCAGATTCATCTATTCAACCAACACATAGAACCTCAAAGAGTGGCCCAAAGTTTCTACTGGAGAATCACGACGAAAACGTGTGCCAACCCCTATGCATAGGTTCATGGGCGGAACCCGCAAGTTGATCACCAAAACATACATCAAGTGAATCACGTGATATCCCATTGTCACCACAGATATCCAGGGCAATACATACATCAAGTGTTCTCAAATCTATAAAGACTCAATCTGATAAGATAATTTCAAAGGGGAAACTCAATTCATTAAAAGAGAGTAGAGGGGGGAAGAAACATCATAGGATCCAAATATAATAGCAAAGCTCGCGATACGTCAAGATCGTATCACCTCAAGAACACGAGAGAGAGAGAGATCAAACACATAGCTACTGGTACATACCCTCAGCCCCGAGGGAGAACTACTCCCTCCTCATCATGGAGAGCACTGGGATGATGAAGATGGCCACCGGAGAAGGATTCCCCCTCTGGCAGGGTGCCAGAACGGGTCTAGATTAGCTTTCGGTGGCTACGGAGGCTTCTGGCGGCGGAACTCCCGATCTATTGTGTTCTCAGATGTTTTTAGGGTATATGGAGATATATAGGCAGATGAAGTACGTCAGGGGGGCCACGAGGGGCTCACGAGGGTGGAGGGCGCCCCCCTGCCTCATGACCTCCTCGCAGATCCCCCAACATGCACTCCAAGTCTTCTGGGCTTCTTTCCTTCCAAAAATGAGTTTCGTGAAGTTTCAGGTCAATTGGACTGCGTTTGGTTTTCCTTTTCTTCGAAACCCTAAAACAGGGTAAAAACAGAAACTGGCACTGGGCTCTAGGTTAATAGGTTAGTCCCAAAAAATGATATAAAAGTGTATAATAAAGCCCATAAACATTCAAAACAGTAAATAATATAGCATGGAGCAATAAAAAATTATAGATACGTTGGAGACGTATCAGCATCCCCAAGCTTAATTCCTGCTCGTCCTCGAGTAGGTAAATGATAAAAACAGAATTTTTGATGCGGAGTGCTACTTGGCATAATTTTAATGTAATTCTTATTAATTGTGGTATGAATAGTCAGATCTGAAAGATTCAAGACAAAAGTTCATATTGACATAAAAATGATAATACTTCAAGCATACTAACTAAGCAATTATGTCTTCTCAAAATAACATGGCCAAAGAAAGTTTATCCCTACAAAATCATATAGTTTAGTCATGTTTCATTTTCGTCACACAAGAATGCTCTCATCATGCACAACCCCGATGACAAGCCAAGAAATTATTTCATACTTTAGTAATCTCAAACCTATAAACTTTCACGCAATATATGAGCGCGGGCCATGGACATAGCACTATAGGTGGAATAGAATATAATGAGGGGGTTATGTGGAGAAGACAAAAAAAGAGAAAGTCTCACATCAACGAGGCTAATCAATTGGCTATGGAGATGCCCACCGATTGATGTTAATGCAAGGATTAGGGATTGCCATGCAACGGATGCACTAGAGCTATAAATTTATGAAAGCTCAACAAAAGAAACTAAGTGGGTGTGCATCCAACTTGCTTGCTCACGAAGGCCTAGGGAACTTGAGGAGGCCCATTGTTGGAATATACAAGCCAAGTTCTATAATGAAAAATTCCCACTAGTATATGAAAGTGATAACATGAGAGACTCTCTACTATGAAGATCATGGTGCTACTTTGAAGCACAAGTGTGGTAAAAGGATAGTAGCATTGTCCCTTCTCTCTTTTTCTCTCATTTTCATTTTTTGGGCCTTCTCTTTTTTATGGCCTTTCTCTTTTTTGGGCCTTCTCTTTTTATGGCCTTTTTTTATTCCTCACTTGGGACAATGCTCTAATAATGATGATCATCACACTTCTATTTATTTACAACTCAATGATTACAACTCGATACTAGAACAAAGATGACTCTATATGAATGCCTCGGGCGGTGTACCGGGATATGCAATGAACCAAGAGTGACATGTATGAAAGAATTATGAACGGTGGCTTTGCCACAAATACTATGTCAACTACATGATCATGCTAAGCGATATGACAATGATGAATGTGTCATGATGAACGGAATGATGGAAAGTTGCATGGCAATATATCTCGGAATGGCTATGGAAATGCCATAATAGGTAGGTATGGTGGCTGTTTTGAGGAAGATATAAGGAGGTTTATGTGTGAAAGAGCGTATCATATCACGGGGTTTGGATGCACCGGCGGAGTTTGCGCCAACTCTCAATGTGAGAAAGGGCAATGCACGGTACCGAAGAGGCTAGCAAGGATGGAAGGGTGAGAGTGCATATAATCCATGGACTCAACATTAGTCATAAAGAACTCACATACTTATTGCAAAAGTCTACAAGTCATCAAAAACCTCGGCACTACGTGCATGCTCCTAGGGGGATAGATTGGTAGGAAAAGACCATCGCTCATCCCCGACCGCCAGTCATAAGGAGGACAATCAAATAACACCTCATGTTTCAAATTTGTTACACAACATTTACCATACGTGCATGCTACGGGACTTGCAAACTTCAACACAAGCATTTCTCAAATTCACAACTACTCAACTAGCATGACTTTGATATTATTACCCCCATATCTCAAAACAATCATCAAGCATTAAACTTCTCTTAGTATTCAATACTCTATATGAAAGTTTTTACTATTCTTGGATGCCTAGCATATTAGGATTTTAAGCGAATTACCATGATATTAAGACTCACAAAATAATCTAAGTGAAGCATGAGAGTTCATCTATTTCTTCAAAATAAAACTACCACCATGCTCTAAAAGATATACGTGAAGTACTAGAGCAACGACAAACTACTCCGAAAGATATAAGTGAAGATAAATGAGTAGTCGAATAATTATGCAACTATGTGAAGACTCTCTAACATTTAATAATTTCAGATCTTGGTATTTTATTCAAATAGCAAGCAAAACTAAAGAAAATAAAATGACATTCTAAGAATGGCAAACATCATGTGAAGAAGCAAAAACTTAGGATCAACCGAAACTAACCGATAGTTGTTGAAGAAGAAAGGTGGGATGCCAACCGGGGCATCCCCAAGCTTAGATGCTTGAGACTTCTTGAAATATTATCTTGGGGTGCCTTGGGCATACCCAAGCTTGAGCTTTTGTGTCTCCTTAATTCCTCTCATATCACGGTCTTCCTAAATCTCAAAAGCTTCATCCACACAAAACTCAACAAGGACTCGTGAGATAAGTTAGTATAAACCATTGCCAAAACCTTATCATACTCTACTGTAGCAAATCACTAAAATTATTAGGGCGCCATAGGCTTGAGAGGAATCTGTGCGCACGTTTCTATTTAAAAAATAAATAGAGTCTTGGCCTTCGTCTAGAAAAATCTCAAAAAAAAGTTAATCCTCACCTTCATCTAAAAAAGAAAAAAAATTCCACAATAGCCTACCAGCGAGTGCCACTTTGCATAACCCACCATTTAAAAAATATCAGAGGTCCTCATCTCCATCTAAAAAATACATTTAAAAAAATAATCCACACCTTCATCTAAAAAAACTACAAAAGATTTCTCACCGCGGCCAACCAGCTTACGCCACGTGGCATAGCTGGTTGGCCGCCCTTCACGCGTAGCTTAATGGTTTTAATGCCTCTGCATATTTAATAGTCCTATCCTCAAATAGAATCATTAAAGAAGCAAACATATGCAAACAATGCAAACATAACAGCAATCTGCCTAAAAAGGACAGTCTGTAAAGAATGCAGCAACATCCATACTTCCCTAGCTACAAAAATTATGAAAGAAAATTCCCACTGTAGTAAATTTATCAGATCTTAATATGCAAAAGGTTTCAACATTTTATCACATTCTGTCTTTTCTAGGGAATTATTGCAACAGCGGTAAACTTTCTGTTTTCAAACAGCAACATGAAGACTTGTAAAATAGGCATAGTGAAGGCTATCAATGCCACTTTTATTGAAATAAAAGATGCAAAACATTGTTCTAAATAACAGCAAGAAAATCCTAACAAAATAAATTAATGCTCCAAGCAAAACACATATCATGTGGCGAATAAAAATATAGCTCCAAGTAAAGTTACCGATGAACGAAGACGAAAGAGGGGATGCCTTCTGGGGAATCGCCAAGCTTAGGCTCTTGGCTATCCTTGAATATTACCTTGGGTTGCCTTGGGAATCCCCAAGCTTAGGCTCTTGCCACTCCTTATTCCATAGTCCATCGAATCCTTACCCAAAATTTGAAAACTTCACAACACAAAACTTAACAGAAAACTCGTAAGCTCCGTTAGTATAAGAAAATAAATCACCACTTCAAGGTACTGTAATGAACTCATTATTTGTTTATATTGGTGTTAAACCTACTTAACTACAACTTATCTATGGTTTATAAACTATTTTACTAGCCATAGATTCATCAAAATAAGTAAACAACACATGAAAAACAGAATCTGTCAAAAACAGAACAGTCTGTAGTAATCTGAATCAAACGTATACTTCTGGAACTCATAAAATTCTAAAATAAATTTATGGACATGAGGAATTTATCTATTAATCATATGCAAAAAGAATTAACTAAACATAACTCTTAAATAAAAAATGGCAGCAATTCTCGTGAGCGCTAAAGTTTCTGTTTTTTACAGCAAGATCAACAAGACTTTCCCAAAGTCTCCCCAAAGGTTCTACTTGGTACAAACACTAATTAAAAGCATAAAACCACATCTAAACAGAGGCTAGATGAATTATTTATTACTAAACTGTAACAAAAAGCAATGAACTAAAATAAAATTGGGTTGCCTCCCAACAAGCGCTATCGTTTAACTCCCCTAGCTAGGCATGATGATTTCAATGATGCTCATATAAAGGATAAGAATTGAAACATAAAGAGCGCATCATGAAGAATATTACTAGCACATTTAAGTATAACCCTCTTCCTATGCATAGGGATTTTGTGAGAAAACAACTTATGGAAACAATAATCAACTTGCATAGGAAAGGAAAACATGCATAACTTCAAAACTTTAAGCACATAGAGAGGAAACTTGATATTATTGCAATTCCTACAAGCATATATTCCTCCCTGATAATAATTTTCAGTAGCATCATGAATGAATTCAACAATATAATCAGCACCTAAAGCATTCTTTTCATGATCTACAAGCATAGAAAATTTACTACTCTCCACACAAGCAAAATTCTTCTCATGAATAATAGTGGGAGAAAACTCAACAAAATAAGATCAAGATGACAAATTTCATTGTTATAGTCGTTCTTTAAAGCATACGTGTCATCACAATAATCATCATAGATAGGAGGCATGCTTTCATCATAATAAATTTGCTCATCAAAACTTGGGGAAAAAATATCATCTTCATCAAACATAGCTTCCCCAAGCTTGTGGCTTTGCATATCATTAGCATCATGGATATTCAAGGAATTTATACTAACAAAATTGCAATCATGCTCATCATTCAAATATTTAGTGCCAAACATTTTATAGATTTCTTCTTCTAGCACTTGAGCACAATTATCCTTTCCATCATACTCACGAAAGATATTAAAAAGGTGAAGCGTATGAGACAAACTTAATTCCATTTTTTTGTAATTTTCTTTTATAAACTAAACTAGTGATAAAACAAGAAACTAAAAGACTCGATTGCAAGATCTAAAGATATACCTTCAAGCGCTAACCTCCCAGGCAACGGCGCCAGAAAAGAGCTTGATGTCTACTACACAACCTTCTTCTTGTAGACGTTGTTGGGCCTACAAGTGCAGAGGTTTGTAGGACAGTAGCAAATTTCCCTCAAGTGGATGACCTAAGGTTTATCAATCCGTAGAGGCGTAGGATGAAGATGGTCTCTCTCAAGCAACCCTGCAACCAAATAACAAAGAGTCTCTTGTGTCCCCAACACACCCAATACAATGGTAATTTGTATAGGTGCACTAGTTCGGTGAAGAGATGGTGATACAAGTGCAATATGGATAGTAGATAATAGTATTTGTAATCTGAAATTATAAAAACAGCAAGGTAACTAATGATAAAAGTGAGTGTAAACGGTATTGCAATGCGTGGAAATAAGGCCTAGGGTTCATACTTTCGCTAGTGCAAGTTCCCTCAACAATAATATCATTATTGGATCACATAACCATCCCTCAACATGCAACAAAGAGTCACTCCAAAGTCACTAATAGCGGAGAACGAACGAAGAGATTATGGTAGGGTACGAAACCACCTCAAAGTTATCCTTTCCAATCAATCTGTTGGGCTATTCCTATAAGTGTCACAAACAGCCCTAGAGTTCGTACTAGAATAACACCTTAAGACACACATCAACCAAAACCCTAATGTCACCTAGATACTCCAATGTCACCTCAAGTATCCGTGGGTATGATTATACGATATGCGTCACACAATCTCAGATTCATCTATTCAACCAACACATAGAACCTCAAAGAGTGGCCCAAAGTTTCTACCGGAGAATCACGACGAAAACGTGTGCCAACCCCTATACATAGGTTCATGGGCGGAACCCGCAAGTTGATCAGCAAAACATACATCAAGTGAATCACGTGATATCCCATTGTCACCACAGATATCCACGGCAAGACATACATCAAGTGTTCTCAAATCTATAAAGACTCAATCCGATAAGATAACTTCAAAGGGGAAACTCAATTCATTACAAGAGAGTAGAGGGGGGAAGAAACATCATAGGATCCAAATATAATAGCAAAGCTCGCGATACATCAAGATCGTATCACCTCAAGAACACGAGAGAGAGAGAGATCAAACACATAGCTACTGGTACATACCCTCAGCCCCGAGGGAGAACTACTCCCTCCTCGTCATGGAGAGCACCGGGATGATGAAGATGGCCACCGGAGAAGGATTCGCCCTCCGGCAGGGTGCCGGAACGGGTCTAGATTAGCTTTCGGTGGCTACAAAGGCTTCTGGCGGCGGAACTCCCGATCTATTGTGTTCTCAGCTGTTTTTAGGGTATATGGAGATATATAGGCGGAAGAAGTACGTCAGGGGGGCCACGAGGGGCTCACGAGGGTGGAGGGCGCGCCCAGGGGGGGTGGGCGCGCCCCCCTGCCTCGTGACCTCCTCGCAGATCCCCCAACATGCACTCCAAGTCTTCTGGGCTTCTTTCCTTCCAAAAATGAGTTTCGTGAAGTTTCAGGTCAATTGGACTCCGTTTGGTTTTCCATTTCTTCGAAACCCTAAAACAAGGTAAAAATAGAAACTGGCACTGGGCTCTGGGTTAATAGGTTCGTCCCAAAAAATGATATAAAAGTGTATAATAAAGCCCATAAACAGTCAGAACAGTAAATAATATAGCATGGAGCAATCAAAAATTATAGATACGTTGGAGACGTATCACTCACCACAAAGCCATTTTCATCTTGCTTGTTGCGGTAGATCCACTTTGTGCCAATGATATTGTGCTTGCGAGGATCTGGGTGTTTGACCAGTTCCCAGACATTGTTGAGCTCGAACTGATGTAATTCTTCTTGCATGGCCTGAATCCACTTAGGCTCCAGAAATGCTTCATCTACCTTAGTGGGCTCTGTGATATGGACAAAAGCATAGTGCCCACAAAAGTTAGATAAATGTGAAGCTTTTGAGCGTGTGAGAGGACCTGGCGCTTTGATGTCATTGATGATCTTTTCAACTTGCACTTCTTTTGCAATGCGAGGATGAGCTGGTTGTCGTTGAGGAATTTGATCAGCATTCTCCTCAGCACCATTTTCTTCAATATTTTCTTCAGGTGCATTAGCTCGACGTTCTTCATGTTCTGGAATGAATTCTTCAGCAGATTCTTCAGTAGGAATGACATCCTCAGTAGCCTTGAACTTGATAGTTTCCTCAGGTGCTGGTTCATCTATCACAGTTGGTAGGTGCTCTCTTTGCGAGCCATTAGTTTCATCGAACCAGACATCTACAGTTTCAACAACCTTGTGAAGAACGTTGTTGAAGACTCTGTAGGTGTGCGAGTCCTTTCCGTAACCAAGCATAAAACCTTCATGTGCTTTCGGTGCAAATTTTGAGTTGTGATGAGGATCCCTAATCCAACATTTAGCACCGAAGACTTTGAAATAACTTACATTGGGTTTCTTATTAGTGAGGAGTTCATAGGCAGTCTTCTTGAATAATTTGTGAAGATATACTCTGTTGATGATGTGGCACGCAGTATCAATTGCCTCAATCCAGAACCGACGAGGCGTTTTGTATTCATCAAGCATAGTGCGAGCCATCTCAGCAAGAGTCATGTTCTTGCGCTCCACGACGTCGTTCTGCTGAGGAGTGTAAGGAGCAGATAGGTCATGAGTAATACCAAGTTCATCAAGATAGTCATCTAGACCAGAATTCTTGAACTCGGTTCCATTGTCACTTCTGATGTGCTTGATCTTCACACCAAAGTTGGTTGAAGCCCTCGAGGAAAATCATTTGAAGACTTCCTCCACTTCATGTTTGTAAGTAACAATGAGTACCCATGTGTATCGAGAGTAATCATCAACAATAACAAAGCCATATTGAGATGCATCATTTGAAACAACAGAATAATGGTTAGGACCGAAGAGATCGATGTGAAGCAGTTCAAATGGTCGAGTAGTGGTCATGATAGTCTTCGCTGGATGCTTAGCCTTTGTCATTTTCCCAGCTTCACAGGCTCCGCATAGATGATCCTTAAGGAATTTGACATTCTTGATGCCGATGACATGCTTCTTCTTCGCAAGCGTGTGCAAATTCCTCATGCCCGCATGACCAAGTCGTCGATGCCAGAGCCAGCCTTCTGAAGCTTTTGCAAGTAGGCACACGGCTGGTTGTGGTCCTGTAGAGAAATCAACAATATACAGGTCTCCTCTCCTAAAGCCTTCGAAGACTTTGGAATTGTCAGCTTCCATAACCACAACACAACGGTACTTGCCAAAGACAACAACCATATCAAGATCACAAAGCATTGAGACAGACATAAGGTTGTATCCTAAGGACTCAACAAGCATGACTTTGTCCATGTGTCGATCCTTTGTGATCGCAACCTTACCTAGACCCAATACCTGACTTTTGCCTTTGTCGGCAAAGATGATATGCTTCAGATGCGACAGAGATAATGGAGCATCCATCAATAGATTCTTGTCACCATTCATGTGATTTGTACATCCACTATCGAGGACCCACTCAGTGGCTTTGGGTTGATCATCCTGCAGATGAATTAGTGCAGCTTACAAACTCATATACTTCATCAGTGAAGAATATGACATCAAAGCATCAGATCAATTTCATCAAGCAAAAGAACAGTTAAAGCAGTATGAGGACGTGAGAAATGAAAGTTCATTTCTTCATGATTAGCCTGCGTCCTTTCAGGCATACTTAGGTCTCCAGCAAATTCTTCAGACGATTACGTACGTCTGGAGACCTGACCCTGCAGAAGAAATTAGTTCTTTTTCTTCACCACCCACATCTGAAGGGGTGGCAAAGAGTTCATCATTCTGCGAGCTCCATAAGAGAAAGGTGGCATAGATGCCAGTCCATTTCGTTTCACATAAGAGGGGTTAGAGTAAGCATAAGAGTAAGCAGAGAAATTCTTCGAGGACTTATGGACATAATGATTTGAAGAATAATGCACATATCCATAATCCTTAGATCTTCCCTACGAAACAGACGGGTTAGCACAATGATGTTCATATGAGGACTTTGATCCTTTTGAGGAATATGATCCATGTGAGGAGTTTGGTCCGTATGAGGACTTGGATCCATATGAAGAATTTGATCTCGGGTTCCTATTCTTCACAAGTGGTGTCATGATGACATTCACCTGATGATTTTCAAGGCATCTTTTGGGAACCCAGATTTTCTTCATAGGGGGGCCGTTCCTGCAGTTAGTGCCAACATATCTAGCAAATACTTCACCATTCTGATTTTTGAACATTTTATAGTTGGAGTCAAATGATTCATCATCAGAACGAGGAGATTCACATGCAAATCCAGATAAGTTAGATGGATCACCTGGAGGTCCCTTTGCAGCAACCCATGTAGTTTTGGGGTACTACTCAAGCTTCCAATATGTACCATCAGCATTAAGTTTCCTCTCAAAGGCAATACCCTCTTTCCTAGGGTTCCTGTTGAGGATCTGCTTTTTAAGCACATCACAAAGAGTCTAATGCCCTTTGAGGCTTTTGTACATGCCTGTCATGTACAATTCCTTCAGCCCTGCATCGTCAGTGATACTAGCAATGTCCTCAGATGAGGAATTAGTGATAGCAGAGGCATGTGAAGAATTTGAAACATTAGCAGCATTTGAACATTCAGGTGAAGAGTTAGCAGATTCACGTTCAATGCATTTCAAACATGGAGGGACAAATTCTTCCTGAGAAGCGCTGATTTGTTGAGCAAGTAATGAATCGCGCTCCTTCTGAAGATCTTCATAACTCACTCTTAGCTTCTCAAGGTCTTGCTTTCTTTGAAGAAATTCATAAGAAAGATTCTCATGATCAGATAAGAGAGTGTTATGATGACCTTGAAGATTGTCAAACCTAGTCTGAAGTCTCTGAAGGTTTTCAGTCAAGGCTTTAGTGCGATCCATTTCTTCACCCAACATATCATCACTTTTGTCTAGCATGCTTTGAACCTTTTCAAAAGCCCTTTGTTGTTTTACAACAACCTTAGCAAGTTTAGAATAGCTGGTGTCGGTGTCAAAACCGGCGGATCTCGGGTAGGGGGTCCCGAACTGTGCGTCTAGGCCGGATGGTAACAGGAGGCAAGGAACACGATGTTTTACCCAGGTTCGGGCCCTCTTGATGGAGGTAAAACCCTACATCTTGCTTGATTAATATTGATGATATGGGTATTACAAGAGTAGATCTACCACGAGATCGAGGAGGCTAAACCCTAGAAGCTAGCCTATGGTATGATTGTTGTATGATGAAGTTGTCCTACGGACTAAAAACCCTCCGGTTTATATAGACACCGGAGAGGGTTAGGGTTACACAAAGTCGGTTACAATGGTAGGAGATCTTGAATATCCGCATCGCCAAGCTTGCCTTCCACGCGAAGGAAAGTCCCATCCGGACACGGGACGAGTCTTCAATCTTGTATCTTCATAGTCCTGGAGTCCGGTTGAAGGTATAGTCCGGCTACCCGAACACCCCCTAATCCAGGACTCCCTTAGTAGCCCCTGAACCAGGCTTCAATGACGACGAGTCCGGCACGTAAATTGTCTTCAGCATTGCAAGGCGGGTTCCTCCTCCAAATTCTTCATAAAAGTTTGTAAACACCAAGAGTAGTGTCCGGCTCTGCAAAATAAGTTTCCACGTATTGCCACAGAGAGAATAATATTAACACAAATCTAATCTGCTGACGTATTCCGCAGCGTGACATCACACTACGGCCAAGCCTTTATTCGAATCATTTTCACTTTTCCACCTCAGCATGTTTTGCGAGGCGGTTTCCTTGGCACGTCTTGTCAAAGCAGAGATCGTGTCCCCTTTATTTACGGGATTCTCATCAATACGGACGTGGGTAACCCAATCGTGCCCATTAGCATGTCTTCTCGATTAAAGGCGAGTCCCAAACGGTTACGGGGAGGGCTCCTGGTATTCAACCTCTTATAAAGAGACCAGGGCCTTACTCCTTTTCTCCAATCTTAAAACAAGTTCGCCCGTCGCCTCGAGTTCCAACACCCTAGGCTCCAGATTTCAGGCGCTTCGGACCTTTGACAAGGTCCGGTTCCGACCTTCAAGGCCGATGGATGCCCTCTTCCGTCACGGAGGAGGACGTGCTAAAGTTGAGAGAGGCTAAGTTCTTGACCGCCGAAATTTCGCATAGGTTGCCTACTCAAAGGCAGGCTACTCCCAGTCCCCAGCCCGGTGAGAGCGTAGTGTTCATGTCTCACTTCCTTCGGGGGTTAGGCTTCCCGATGGACCCCTTCGTGAGGGGGCTGATGTTCTATTATGGGCTGGAATTTCATGACTTAGCTCCGGAGTCCATCCTCCACATTTCCTCATTCATCATTGTGTGCGAAGCGTTCCTCCGTGTTACTCCTCACTTCAGATTATGGCTCAAGACTTTTGGAGTGGAGCCGAAGATGATCGAGGGACGGCACGCAGAGTGCGGAGGCGCTGTCATAAGTAAGAATGCTGATGCTCCATGGCCCGAGGGCTCCTTTCAAGAGGAGCTCGGCTTGTGGCAACAAGAGTGGTTCTATATCACCGCTCACAGGAGCGCCAAGTGGGTGGCGCCTCCTACCTTTCGCTCGGGTCCCCCACCACGGCTAGCGTCATGGGTCAACAAAGGATTAGATTGGGGGTTATCCAAAGACGTGCCCTTTTTGCAGGGCCGCATTAGGGATCTCTTAGAAAGAGACCTCAACCTGGTCAAGGTGACGCAGGTCATGCTGATTCGCCGAACACTGCCCGGCAAACGTTGCTCCCTTCGTCTGTGGGAGTTTAATCCGGAGGGACCACGAGCTCTCCAGCATTTTATGGGCGCAACGCCCGTGGAGATGTATAAAATGTTCTTCGGATCACAAGCAATGTGTCCGGATTTGACCGAGGACGCAGGTTTAAGCTGCAATCGCCCGGATACTCAAGTAAGTAACCTTGTGCCCGGACTCGCTATCCGTAAAATTGTCATAAATTCGCCCCTAAAAGAGCTGTCCTTTTAAACAGGAGTGGATAGTGAAGGCAAAGCTGATCAGGTGTCCGACTCCCCTTCCCGAGACCAGGCCGGATCCCGTGCTAGTCAGGATGTTGAAGATCGTGCCCTTGGAGGGAAGTGAGGGGGAGGACAAGGAAACTATGGCCTCCTCGAAGGGGGCTGCTCCGAAGGGAGGAACCGACAATTCCTCTCCTAAGGGGAAGAAGAGGGCCGCCTCTGACGACCCGGAGACCATGGCCTCAAAGCGGGGGAAAAAGTCCTAGTCAGAGGGTCCGACACCGGGGAGATCCTCGGCCGAACTACGCCCTCAAAGGGATCAGCCCTCCAGCGAGCCGTAAGTAGAGAAAGTTTTTCCTTTAGAGGGATGAGAGAAATCCTTGCTTTTTATCTGAGAAGATTAACCGAAATTTTACTTTGTAGCTCGGACCTCAGCCCTTCTCAGCAGAGCTCGTCTTCGGGGGATCTTCTTTCGGAGATGATGGAGAGTGGAACGCCTCCCCCTGCCGTACCGCCTGGCGAGGCGAGCGACCCTGAGGTGTCGTCGTGGAGGGTTTCTCCGAATCCGGCAGGGGTGGAAGGTAGCCATATGCCCCCCAAGGTTCTCCGCGTCCGGCCTTCGATGGAGGTCATAGGAAGAGTCTGGCACCGTCCGATGCGCGGTCGGAGGAGCTGATGATTCTGCTGGGGCGAGCTTCTATCTCAGAGGAGCACCGTGCGTTGATGGGTACGGTGATTGGAAGGATTTCATCTGCAGAAAGTGGATTGCATGAGGCTGTCAGAAGTTTGCTGACGGGTTTTGAGGTACGTTTGATAATGTACTTTTCTGTCAGTTGCGCATAAATAAGATGCGCCCTGTGTAGATAGTAGCCCCTGAGACTCTGTGCGTTGTCAAAATTGATGGCGCGCAGAGGATCATAATCCCAGGTCTAAAATGTCGCCTTTGTATAGAGGTGGTGAAGTGTCCGGAATCGAGCCGAACTTATGATTTTGCCGAACTAAAGCGGCAACTTGACGTGGCAGATGCCGACATCGCGCTCGTCAATGAGCGGCTTGATGAGGCTCAAGGTATGCAATTCCTCGGGCGGCATCTGGTAAGAGGAGCTTTATGCCAGTATCTTACAATGTGTGTGCTTGACACAGATGGTGCGGCCGCCATGGAGAATCTTCGGGCGGAACTTGCCCGAGCTAAGGAACGAGCCAGGAAAAGTGATGCGACTGCCGAGAAGGCCCTTGAAGAGCTGAAAGCTGAACAGGCTGCTCACCGCCAAAGCAAGAAGGAGATGGCCGTGAAGTTAAAAAGTGCTGCTGACCGTTGCAAGTTTCTTGAGAAAGAAGACCGGGCGAGACAGACGGACTTAGAGAAGGCCGTTCCTGATGCCAAGGACGCTCGCTCTGTGATGAGAGCTGCGAAGGAGGAGCTACGTCAGGATGGACAGATTGCAGCTGGAAAGCCCTTTATGCTGTGGAGGAAGTTTTGCGATCCGAAGTTTGCTCCGTTGGACCGGATGTGGAGTGCGGAGGACACCTATCTGGATTTGGCAGCGAGTGCTGCTGATGCGACCGAATACTTTCAAGATCAAAAAGATCACGAAGTGGAAAGGCTTTTTTGGTCGCAGTTCCAGAATTCAGAGCGTCCACTGGCAGTGGACGTCTGGCTCAATGGGCCTAACTAAATAGATTGTCCGGACTCGCCATGAAGTACGTCATGGGTCATCTGTGACCGGGGAGATCGGAGCCGAAAAGTTATTTCAGCTTGGTGCAGCAATTCCTTGACGCGGTGCCACATATCAATGCGATGAAGAGGTCAGCATGCATAGAGGGCGCACGGATGGCTCTTTCCCGTGTCAAGACATACTGGGCAGAGATGGAGACCACCATTGTTGCATCCCGAGATTCGGACAAAAGCCGAGTACCCTCCGAGCACTATTTTCAGGAAGTCCTTGAAGGCGCTCGTGTAATAGAGGCGCAATGCTCGAAGGATGCTATGTTCTGATAGCATATGTAATTATAAAGCAATATTTTGATGAATTGTAGTAGCCTTTTATACTTGTGCCTTCAAGTATTTGGAACACCTCCTGTGCGGCCGTTTTAAGATATATATACAAAATCTGAAAGATTGCAGTCGTTGGCTTCAGCCCCCACGCACATAGTGCGGGGGTGCTCGCAGAAGGCGCATTTTCACACTTAATCCAACGTCTTGGTCCTACAAAGGAGGTGATAGCGCAGCGAGCTAGGCAACCGGACTATAATGCTTTAACACTTTCACTTAGCCATAGGAGCTTGACAATGGGACTATTTAGGTAGCCCCTGGTGGCGACTGCGCTCGCCCGAATTCGGGGCGCGTATGTGCCTGGCCGGGAAACGTCCCTTCGTTAATGCGGAGGAATCCTACAGATTCCGGAGAGTCATCGAGTGGTTGACCAGTCTCACGCCATATCATGACAATCGGTTTTTGGCTTTCTCCACTGAGGTGCTCGCCTGGCCGAACCAGGGCACAATCGCAGTAGTTCTCCTGGTGCCGCCTTAGCCGATAGAGCGGAAAGTAAGGCGGCCGAACACAGGAGCCGGGAAACCCAACATTTGACCAAAATCATGACTCGGAGCTGATGCATATAAGGCCAAACTCGCGATGCCGAACACTCCCTAAGGTATTCGGTCTTTATGAGAGCGGGCGAGGTAACGCTCTGAGGTATAAGCCCCTAGTGTCCAGGTACGCGCAAGAATTCTAACGTGGCCACATGCCAAGACGCCAGCCTCCTCCTTGGTCATAGAACCAGGGGATGTGTATCAACAAGAGACAGTAAAAAAGGTTTACGCAGGGTCTTAATCTGAAAAGAATCCTTGGAACGGGTCCCTACTGCATGTCTGCGCTTGTGTCTCCGTTGTGCCGTATCCTGGACGGGCGCAACACGACGTTCATCTGTAAAAAGAGAGCAACTAAGTTGAAAAAGGGGCGTGCCAAACAAAGGTTATATGAAATAAACAAAGTGTAAAGTAAAATATGAAAAATTGAGCTTTATTGTCTCTTATTTTATACGTGTGAAGCCCCTAGTGCAGCGGCATATGGCCACTAAGCCTTTATCAACGATACTTTTGTGCCGGACTCGTCTATCCGTGTCTGTGGTCTTAATGACCTGTTCCGATGTTCTGGCTGGTGAAGCCATTGTATTGTGGGGCTGTTAAAGCGGCCGCACAATCCTCCGCTTGGGGGAGGTGTTCTCACTGCTTCCCCTTTAAGGAGATGATGCCGCGTGGACCGGGCATCTTAAGCGTAAGAGATGCATAATGCGGTATTGCGTTAAAGCGGGCGAAAGCTTCGCGTCCCAGTAGTGCTTGGTAGCGAATTGAGAATGGGACGATGTGGAAAGTTAGCTTTTCGCGACAGAAGTTATCGGCAGAGCCGAAAATAACCTCGAGCCGGAGAAAACCCATGCAATGGGTGTCCGGACCTGGCGTTACTCCTTGAAAGGAGGTTTTGCTGTGGTGAATTCTTTTTGGGTCGATCCCCATGTGGCGGATTGAGTCCTGATATATCAGGTTGAGTCCGCTGCCACCGTCCATGAGGACATTTGAAAACTGGAGTCCGCCAATTATTGGATCGAGTACCAGGGCAGTCCAGCCTGGGTTCCTGGTACTTCTAGAATAATCCAGATGATCGAAGATGATTGGTTTTGAGAACCAGTGGCGGGATTCCTTTGGGATAGGCCGTGGGGCGCGTACCTTTATGGGCGCCGCACGTTTTGTTATGTGGAGTAAGTTTACTATTTTTACTTCTTGTGGGAAATTCTTTTGTTTCCTGGTACTCTGCTTTTGGGGTTCGTCCTCGTCTTCGCTTGGTGTGTCGAGCCCCTTGTGTTCGGCGTTGAGTCTACCGGATTGTTTGAAAACCCAACAATCTTTGTGGGTATGGTTAGCAGGCTTTCCGGGAGTGCTATGTATTTGACATATCCTATCCAAGATTTTGTTTAGGTTGGATAGGTCGTCCCTGTTATCTTGGAGGGGCGGCTTTTTCTGATTCCGTCGTGAGCTTTTGAATCCGGCGTTGACTGCCGTGCTCTTCGGACTTTTTTCCTTAGTCCAGCGACGGTCCTTATTGCGTCGCGGTTTTCCGTTTCCATCCCTAGTTTCAGATGTACTTGGTTCACTGGTGCTGCATCTTGCCAACCAGCTGTCCTCTCCTACGCAAAAGTGGGTCATGAGATTTGTTAGTGCGGCCATTGTTCTTGGCTTTTCTTGGCCGAGGTGTCTGGCGAGCCATTCGTCTCGGACATTATGCCTAAAAGCCGCTAATGCTTCGGCGTCCGGACAGTCGACTATCTGATTCTTTTTAGTAAGAAATCTATTCCAGAATTGCCGAGCTGACTCTCTGGGCTGTTGAGTTATGTGACTAAGATCGTCTGCATCCGGAGGGCGGACATAGGTCCCTTGAAAATTTGCTCGGAAAGCGTCCTCGGGCTCTTCCCAACTTTCGATTGTGTTTTCAGGAAGGCTTTTGAGCCAATGTCGGGCTGGCCCTTTAAGCTTGAGGGGTAAGTATTTTATGGCGTGGAGGTCATCTCCTCTAGCCATATGTATGTGGAGGATATAATCCTCGATCCAGACTCCAGGGTCTGTTGTTCCATCATATGCCTCTATGTTTACGGGTTTGAATCCCGCTGGAAATTCATAATCCAGGACCTCATCGGTGAAACATAGGGGGTGTGCGGCACCCTTGTATTTGGGTGTGCCAGATTCTGATAATGGCTTTATTGCATTTCTTACGAGAGCTTGCTTTCTTGGCCCGTAAATGGACCTGGCTGGGCCATGATGCAATCCTTAAGTGGTCGCATGCCGGCTTAAGTGCGGCGCTGCTTGCCGCTTTATGCTGGCCATGGGGTCGTCTATCCGACCGTGTGGCTTTCTCACTTTTGGAATGCGAGGGCTCTAAGGCCTCCTCGTCGAATTCAGGCAGTAGCTTTCTCTTCGGATAGCTTTTAGTGCGGCGACTGTCGCCGTGTTTTTCTGCGGTATTGATTACTTTACTCCATCTGATCCTGAGTGCATCTTCCGCAGTTTTTAGCTTCCGCTTCTGCTTTTTCAGGCTGCGTGCGGTTGCAACGAGCCGTTTTTGGAGGTTCTTCTGCTTCGTGGGCTTGTCCGGCGTAGGGTCGTCCGGAATGCCATTTTCGCCGGGGGAGGGATGTTCTGTTTCTCTATCCGGGTTGTCCTGTTGGGACGGTTGATCTAAGGCATGCTCATCGTCTACCGGCTCATCTTGCTTTATGGCTGGGTCTTTAGCGAGGCGGGGCTTTGGTCAGCGTTTGCGCCGACGCTCTGATTGTTTTTCAAGAGATCGATCCCTCTTTCCATCCCCGTTTTCCTCGTTGTTGCTTCCTTTAGGGGTATCCACCATGTACACATCGTGAGATGAGGTGGCTGTCCGATGCCCTATAGGCGTTGGTTCTTGGTTGTCTCCTGCATCGTCGTCCATACCGTCGATGTCTTCGGAGTCGAAGTCGAGCATGTCGGTTATGTCGTCGACAGTGGCTACGAAGTGGGTGGTGGGTGGGTTTTGAATTTCTTCATCATCCGAATCCCATCCTTGCTGACCGTAGTCCGGCCAGGGCTCTCCTGATAAAGAGAGAGACTTTAGCGAATTCAGGATGTCGCCGAAGGGCGAGTGCTGAAAGATGTCTGCGGCGGTGAACTCCATTATCGGCGCCCAATCGGATTCGATCGGCAGGGGCGCGGGGGGCTCGGAGTTCGGAAAGGAATCCGGCTCCTCGGAGTCACGGGCCATGCGGAGTGCGGGGCTGGAGTTCGGCTCGATTGCCTCTGAGATCGCAGCCCCTGAGGCAGCGTACAACCGCTGATCCTTTATCGGCGCAGTAGGCTCCGAATCAATGGTCGGAACCGGTGCGTGTGCGGCCTCCAAGGCACTATTCGGCGGCAGAGCTTTATCATGCCCATCGAGACAGTGCGGCGCGCTTGGCTGTGGCTCGAATCCGTCGAAGATCAAGTCCCCGCGGGTGTCAGCCGTGTAGTTTAGGCTTCCAAACCTGACCTGATGGCCAGGGGCGTAGCTTTCGATCTGCTTAAGGTGGCCAAGCGAATTGGCCCGCAGTGCGAAGCCGCCGAAGACGAAGATCTGTCCGGGGAGAAAAGTCTCACCCTGGACTGCGTCGTTGTTGATGGTCGAAGGAACCATCGGGCCTAAAGGCGACGACACAAAGGAACTCTCAATGAAAGCACCAATGTCGGTGTCAAAACCGGCGGATCTCGGGTAGGGGGTCCCAAACTGTGCGTCTAGGCCGGATGGTAACAGGAGGCAAGGAACACGATGTTTTACCCAGGTTCGGGCCCTCTTGATGGAGGTAAAACCCTACATCTTGCTTGATTAATATTGATGATATGGGTATTACAAGAGTAGATCTACCACGAGATCGAGGAGGCTAAACCCTAGAAGCTAGCCTATGGTATGATTGTTGTATGATGAAGTTGTCCTACGGACTAAAAACCCTCTGGTTTATATAGACACCGGAGAGGGTTAGGGTTACACAAAGTCGGTTACAATGGTAGGAGATCTTGAATATCCGCATCGCCAAGCTTGCCTTCCACGCGAAGGAAAGTCCCATCCGGACACGGGATGAAGTCTTCAATCTTGTATCTTCATGGTCCTGGAGTCCGGCTGAAGGTATAGTCCGGCTACCCGAACACCCCCTAATCCAGGACTCCCTCAGCTGGGCTTAAGGTTTTCATCAGATTCATTCTCATTTGATTCAGAGGAGGTATATTTGAGTACCTTGGCACCCTTTGCCATGAGGCAATAGGTGGGAGCGTAGTCATCATCGCCTTCATCAGCCTTGTTGGCGAGGTCATTTTCTTCAGTGTTGAAGATAGACTTACTGACGAATGCAGTAGTGAGAGCTAGGCTCGCCACTCCGGATGCGAACTCCTCAGATGTCTCCTCTTCCTCATTTTCTTCAGATTCAGCCTCAGAGTCCATTTCCTTGCCAATGAATGCCCTAGCCTTCTTGGAGCTGCTCTTCTTGTGATATGAAGACTTTGAGGATTTTGATGATGAAGATTTTGTGGATTTCTTCTTTTTCTTCGCATCATCAGAACTGTAATCCTTGTATTTCTTCTTCTTTGATTCCTTTTCTCACTGAGGACAATCTTGAATGTAATGTCCAGGTTTCTTGCATTTGTGACAGAGCCTCCTCTTGTAGTCACTGGATGAGGAATCATTGCTCCTTGAGGGTCATCCAAGGCGACCATGTCTTGAGAACTTTTGGAACTTCTTCACGAGCAGAGCTAGATCATGGCTTAGTTCTTCAGGATCACCAAGGCTGCTACCAGAGTCTTCATCTTCGGACTCAGATACTGCCTTGGCCTTCAGTGCACGTGATCTGCCATAGCTCGAACCATAGAGATCTCTTTTTTCAGCAAGTTGGAACTCATGAGTATTTAGCCTCTCGAGAATATCAGCGGATCAAGTGACTTGTAATCAGCACGTTCTTGTATCATCAATGCCAGAGTGTCAAATGAGGAATCAAGTGATCTCAGCAATTTCTTCACCACCTCATGGTCGGTGATGTCAGTGGAACCAAGTGCTTGAACCTCATTTGAGATGTCAGTGAGGCGATCAAAGGTTTGTTGAACATTTTCATTGTCGAGTCTTTTGAAGCAGTTGAAGAGATTGCGAAGAACATCAACTCGAGAGTCACGCTGTGTTCAGACTCCTTCATTCACTTTGGACAGTCTATCGCAGATAAGCTTAGCAGTTTCCAAAGCACTCACTCTTCCATACTGTCCTTTGCTCAGATGGCCACATATGATATTCTTCGCTTGAGAATCGAGTTGCTTGAATCTCTTCACATCAGCAACATTCAGAGAAGGTGTGACTGAGGGAACACCATTTTCCACAACATACCAGAGATCGTTATCAATTGCCTCAAGATGCATTCGCATCTTATTCTTCCAGTAGGGGTAGTCCGTCCCATCGAAGGTAGGACACCCAGCAGAGACCTTGATCATACCTGCGATTGACATAACTAAAACTCTAGGCGGTTAAACCAAAATCACCTAGAACAAGGGAGTACCTTGCTCTGATACCAATTGAAAGTGCGTTATATCGACTAGAGGGGGGGTGAATAGGCGATTTTTATGAAATTCTTCACTGAGGAATTTGCCGGTGAGGAAATTCCTTAGCGAAGAACTACTAGCAGCGGAATAAGTACTCAAAAGTAAACATAATAGAACACAAGCATAGTCATCATGATGAAATGAAGACAGGCACAGAGTACAGGAAGAGTAAGCACAGGATAACACAGGATGAAGACAAACAGACTGAAGAAATTGAACTAAGGAAATTGAGAAAGTCTTCAAACACAGATATGAACAAACACACAACACAGTTATGAGGAAATGGAAGAGTTGAGGGAATAGAACCAGTAAGCTTGGTGAAGACAATGATTTGGTAGACCAGTTCCAACTGCTGTCTCAGTTGTACATCTGGTTGGAGCGGCTGAGTATTTAAACTCGAGGACA
This sequence comes from Triticum urartu, assembly GCF_003073215.2. Lineage (NCBI taxonomy): Eukaryota > Viridiplantae > Streptophyta > Magnoliopsida > Poales > Poaceae > Triticum > Triticum urartu. The sequence goes on along the minus strand of NC_053027.1, from coordinate 553,736,409 downwards.
CACAGTCTCGGACACCCAGTCCTGAACACGCAGCTCAGGACACCAAGTCCTCACCGTATTCTCCTTGAACTAAGGTCACACAGACCTCGCCCAATCACTCGTGGTAAGTCTTCAGGTGACTTCTGAACCTTCATAAACTTAGTCACTCGGCGATCCACAATTCCTCTTGGATGCTCTAGACCATGACGCCTAACCGTCTGGAAGAAGCACAGTCTTCAAAGGTAACAAGCGTCAGATCCACGCATGATCAATCTCTTCAGTGATGCTCAATCACTTGGGGTTTGTAGGTGTTTGGGTTTGGGTTTTTCCTCACTTCATGATTTTCGCTCAAAGTCCTCGGAGGATGGGTTGCTCTCAAATGACAAGTGTCAGTTTCTCTCGGAGCAGCCAACCAGCTAGTGGTTGTAGGGGGTGGCTATTTATAGCCTAGGGAGCAACCCGACATGATAAGACATAAATGCCCTTCAATGATATGACCGTTAGGTGGATAGATATTTTGGGACAGCTGGCGCATAGCACAACGACGGTCGGAATTTTGAGTAGCAAAATCCTCAGGGCTATCATGTTCCTCACTATGTTGGCAATCCGCACTGGCGAATTCCTAACTCCTCAGTCAGAGCAAATTCCTCAGAGACCAGAAGAACTTCGTCTCTGTCACTGAAGAATATGACTGGACTGTATGAGATTTCCAATGGCTTCACTCGAAGGGATTGGCAGGTGTAGGATTTTGAGTTGAGCATCACATGGAAATTTTTCCTTAGTATTTCCTCGAGCCCCTTTAACAGTACGGTGTTTCCTATGACTCAAGAAAGAGAAAATGAAACTACGAAAACAAAAGTCTTCACACTTCATGTTCCTCGAATGAATACCAAGTCTTCAAGGTCACACCAATTTATTCACTTTCAAAGTCTTCAGAAAGTCTTCAGAAATCCAAAGTCTTCAGTCAAAGAACTTCATTTTTAGGGGTCGACTTTCTCTGTAAATATCAAGCTCCTCATAGAATTATAGACATGTGTACACTCACAAACACATTAGTCCCTTAACCTATAAGTCTTCAATACACCAAAATCACTAAGGGGCACTAGATGCACTTACAATACACCTCTCCGGTCAATAACCAATTGTGGAACCTGGATGCCCATATTGGCTCCTACATATTCTGCAAAGATCTTTATCGGTCGAACCGTTATGACAACATACGTTAATCCCTTTGTTTCTCGGTATGTTACTTGCCTGAGATTCGATCGCTGGTATCTTCATACCTAGTTCAATCTCGTTACCGGCAAGTCTCTTTATTCATTCTGTAATACATCACCTCATGACTAACTCCTTAGCCTTTTACTTGCAAGCTTATGATGTGTATTACCGAGAGGGCCCAGAGATATGTCATGACCCCGATTCCAAGTCACATCGATTTAGCCGGTAACACCTCATATCACTTTGCGGCCTCACGCATGGTATTCCCACGGGTGTCGCCTGACCATGGCCCGGGACCGTTTGCGCCTTTTGGCTCACGTATATGATAGTGTCGCTAGCATCCATATGACAGAGAACCTGGGCCGACATGACTAGTCGTGAACCCAAAGTGGCACTAACTTACGGGGACAGGCATACATGAATCAACATCGAGCATGTCGGTCAACAGCGTGCCAATCCGGGCTGTAGCACTGGGCTAACAGGACTCCGGTGAACCGGACTGTAGCAGGCTAGGCAGGACACCGGATGTCACCGCGTGACATTTCCCCGAAGGGACACACACAGGAACAAAGTGAATCACATGTCGGCCAGTCAAGTGTTCCGGAGCAGTAGTGCTGGGCTAGCAGGACTCCGGTGAACCGGGCTGTAGCGGACTACTATGGCTCATGGAAGAACAAGACTACATTTCCCCATAAGAGAGGCTACCAAGGATAAACAACTAGGTTGTCGGATCCCACACATACCAAGCATTTCAATCATACACACAATATGCTCAATATGTGCAATACAACATGGCATCACAACAAGACTCTACGACTCAGAGTATTTATTCATTAGGCTCCGAGGAGCGAGATATTACAAACATGGGTCTCATGACCCAACATACAAGTCATACAAGCAATGAGCACATGTGAAGCTTGCATCTTGTCTTAGTACAGACAACTACAAATGAAAAAGGCTGAGAAGCCTGACTATCTACAAGACCCTCCCAAGGGTACAAGATCGTAGCTGAGGTAACGAGCTAAATGTAGAAGTCCAAGCGGAACTACTAGTGAGACTGAAGTCTCTCTGCAAAAACATAAATTAAGCAAACGTGAGTACAAATGTACCCAGCAAGACTTACATCAGAACTAGCTACATATGCATCAGGATCAAGAAAGGGGTGGTGGAGTTTAACTGCAGCAAGCCAGCTTTGACTCGGTGGCTATCCTAAACTACGACTGCAAGTAACTCTTTTGAGGTGGCGCACACGAGTCCACATATTCACCATATCAATACACCACTATGGATCTGCTCCCGTCTCCCTACGAGAACACCATCCATAGCACTCACACTTATCTTGCACATTTTAGATTATCCTCTTTCACTTGTCTATGA
>NC_053027.1:553493322-553732835 GCF_003073215.2 Triticum urartu | reverse complement strand
GGTGGTTCTTTGGTCGATCAGAACGACGCCAAATCGAGCCACTGGACAGACACCCTTTGCTCTAGTCTATGGAGCAGAGGCAGTTACCCCCACGGAACTCGTATACGGGTCGCCTCGAGTGCTCGCTTACGATGAGCTCGAGCAAGAGCAGCTGCGGCAAGATGACGCGCTGCTCCTCGAGGAAGACCGTCTCCAGGCTGCTCTGCGAGCCGCTCGCTACCAGCAAGCTCTGCGCCGCTACCATAGCCGCAGAGTCAATGCCAGGAGTCTCGAGGAAGGCGACCTTGTTCTTCGGCGCGTTCAGTCCGCCAAGAATTCCAACAAGTTGACGCCGAAGTGGGAAGGCCCTTACCGGGTGAAGCGAGTCACAAGGCCTGGCGCTGTCCGCCTTGAGACCGAAGATGGCGTACCAGTGAGCAACTCCTGGAACATCGAGCATCTTCGTAAGTTTTACCCGTAAGGCGTGGTTGTCGGGCCCTGCCCGGCAACCACCCTTTTGTACAAGTCTTGCCGCTGTTGCATGTAATCCTTTGTACAAAGCCAGGCGCAGACCCTGAGCACAAGTAAATGAAGCGCTGGCACCCCGGGGTTATAGCATGCATGCTAGGTCGAGTCTCGTCCTTGGTTAGGGTTGATAGTGCCTAACAGCGGCTAACCCCTAGCTTAGAGGTCGAGTGTCCGTCCCTTTGCTTTTCCTTCGTTCGCAGGGCTCGCATATCCTGGCCAGACCGCTTGAGGACAGAAAGGAGAAGAAGGGCGCGCCGGCACCTGGGCCCCAGCAAGCCAGTATTGCTGGGGGCTGCGAGTACCAAGATTCATCCGCGGCAAGCCAGGGTTGCCGGGGGGCTGCGATACCAGATAAGTCTTTCATCCCTCATCATGCATCCTCCTATGGACTGGGGAATGCGAAACCGCGTTTCTTCCCGAAAACTGCCGTGCTCCCTCAACTCTAGGCCCTGGGGCTCGTTCCCGGGGCCAAGTTTGGTCGTAGTCGCGGCAGCAAAGGGATGAAACGAGGAGGCCGCACCCACCTCGTTCCCGCCTCCGTCAAAGGCGTGAGAAAGGTCGAGCGACGTGGGAAGGCGGCAGGGCCTGTTGCCGGGAGATGAAATGTCTGTCCGAGGGATACCAAGGATTTGCTCCTTGGTGTGGGTTCAACCCGCGAGACAAATAACCCGGCAAGCATCCCCTTTTCATTAAAAAACATCCCACTCAGGTACAGTCCATAGAGGATGAAAAACATGAAAGAGAGGATTACAAGTTTTAGATGCAGCTAAGGCCCGAAGGCTTACAAATTAAAAAGATAAGATGCCCGTAATCCCTTTCCTGTCCCTCTCTTCAGGAGGTAGGTCAAGGAGGTGAAAGGGGCAAAAGGGGCGCCTAGGCGAGCTACGGGTGCCAGAAGACACCAAGAGAACATCCCGGGGGCCGTCCGAAGGCTGGACAGTGATGGCGGCGCCGGAAGCGGGGCTCGAAGACGGGGCGGCAGGACGTCAGCACGCTGTCGAGGGCACCACGCCCTCGTACTCCGACCTGACGGCCTTGTCGCCAGCCCTCTTCCCCTTCCGCAGCCTCCCTACGCCAACCGCCCAAGGAGACGACCCCGGGGAATTCAAGGAGCCGGCGACGCGGATGATGGGGTCGCCGGTGCCGCACGAAGCGGCGCCCGACACCTAGTCAGACCCGCCATCTCGCCGCCCGCTACCCTCATCATCGCTGTCGCTCTCCTCCTCGTCACTCTCGCTCGAGGGGGAGCCTTCACTATCGGAGGAGCTGTCCACGCAGCACTTCGCCCGAGTGCCGAAGCACCCAAAGACCTTGACGGAGAGGAGATCGCCCTCCATCAACTTAAAATGGAGGGTAAACCCCTCCATCAGGCTGTGGATGCGGGCGAACGTCTTCCACCCTCGATCAAGATACATCACATTAGGGGCTGGGAATACAACGCGGACTCGCGTGCCGCTGATCCCACAGCCCCTCATGTGCAGTCTCAGTGTCTCAGGCGGGTCCAACTCCATCGCGCTCGCAAACGGAGCTGGGAGCCGGAGGCGACGACGAGGCGCCCGGCGCAGACTGACAAAGAACTCGCAAGGGTCGTCCCCTATATGGACCGCCGTGGGGAGAGGAACCGCCGGTGGAGGCGAAGCTGGCGCTCCGCCCCGTCCGCCTCCTCCCCGAGCGCCTCGACCTCGTCCTCGACCTCGTCCACGACCTCGCCCCCTCCCTCTTCCCCTTATGGCTGGCTCCACCACCACGGGTGCGGAAGCGGGAGGGGTGCGCTATCTGGCGGCGACCCTCGCCGCCACTGATGAAGGGCCAGGGTTCCCTTTCTCCATGATGAATGAGAGAAAGGGGAGCAGAAGCTGAAGAAAGGAGGAGATGAGAGAGTGCGGGCTTCCGTGCTCCCCTCCCGCTCTTTATAAAGGAGCGAGGTGGGGGCTCGGCCGCCCCGCTCAGCGAATCAAGGCACGGGAAGAGCAGGGAGTCGGGGCCAACCCGCCGCCTCGGCTCGCGGCGGCCCAGTTTCCCACTTCCACCATCCGCGACCCCAAGCGCATGGGAGCCGCGTGGCGGGAATGCAGAGCCGAGGCGACGGATGAGGCGGCCTCGCCCCACCCGTGATCGCGGGGAGTGGACACCTCGAAAACCGCGCACCGGCCTCGTCCAGTAAATGCACCACGCTCCCACGCCTACCTCCGTTTAGGAAGGAGGGCATGAACCGTCCCCTTCATCATGGCCTGACGCATGCTCGAGGGGCTTAGCCCCGCGCACGCCGCCCGCGTCACCCATGACGCCGCGTTCGACGCGCACCGTTCTGGGCGTGCGCGGTGGAAGCGGAGAGATATGCGGCGTGACCTAGGCCGCGCGTGCCCGTGCACGGTTTTGGGCCTGGCCCAACAGCGCTCGGCACCGTGTCTGGCCCAGGCCCGGGGGCTCCTGTCGGTGTACTAGAGTAAGGGTACCCTAGTACCCCGAACTTGTGCACGGGCAGTCGCAGCATCCCGCGGCAAGGCTTGCCGGGTGACCGCCAAGATCCTCCGTGGTTCCTATGGAGCCATTCAAGAACAAAATACTCAAACCAAGGCCCCGGCAAGAGGAGCTTGCCGGGAAGGAAACAAGACCCCGGCAAGAGGAGCTTGCCGGGAAGGCCAACCAAGGCATACCAAGAAAACTTGCCGCGGCGCGCCGCGCGTCCCGGCAAGGCCCGGTGAGCGACAAGCTCCCGAACACGACAAGACGACGACCGCGGCAAGGAGATTGCCGCGGGAAACCCCCACTTCGTGCCCGCGCTCCAGCACACCCGCCAACGTGTCGCTCTAGGACCCTCCCAAGCACACGTGGCAGGAGGCCGTGCAGCTAGGGGTGCGAGGTGGCAAGCAGGCGCTGACGAGATAACCATCGTGGCAAACGGTGGCGTCCCTAGCGGTCCCTTCCGGTACTGTTTAGGCGACACAGACGGGCAATTAATGCCCTTGTCCCCTGCCATCAGGGTTAGGTATGATAACACTATAACAGGTAGCTGTACCTACCACAGCACCTTTCCATTTTTTCCCTTTACCTCCGTTGCCACCTGTGGGTAACCCCTTGAGCATATAAAAGGAGGCCCGTGTGCAACGTAGAGGGGGGTTAGCCAGTTCGAACACTCACGCTCGGTCTTGCTAGCCGCCGGTGTGTACTGTAGCACTCCGCGCTCCCGAGCTAGAAATCAATACACAACCACAAAGCAGGAGTAGGGTTTTACGCATCCGTGCGGCCCGAACCTGGGTAAATCGCTCGCGTGCTTCGCCTCGATCTGCTCTTTGCACGACCTCCGCCCCCACCGAACCGAAAGGGACCCGGTCCGCCGGTCCCATAGGTGCCCGTGGATCAGAAACCCCGGCACCAGTGTTCACCTTTCTTTGAACCGGTTCTCTGAAATATAACCATGAACACAAAAATTAGTCGGCAATCATGATGGTTCAGTGGAAGTACTTAAGAAGGTTATTGGTAAGCTATATGGCCTAGTGATGATATAACCACGGTAGCTTAAGAAACATGACTAAAGCCACATCACTTGTGTCATGATCCAACCAATATTCACCTTTTTAAATTGTAGATTGAAGCCACTGTGAACATACTGAGATACAAAGCATGAAGCTTCTAAATTCCATACCTATACATCAATACAAAGCATGGGGAGCGCATGAAGCTTTTAAACTTCTGAACCTATACATCAATGCAAAGCATGGGGAGCAAACATATTCTTGTTTTTCTGTGATCTATGCTTCTGCCCGTTAATTCCTTCATCCTACTTGTTGCTTCCTTGAGCCTCTCATTTCTATGGAATTTAAGTAGTGAGTTTAATTTAGAACAATCAGTATCTACAGAAAAATATAATAAGGGAGATTTCAGTAGCTTTGGAGCAATTTAAGAACTAATTTAAATACATTGCAAATCTCAAGTTTGGTAGCAATCTTAATTTTCTTTGAAGAAATTGTGTACAACTAGGTTATCATAAAAGGATATCACCTCATGCCGAGCTATGCTCCACATGGACATTAGGCAATCGCAGCACTGGCCACGGTCCTCCAGCTACATGAACCCATGGTACGGGCCTACTCCCATGCCAACCTTGCCAGCGATAGTCCACCAGAGAAATCCTCCCCGTGGTCTGAGCAGGTTCAGATTTACCTTTGGCATTAAAAACAACACACACAATATTAGTATAATGCAAATGCTTTATACATACGCATAGGCTTCATTTCTGATCCGAATTATGGAATATGACCACATGTAAAGCCCAAAGAAGTCCAGTACAGTATGCTTCATGTGGAATTCAAGTTGTTAAATTAAATATCTACATGCACCAAGATGACAATATGTGTTTTTGTACATTAGTCCAGTTCATAAAATCTAGCAAAGGTGTATGCTCACTCATTTCTCTTTGGTTCCATTCCTCTGTTCTTCCTTGGTGTAAAACATGAACTATTAACCACGTGAATCTTTTTCCGCCTATCATTGGCCCTTTTAAATGTTTTCTTGCCCTTGTTCTTCCACTTCTGGTATTACTACAGATGTCTTGGCTTCCTATATTTCCCTTACCTTATGCATCCTACAGCTTAATGGAGTGTCATTCAGTTTTTGGAATGCTCAAACGGAAATATACATTATCTAGTAAGTTATTTAGTAATTTAAAAAAATCATGTAAGCTCACTTTTATTATTTTCTTAGACTGAAGATACTTGTGATATGTTACGGGTGGAAACTATGAGAGAAAAAAAGCAGTTGCATTCTTGAAAAGAACTGATTTCATGCGCTCGAACGTTTCGTCGGGGCCCAACTCCAAACCAAGGAAAGGCTCGAATCTGTTTTTGGAACATGGCTCTGCTGTTGTATAACTACCTATGAACTTACAAATCTAGAAGGCCATTCACCATATGCAATGAATACACAATGTTTTATTGATTGGTGACAACAAGTACAAAAAACAGTAAGCCTCATGTGGATAGAAAAGGATGACATGCTTGCTACCGAGAACATACCGATTACAAAAAAAGGATGTCAGGCTTGCTTCTAGTTCTTGAGTTTTTGGTCAGATATCAGCTCATCAACCAAGATTCTTCAATGCAAGCTCAATAACCTCATTTTAGTTGCTTCTTTGTCAACTATTTCATCAATGCAAGCTCAATAACCGTCCAGACCTAAACCTGTTATCAATATACTCAGGATATTAGCTACCGATGAGCATCCACAAGCGAGATATCTAAAACATTTAATAAATCTCACGAGGTGAACTCTTAGTGTTGTATTTACAAGACCTCTTGAAATGCCAGTAGGGTCATTACATGCCACAGATGTAGAACATATGCCTGGCATATTGTGCTTAAGCCACCCAAGACTTAAAGTCTTGGGAATAAATAGGTGGTTGCGTCCAACATTGTGATTGATCATTAAAATAGTATTCCAACTAAAAATATTCAATTCTTAGTAGTAACACAGTTCTACCAGATTGCAATAATATCGAATAAGCCTCCAAATAGGTGCATGTTGACAAGAAAATATGACTGGTATACTAAGTATTCACTATACCATGCATGCTTTCTTAATGGTAATATTTATTGATTTCCCTATTCTGCAAATACGAACCACTGATACTTTCCCACCACGAATACATTTTTTACTACCCCACACTAAATTATTGGAGTACTATGCAACCCCACACCAAAGTATTGGAGTAGCACTGACAACAACACACTAAGAGTTTCTCAAGGTCTTTCTTTAACTCAGGAGCGTACTTCAGCCCTGAACATATCGAACCTGAACCTGAAAAACAAAGATTGTCAGTTTAATAGATAGTGCATATGCACAACCATATGATAGTTTAACTGGACATCAAAATCCCGTTGTCCACAGGCGTCATGTAAACCCTGCCAGGCATGAAGATCATGGCACACATGATCCTAAGAAAACTAAGAAATTTTATTTGTCGTGGATGTGGTGGTGAGAACACAAAACAGTAGGGGCACACCAAGCACACGTGCACAGCAGCAGCAGCAACCGGCAACGTCCACACACGCACATTAGCAAGCAAGCATTGAGATTTGCCAAGGCCGTATGGGGCAAGATAAGCGATACATGATTGACCATACGTGCACGGGAGTGAGAATATGTCGAGGGCGCGGCGACGTACCTATCTTGTTGGCGTGGCCTCAAGCCTGTATCACGTTCGGACCTCCATGGACGACCTCGAGGGATGGCGGCCCGCCGGTGCGGCTGCGGATCTGGGCGCTGCCTTCCCTTGCCGCCGGATCCCTTCCATTCCCTTCCCTCCCTTGGGAGAGGGAGAGAAGGTGAGGGGGGGAGGAGGCCACCGACGGTGTCGCCATGGCTGGGCAGGGCTCCTCGCGCCTGCCTGCTAGGTCGTCGTGGCATCGGGTGGGCTAGGGTTTCGCCCGAGCTGCTGGAGAGACGGGTTGACGGAGAGGGCGGGGTAGAGGGAGGTCGCCGGCATGGATGGGGGAGAGGAGGCCGCCAGCGAGGCATGTCGCCGGGGAGGATGGGATCGGCGGCGGCGGCGGCGTTCAGTCCCAAGGAAACAGATCGAGAGAGGAGTCGAGGGGGCCTCGTTCCTCTGGTTTCGTTTCGTGGGACGGGGCTCAGTTGGTTTTGGTTGGTTTTTTTTGGAACCGTAAGGTGGGATCGAGGACGAAAAAAATCTACCAAGGTTAACCTACGAAAAAAAACCGGACGAAAGTGGTGGGACGAAAATTGACCGGCGGAGACTACCAACTACTCCATTAGGAGTAGAGATATAGTTTTGGCGATGCACACATACTCCACTTGGCCCCCCTCTAATCCTCGAGGGGACGAAACATGCAGGAAACCCTTTATGATCCAATAAATTTATGATTGGATCGTCGCGCTCAAATGGGCCATGTACGCTAATTCTCCACCTTGCCAATATCATATAGAAAGATGGCATTTCCTATTTGTCGCCAAAGGCCCCAGTTAACGTGCATTTTTGTTAACTGGCGCCTGTGGCGTTTATAAATGGGCAGGCCCATCTAGGTGCCGGTTGACGATTCGTTTTTTGAAAATTCTATGAACTTTTTTAAAGTTTTAACAGATTTTTTTCAGATTAATGAACTTTTGGAAATATTGATGAACTTTTTTATGTTCAATGAACTTTTTCTAAAAATACATGAACTTTTTTTTACATTTGATGAACTTAAAAAAAATCATGAACTTTTGCTAAATTGGATGATTTTTTTTTCAATTTGAATGAACTTTTTCTAAAATTGATGAACTTTTTTCAAAATTGATGAACCTTTTTTAAAGATATGACATTTTTTCCAATGATGAACCTTTTTCTATTTAAATCTGTAAACCTTTTTTGATTTCATATTTTTAATTTTGTAACAAAAATAAAAAAATGGGGCAGTACGCTAGTGGGCCAGCCCATGCTAGCACCGCTGCAGGCGCCGGATCGTTAACGGGCGCCTGTAGCGCTGCATAGGAGCTCCCTAGAAAGATGGAAGGTGCTCTCGCGTAAGGAGCGCACGCAGGCTGGTCTATGCCCGTTAGCCTAGGACTCGCTCGCTGTACGTTTTCTTCCTTTTTTGTTTTTTTTTTGTTTTTACACCCGATTTCTTTGGTTTTTCTTCTTTCATATAACTTCAGTTTTCACTTTTTTTTTGTTTCTTTCTCAGTTTTCACAATTTTTTGGTTTTATTCCTTTTTTCTTTGTTTTTCTATGGTTTTCTTTGTTGCTTTCTTCGTTTTCTTTTGGTTTTATTGGTTTCTTTATTTCTTTTCCTTTTTCTGCATTGCTTGTCTCTTGTTTTACTGTTTCCTTTTTTCTTCAATTTTAATTTACTTCCATCTTTTTATATTTTTTAATTACTTTCTTGGACTTCTCTGGGTTTCTTATTTTCATTTATATATCCTTTTCTTTTTCGCATAGTTTTTCTCTGGGTTTTTCTTGTTTCCTTTTTTGGTTTTTCTTTTGTTTATTTCTAAGTTTTCTTCATATATTTTTCAGCACAAGTGTACATTTTACATATACATCAGGTGCATTTTTTAATAATCTTTAACAATTTCAAATACACGATTAAATTTCATGAAAATATATGTTTTATGTAGATTTTATATTTCATACACATTGTATATTTTTCGTATAAATCAGGAACATTTCTTATACATATAATTAACAGTTTACAAATACATGATTATAGTTTTTCCTAATATGTCATTACTCTCTCTGTCTCATAATATAAGACTGTTTGCGACATTACACTAGTGTCACAACGCTATTATAATATGGTACGGAGGGAGTAGCATTTTTTTAAATATGTCTTTATTTCTATTTTTTACATACAGCTTCTAAATTTTTGAATATAGCATTTTTATACTCTCTCTCTCTCTCTACCCGAAAATAAGTGACTCAACTTTGTACTAACGGGTACAAGTTTAACATTTCTAAATACATGATCGACATTTTTGTCACACACACACACACACACACACACACACACACACACACACACACACACACACACACATATCAAATATTTCCTACCAGCAGTGGTGGTTACCCTCACGTGAGCTTTGTATATTGTATGTACTATCTGACAAAATCGAGAGTATGGACATGTAGTATGTAGTATATAAAAATATTGCCCCACAAAAAAAAGTATATAATAATATTTTGACTGTATATATATTCTAATTGTATGTAGTATGTATTATTTTTTTAGTATGTTGTTTTATATGTACAAATATGAAAGTATTTTCAAAATATACAAAAAATATGGACTCACATGCAATTTTTTTCGTATAGCTTGCTTTGAAATATATTAGATATAGTATATGATATATTTAGAATGATAAAGTGGTATATATACTACCACATGATAGTATATGGGACATTAACATTTTTTTCAAATGCTTGATTAACATATTTTAAATACGTGATCAACTCTTTTCATATACATTATATAGACTATGTATACATTTTTTGTATTCATGAGACACATTTTTTATATACATATTTAACATTTTTCAAATTCTTAATTAACATTTTTAGATATTTTATGTATAGTGGTTTTTGTAGTGTGTGTGTGTGTGTGTGTGTGTCTGTGTGTGTACACGAGAGTAAAAAAAGCAAAGATAACAGACAAAAACATAAAAGTAAACAAAAAATGAGAGAGTTGTGGCTTGCGGCCTGTGGCCTAGCGCACGCCTGGGCCGACCCATCTTGCGCTCATCTTCAGGCAAGGCTTCCATACCTCTCGCTATAAGAGAGACAAAGAAGCGCATTGAAGTAGGCACGGACCACCACCAAACACACAATCTTCAACACAGCAGCAACACGAGTAGCGCAGATCCATCAGCAACGAAAATAAATCACAGAAATCACAAACCTCCAAACACGACAAGAAGAATGATGCAGAAGACGCAAACCTACGAGTCGATGCAGCCCGCGGCCTCCCTCCGAAGTAAGCGATGCAGAGGAAGAAGAAATAGCCGGCCTACACAGGATTCGCCCTGGACGAAGAGGCAAGGGTTGACCCCGCAGTCCCCCCTCATTGAAGAGACGACAACCACCACCCTCCTTGCTCTACCAAAAGACGAACACCACGAACCCAGACCAGCGCCACCACAAGACTCACCCAAAATCGAAAGGGGAAAAATAAAGCACCGCAACTGACCAGGGGAAAAGGCGAGGCAGCGCCGCCTGCAAAGCGCCGCGTACCCACCCAAGTGCCACAAAGACACACAACCAGACCGAGAGGCCCATACAAATGAGCAGTCCACTTAATGGGAGGACCCACCCGCAGGTCACACACCCGATCAACTAGGAGCCTCCCTCTCAAGGGAGCTTAGAGTTTTAGGTGATGAGGAAGCAAACAAATGGGGATGCAAAATAAACTGGACCATGGTGTTCTGCTCAATGCCCATGAGACGTGGTGTGATACGTCTCCAACGTATCTATAATTTTTGATTGTTCCATGCTATTATATATTCTGCTTTGGATGTTAATGGGCTTTATTTTACATTTTTATATTTTTTTTGGGACTAACCTATTAACCCAAGGCCCAGTGCAAATTGATGTTTTTTTTGCCTATTTCAGTGTTTCACAGAAAAGGAATATCAAACAGAATCCAAATGGAATGAAACCTTCGGGAGAGTTATTTTTGGAACAAACGTGATCTAGGGGACTTGGAGTGGACGTCAAGAAACAATCGAGGAGGCCACTGTCGTGGTTCTGACTCTGACAGTGATGTAGGGGGGTATGTATGGAGAGGCTAGATCTTAGCTATGGAGGAGTTGTAAACACATGAGGATTACGAGTTCAGGCCCTTCTCGGAGGAAGTAATAGCCCTACGTCTCGGTGCCCGGAGGCGGTCGACTGAATTATGTGTGTGTGAATAACAGGGGTGCGAACCCTTGATACTGAGGAGGGGGTGGCTTATATAGAGTTTGCCAGGCCCCTCCAGCCCTCCGTAATGCAGGGTTTAAAGTACATTAAGACTGGGGGTTACTGGTAACGCCCCTAATAAAGTGCTATGATGACCATAAAAGCTACTTAATGACCGACCTTTTGCGTGCAGGGTGACTTTAGATCTCCGGGCAGTCGAGTGGTTGGATCTTGGTCGAGTGATTGCTTCGTGGTCGAGTGTCTTGAATCCGTCGAGTGGGGTACCTCCAAGTCGATTGAAAGGTGACTTCTTCTAGGGATGTCCTTGGGTAGGGTACTTAGGACAGGTCCATGCCCCTACCCCAGGTACATAGCTTCATCATTAGCCCCCGAATGGATCGAGGTTCGAGTGGGGAAGGAGTTGGGGATCTTTCCGACTGGTTCTGCATGTTATATGAACGTCTTGTTTTGGATCAATTGTCACGGATGACGTCGTCAACTTCTTTCAGTCGCCTTGATCCATTCTTGGCCTCTTGTCGAGTGAATTTCTTTACTTGTGAAGTTCCGAGTGACTATGTGAAAGGGATCTTCTGTTTGACGAGTTGTGCTGCGGCCCGCGGATTTTGCGAGATTTGAATTTCGGGAACCGCGCGGGACGGGGGCGGCCGCAGTAATCGGATGGGATAGGACGGAAGCTCCTCGATCCCCGCGCCACCTTTTTCGCCACGTACCGCGCGCGCGCCTGTTGCGGGATTTGACGGGATTGCCTGGGCCTACCAGTCAGCCATTCGGAAGCGACCTCTTATAAGCTGCCGGCTCGGGACCCCCAAACAGTGCGCCTTCACTTTTCCCCCTCCCTTCACAAGATCCTCCGCCACCTCCGCTCTCACCTTGGTGCCGTAGGTCTGTTCGAGCTTCGCCGGCGACGATGGTGAAGGAGAAGACGTCGGCTCTAGAGCGCGCGAAGAAGGCGGCGGTGCAGGGGAAGGGGAAGAAGTCCGCTCGGGGCGGATCTTCCTCGAGGACTGCTCTGCCCAAGGATTGGATCCAGGGCGACTGGATGCCGTCGGTGATTCGGCAGGATGATCTCGATGATCTGGTCGAGGGGGGATTCATTCCCCACGAATCTGCGCGCCTCCCGGGGAAAGAAGTCGAACCCCAGCCTCTTGATGGTGAGTGCGTCCTCCTCACCACCCATATCGATCGTGGATTCTCTCTACCTCCTCATCCTTTTTTCCGGAGCTTCTTGAACTTCTTCGGAGTGCAGCTCCATCACTTTACTCCCAATTCTATTGTGTATCTTGCTGCTTTCGTATCCTTGTGTGAAAACTTCTTGGGTTGCCGCCGCCATTGGGGACTCTCCAAGCACATCTTCACTTGCCGCTCTCAGTCGGTCAAGAAGGCCAATTCGACTGACGAACGGACGCAGGTGATCCAGCTGTGTGGGGGCCTAGCGATCCAGATGAGGGGAAAAAGTTCCTTTCCGTCTATCACTTTTCCCGAGTCAGTCCGTGGGTGGCAGTCGACTTGGTTTTACTGTAAAGACCAGGTGACCCCAGGACAGTCGACTGGGCTTCCCCCTTTTTCTCTGAATCGAGCATAAAAACCTGCCTCTCTGAAAGTGACGCTGGAGGAAAAGGCGCAAGTCAAGGTGCTGGTCGGTCGAGTGGTTCAGCTTGTCCGCGAGGGTGTGACTGGCATGGACTTGTTGGAAGTCTTCCTTCAGAGGCGCATCCAACCGCTTCAGGCTCGTGACCACCCGATGTGGTTGTACTCGGGTCTCGAAGACACCACTCGGATTCACCCAGAGGAGGTCACTGACGAGATGTTGGAAGGGTGGCTGTAGAGTATCACAGGGAACAAGGACAACCCCCGAGGAGCCAGGAGGATTCCTCCACTCGACCAAACATACGAAGTGGACAAGGTCTGACCTTGCGTTTCCGACTGTGATCTTGCTTTCTTTATTTGTTCTCTTTGGATCAGTCGATTGACTTTTGTCTTGTTTGTTGTCCTCTAGGCCACTACTGAGATGTACTCGACACCCAATGGAGCACAGGAGCAGGCCGAGGAAGGAGAGGCGAGCGGAGGCGAAAGTGGAGACGAGAGAGAAGAGTGGGAATTTGACGGCGAAGGAGAGGGGGATGACGACGACGACTCCAGTGAAGAGGAGGAGGAAGAAGTCGAACCTCCCCGCTCGGAACGGCGATCCAAGCTTACACACGACCCTGCGCGGGAACATGGTAAGGCGACTGTCCCTGTTGGGCAGTCGTCGAAGCGCCCTCGGACCTCATCTCCAGCGCCGACAGAAAAAGCTCCCAAGCACCCACGCGCGATGCCGTCCAAGCCGCCCAAGGCTCTGCCCAAGATGAAGATGACTGTCCCCACCATTTCTGGGTAATAGTAGAATTTGTTTTCCTTTGTCGAACGTGACTGACTCTTGGTCGACTCATTGAATAAGCTGACTGACTTTCGAAATTTGCAGTGATGCCACCTCGGAGATCTCTGCCAAGGACGATGATCAAGAGATGGAAGATGATGTTACCTCCAACCCCGGTACGATTACTAATGCTCTGCTTTTAGTCGACTGACGATTTCTTATAATTCCAGTCGATTGGATTTTTCTTGTAGCTCCTCCTAATGTCATTGACCTCCCTGATGATGACGACGAAGTGCCGCTGAGGGCGTGAAGGAACAGGAGGGCGCCGGCTGGCAAGACCCCACAAACTACTCCGGCGCCTGAGGCCGCAGTCCGGGAGGGTGGTGATACCACTCGGGCTTCTGTGACCTTCGCTGAACCTCTGACGAGTGTCCGGCCTTCGACGTCGACTGCAAATCCGCCTTCGCTTTTTACCACACACCACGTCCCTGAGGACCAAGTGGGTGCCGCTAAAGAGGCTATACGCCAGGCGGGGATCATGATGGAGCAAGTGAAGGTGGTTCGGGAAGCCAGCCAAGCAGCTTATGACGCGAGTTCAGCTCTTCAGAGCAACGTCCAGGTCAGTCGATTCACCGCTTGTTCTGTTAGGATATGCTATCTGAAGAATCTCTTTTCCGAAGATCTTTATATCTGTACACCCACTGGGTGTGTCTATTAATCTTTTTGACGAGTGGGGGCACGCTAAGTGCACCCACTGGGTGTAGTCCCCGAGACTGCGGTGGACTGCTGGCAGTCGACTGTAGTCTTTATATTGTGTTGCTTTAGCTGAACTTCTTCACTCGGTCTGGTCAGGCCATGTTGAATGGAACTGTACACGGTCGACTGCGGGCAGTCAATTTTTTTTGGTCGAACCAGTGGGGGCACACTGAGTGCACCCACTGGGTGTAGTCCCCGAGACTACTGTCGAATGTTTTTGATTCGGCTGTAGTCTTAGAAACGCCATCATTGTCTCTGGGTTGCTCGGAAGCAACTTATCTTGGATGTCTGTCGACTGATTTTTTGCAGAAATCCTGCGAACTTGTGGCTCGCTACACTGAGTTGGAGAACAAACAGATCCAGCTGAACCTTGACTTGAAGCTTGCTCAGGAGAACTTGCAGAAGGCGAGGGACGAAGCAAAAGGTATGGCTGGTGAGCTTTTGTCGACTGTCCTTTCTTTCTGGTCGTCCTCGATGTTGATCTCACTTGCTATTTCGCAGACAAAATGGAGGAGGCTCTGAAGAAGAAGGATCAAGACCTTGCCGAAGCGCAGAAGGAGGCCCTGAACAAAACGAAGCTTGCTGAAGAAAAACTGGCCTCAGTCGGTACTCTTGAAAAGGAAAACTCCAGGCTGAAAACTGCTCTCGACGCGGCTAATCGAGAGTTCAGCCGTCTGAATAATGGCAATATAGCTCTGAATGACAAGGCAAGTGAACTGGCGGGGAAGAGGAACGATCTGGAGGCTTATCTCAGTGGACTCGCTAAGAAGCTGTTCGTCATGCTCGAGGGTAATTACTCTGGCCCGACTGACTTGCAGTTACCAAACATGCGTAGAGCCACTGACTTATCCTTGAATTGTGTTTACAGAATTCTGCCAGAACTTCGAAGAGGAGACCAGTCGAGTGGAGACAGACTTGGACCCCATCAATTCTCCAGTGAAGGACGAGGCTGCTATGAACGTGCTCCAACTGGAATCTCGTGTTGCCGGCGTTGTTGACTATCTTGCTCGGTTGAAGGTTGCGATGTCGCGGATCGACACGTCGCTCTGGCCTAGGACGACGCTTCAGAATGACCTCGAGTCCCTGATGACTCGACTGAATGAAGTCCCAGGTCGAGTGGCGGAATGGAAGAAATCTTCTGCTAGATGTGGCGCTGACGTCGCTCTGTCTCTGGTCCGCGTCCACTGCAAGGAGGCGCGAGAAGAAAAGTTGGCCGCCATCCAAGTTGCCAATACCAGGAAGCACAACTTTCAAGACTTCATGGAGACTTTCATTGCTGCTGCCACTCGCATTGCAGACGGGATCGACTTGGACGAGTTCGTCGCCCCTTCCAGTCCTCCGCCTGAGGAATAAAAACTTTTATGCTTCACTTTAAATTTGCCTCGGAATGCCGAGTGGATTTTGTAACCGTTAAACTCTGTCGAGCTGGAGGCTCGAGTACTTTGATCTGCGGTCTAGGACCTTTGGATCTTATCTGAACTTGATTTATTGTTGAATATCTTCATGAATTATCTGTCGAGTGGAACTTGTTCTTCACTCGAAATAACTTTGTATTTGTGGTGCAGCTCCGAAGGAGAAGGTAGCAGTCGATTTGCACCTCGTCGTCCTTGCGGATTGGGATGTGTTCCGTACTGAGGCGAGCACTAGGCTGCAGCTAAGCCTCCGAGTGGAAGGTCTGCTCTCCACTCGGTAGGACTTTAAAAACTTAGGCGAGTACTGGACTCCAGCTAAGCCCCCGAGAGGGAGGTCTGCTCTCCACTCAGTAGGATTTTTTCAAACTTAGGCGAGTACTGGACTGCAGCTAAGCCCCCGAGTGGGAGGTCTGCTCTCCACTCGGTAGGATTTTTTTCAAACTTAGGCGAGTACTGGACTGCAGCTAAGCCCCTGAGTGGGAGGTCTGCTCTCCACTCGGTAGGATTTTTTCAAACTTAGGCGAGTACTGGACTGCAGCTAAGCCCCCGAGTGGGAGGTCTGCTCTCCACTCGGTAGGATTTTTAAACACTTAGGCGAGCACTGGGCTGCAGCTAAGCCTCCGAGTGGGAGTCTGGCTCACCACTCGGTAGGATTTTTAAACACTTAGGCGAGCACTGGGCTGCAGCTAAGCCTCCGAGTGGGAGTCTGGCTCTCCACTCGGTAGGATTTTTAAACACTTAGGCGAGCACTGGGCTGCAGCTAAGCCTCCGAGTGGGAGTCTGGCTCACCACTTGGTAGGATTTTTTTTTTACAAACTTAGGCGAAACGGATTCGCAGCTAAGCCACCCACTGGGGGATTTCACACGCAAACAAAAGCGACAACAATTATAGGAAAGTTTGTAACACTCTTGTCTTTGATAAATAGACTACAGAAGTTTTTCTTATTACATCTCATCCGAGTGAGAATTCAAGTGTAAAAGGGGAGGAGCAGTTCTGCATTCCAAGCTCGTGGCTCATCGATCTGGTGATCGACAATGTAAAGGTGATACGCTCCATTGTGGAGGACTCTGGTGACGATGAAGGGACCTTCCCAAGTAGGAGCGAGCTTGTGTGGTTTCTGTTGATCCACTCGGAGGACCAAATCTCCTTCTTGGAAGGCTCGACTCTTCACATTTCTGGCATGGAATCGACGCAAGTCTTGCTGATAAATGGTCGATCGGATCATAGCCATTTCTCTTTCTTCTTCCAGGAGGTCGACTGTGTCTTGCCGGGCTTGTTCTGCTTCATCTTCGGTATAAAGCTCGACTCGGGGTGCATTGTGAAGTAGATCACTCGGCAGGACTGCTTCCGCTCTGTAAACCAGAAAGAACGGAATTCTTCCAGTCGATTGATTCGGGGTGGTCCTCAATCCCCACAGAACTGACGGAAGCTCGTCGACCCAAGCGCCTGCTGCATGCTTGAGATCACGCATCAGCCGAGGCTTTAGTCCTTTGAGAATCAGACCATTTGCCCTTTCTGTTTGTCCATTCGACTGGGGGTGGGCGACCGATGCGTAGTCGACTCGTGTGCCTTGAGAGGCGTAAAAAGCTCTGAACTTGTCTGAATCAAAGTTTGACCCATTGTCGATGATGATGCTATGCGGGACTCCATATCTGAATGTTAACTCTCTGACGAAACTGATAGCAGTGCAAGCATCAAGATTCTTGATAGGCTTAGCTTCAATCCATTTGGTAAACTTGTCGACTGCCACAAGCACATGTGTGAAACCGCTCCTGCCTGTTCTCAATGGGCCAACCATGTCCAGTCCCCAAACAGCGAAGGGCCAGACGAGTGGAATGGTCTTCAGGGCTGATGCAGGCTTGTGCGACATGTTGGAGTAGAACTGGCACCCTTCACACTTGTCGACTATCTCTTTTGCCATTTCATTCGCTCTTGGCTAGTAAAATCCCGCTCGGTATGCTTTAGCCACAATGGTCCGAGAGGACGCATGATGACCACAGGTCCCCGAGTGGATATCATCAAGGATTATCTGACCTTCTTCTGGTGTTATACACTTTTGACCGACTCCAGTCGCGCTTTCTCTATACAACTATCCCTTTATGACTGTAAAGGCCTTGGATCGACGGACGATCTGTCGAGCCTCTTCTTCGTCCTCCGGGAGTTCCTTTCTCAGGATATACGCGATGTACGGTATCGTCCAGTCGGGGGTGATTGCCAAAACTTCCATGATTAGGTCGACCACTGCCGGAATTTCAACTTCAGTCGGATCTGTGGCACTCTTTGGCTGCGGGGCTTCATCTGTAAAAGGATCTTCTTGGACTGATGGCGAGTGGATGTGTTCCAAAAACACATTGCTGGGGATGGCTTCTCTCTTCGAGCCTATCTTTGCCAAATCATCAGCCGCTTGATTTTTTAGTCGGGGGATGTGATGAAGCTCTAACCCCTCGAATTTCTTCTCTAACTTTCTCACTGCATTGCAATAACCAGTCATAGCTGGACTTCTGACGTCCCACTCTTTCATCACCTGATTAACCATCAAATCTGAGTCGCCATAGACCATGAGGCGACGGACGCCGAGTGAAATGGCCATGCGCAACCCATACAGAAGTGCTTCATATTCTGCTTCGTTATTGGAGGAATCGAAGTGAATCTGGAGAACATATCTGAGCTTATCTCCTTGGGGGGAAACCAATACCACCCCAGCACCGGAACCATTCAGCATCTTAGATCCATCGAAGAACATGGTCCAGTGCTCCGAGTGAACTTGAGTCGGAAGTTGCTGTTCGATCCACTCGGCGACGAAATCTGCAATTGCTTGGGACTTGATAGCTTTCTTTGCCTCAAACTTGATATCTAGGAGAAGAAGTTCAATCACCCATTTGGCCACTCAACCAGTTGCATCTCTGTTGTGCAAAATCTCTGATAGTGGAGCGTCGCTGACGACTGTAATGGAATGATCAGAGAAGTAATGTGCAACCTTCTTCGTGGTCATATAAATCCCATATACAAGCTTCTGGTAATGAGGATATCTTTGCTTTGAAGAAGTCAAAACTTCAGAAACATAATATATTGGGCGCTGAACTTTGAAGGCCTTTGCTTCTTCTTCCCGCTCGACCGTAAGTACTGTACTGACAACTTGTCCTATGGCTGCAATGTAAATCAGCAAAGGCTCCTTGCTGATTGGGGCAGCAAGCACCGGCTGGGTGGAGAGCAGAGCTTTGAGCTCTGTAAACGCTGCATCAGCTTCTGGAGTCCACTCGAACTTGTCGGACTTCCTCATCAGTCGGTAAAGAGGCAATGCCTTTTCACCGAGGCGAGAGATGAATCGACTTAAAGCGGCCAAGCATCCTGTAAGCTTCTAGACGTCATGCACACGCACAGGACGTTTCATCCGGAGTATAGTACCAATTTTTTCAGGATTGGCGTCGATTCCCCATTCGGAAACGAGAAAACCGAGTAACTTCCCACCTGGAACTCCGAATGTGCACTTTGATGGATTGAGCTTGATATCATACCTCCTGAGGTTGGCAAAGGTTTCAGCAAGGTCAGTCAGCAGGTCAGAACCCTTCCGTGACTTGACCACAATATCATCCATGTATGCCTCCACATTCCGACTGATTTGAGTGAGCAAACACTTCTGAATCATCCTCATGAACGTGGCTCCGGCATTCTTGAGGCTGAACGGCATGGTGACATAACAGAAGCACCCAAATGGGGTGATGAAAGTTGTTTTGATCTTGTCGGGCCCGTACAGACGGATCTGATGGTACCCGGAATAGGCGTCTAGAAAAGACAAACACTCACATCCCGCAGTTGAGTCGACAATCTGGTCGATGCGGGGGAGAGGAAAATGATCTTTCGGGCAGGCCCGATTGATATGCTTGAAATCAATGCACATGCGAAGTGACTTGTCCTTCTTGGGGACCATGACAACATTGGCGAGCCACTCGGAGTGGTAAATTTCTCGGATGAACTCCGCTACTAAGAGCCAAGCCACCTCCTCGCCAATGGCCTTCCTCTTCTAGACGGCGGACCGTCGAAGATGTTCTTTCATAGGTTTAAATTTTGGGTCGACTCGTAGACGGTGCTCAGCCAGCCCCCTGGGAACTCCAGGCATGTCAGCAGGCTTCCATGCGAAGATGTCCCAGTTCTCACGGAGGAACTGGATGAGCGCTTCTTCCTATTTGGAGTCGACCGTCATTGAGATGTGAGTCGGAGCAGCGTTTGGATCGGTCGGGTGAATGTGAACTGCCTTCGTTTCACTGGACGACTGAAAAGCTGATTCTGAAGCAGGCTTCTTAGCTGGTAGCAACTCACTCGGATCTGCAGTCTTCTGATACTCTTGCAGCTCGACCACTGCCATCTGAGCGTCAGCAATCTTTGAGCCTTTCTGAAAACACTCTTCTGCTTTCTTCCGATTGCCTGTAACAGTGATCACACCGTTGGGACCAGGCATCTTCAATTTGAGATACACATAACATGGTCGAGCCATGAAGCGTGCATAAGCTGGCCTGCCCAAAATAGCGTGATAAGCACTTTGGAAATCCACAACTTCGAATGTCAACTTTTCCTTGCGGTAATTCTTGGAATCACCGAAAACCACATCAAGAGCAATTTGGCCGAGTGACTCGGCTTCCTTCCCAGGAATGACTCCATGGAAACTCATGTTGCTGGTACTGAGCCTGGACATCGGAATGCCCATCCCTTTCAATGTTTATGCATACAGTATGTTCAAACCGCTGCCTCCATCCATCAGGACTTTGGTCAGTCGAGTGCCTTCGACAACTGGGTCGACCACCAGAGCTTGCCTCCCAGGGGTGGCAATGTGTGTAGGGTGATCAGACTGGTCGAATGTGATGGTAGTCTGGGACCACTTCAGATAATTGGGTGTTGCCGGAGCAACCATATTTACCTCACGGTTAATAACCTTCAGTCGACTTTTGCTCTCAACATCAGCAAAAATCATCAGGGTGGAATTGACCTGGGGGTACCCATCGTCACTATCTTCCTTGTCCTCAACTTTGTCCGACTCCTTTTCCTTATCTTTGGACTGCTTGCCCTGAAACTGCTGGATCAGAAGCGGACACTGTCGAGTGGTATGCTTTGGGTAAATGAGTTTACCCTCTTCATCTTTCTTGGTGTGGATGTGACATGGTAGATCCAAAACATCATTTCCATCTTGGTCTTTAACTTTCTTGGGGTTCCAAGGTCCTTTGGGTTTTCCCTTAAATTTTCCCTGGGTTACGGCCAGGGCCTCCCCAGGAGCGGCTGGCTCGGCTTTCCGCTTCTGTTTCCGACTGGAATTTCCTCCGGTTTCCTGGGCGACTATTTTATGCTTGCCACTCCGGAGTCGATCCTCATCTTCACCATTAGCGTATTTGGTGGAAATCTCCATCATCTAATTTAGAGACATCTCTCCGGTTCGACCGAACTTCAGATTCAATTCTCTGTACTTAACGCCTTCTTTAAAGGCACAAACTGCTTGATAATCTGGTACATTTTCAACTGTGTGATGCAATGTGATCCACCTCTGGATGTAATCCCTCAGAGTTTCATTTGGTTTCTACACGCAAGACCGCAATTCCGTAAGGCCTGCAGGTCGCTTGCATGTTCCTTCAAATGTGGTGACAAACACTCGGGAGAGATCCTCCCAAGTGTAAATGCTGCTGGGTGCTAACTAATTCAGCCACGCTCTGGCCGAGCCTTCTAACATGAGAGGCAGGTGCTTCATGGCTACCTCATCATTCCCACCGCCAATCTGGAAAGCCACTCGGTAATCTTCGAGCCAAGTATCGGGCTTGGACTCACCGGTGAACTTACTAACTCCAGTCGCCAACCTGAAGTTGGGAGGAATTACAGCGACTCTGATGGCTCGACTGAAACACTCCGACCCTGAAACATGTACTCTGCTACTGGTAGGCGCATCTCTGTCGTGTCCTTCTCGGTGAGCTCTATTCCTGTCGACCAAACCTTGAACGAGAATGGATCTCGCATCAAAGCCTGGTTCCCTGGGGTCGACTGGAATTCTCTGCCCAACGCTATGAGGGCGTCTGTCATCCTGCTATCGAGGCACATATGATCCACTCCTCGGGGGAGGGGTTGGCACTCGACGTCGATCATCATGATCGAATCGGTGATCATGCTGCTCATTCCTTTTGTACTAATCACGCCGGTCTCCACGTCCCTCACGCCTCGGAGGCGATCTTGGGCTGTGAGCCGACTGGACTGTATCCACTGCAACGGATCGACTGTGGATCCTGTTCCGCGACTGAGAAACAGCGGAATCCTGGTCTCCCGCTGCCTGGAGCAACGCTCTAATTTGCAACAAGCCTCTGCCGGCCTCTGACTAGGAGGGCTGAATCGACTCTGCTATACGGGCCGCAGCCGCCAAATTCTGAATCAGAGTACGATATACCTGCGGGGGCGGAAAGAGTTGACGTCGATTGGATTCTGGAGCCCGTTGACGCGCTCGCTCGTCGAGTATTCGCTAGAGATTCTCCAGTCGAGTGCGCTCGGCCAAGTTAGCCAAGCGCGCGTCCTCCAAGGCTCAGGCCTCGGGGGTTTCTCCAACGATAGGAGTGTGGAGTGCATCCATGTTCCGGCGGCGAAGCTCCTCCTGCTGCAATGACGTGAGAGGCTCGGGGAGATACTCCTCGTGAGGACGCGACGGGTCGCCCCCATCCGCGCCTCCATCAGCGCGGGGGAAACCGGGAGGACTGTGTGGCCTATCGATCACCAGAACCTCTGCAGCTGGGTCACTGCTGTCGCATTCGGATGCGGTCTCTGCGGAGCCAGTCGACAGGTCGAATAGGCCGTAGAGGGATTCGTCGGGCTCGACTGCCGCGACTTGTGGGGTGGCCGACTGGCGGGCCACCGCATGCCTCACCCACCTCTGAAGCCTCGACCGACCGGAGCGCTTGCACCGGCGAGAAACAGGGCGGGGAGATGCCACAGGAGCCGACCGATACTGGGTCGACGGCTGCTGCAGGAGGACGCCACGGACGCATGCGCGAAAGTGCGTCGCCCTGCGGACGGGGAGCGCGTCGACGTCGAGTGGAGCCTCCTGAAGCCAAGCGGAGTCGTCGGCGATGAATGTGAGCGCGCTGAGACGGATCTCGCGGCCCTCCACCAAAGCTCCGCCCGAAACCATGATCAAAGAGATCGGAAAAAATCGCAACTTCTCCAACTAGGCGCTAAGACTCCTAGCCCCACGGTGGGCGCCAACTGTCGTGGTTCTGACTCTGACAGTGATGTAGGGGGGTATGTATGGAGAGGCTAGATCTTAGCTATGGAGGAGTTATAAACACACAAGGATTACGAGTTCAGGCCCTTCTCGGAGGAAGTAACAGCCCTACTTCTCGGTGCCCGGAGGCGGTTGACTGAATTATGTGTGTGTGAATAACAGGGGTGCGAACCCTTGGTACTGAGGAGGGGGGTGGCTTATATAGAGTTCGCCAGGCCCCTCCAGCCCTCCGTAATGCAGGGTTTAAAGTACATTAAGACTGGGGGTTACTGGTAACGCCCCTAATAAAGTGCTATGATGACCATAAAAGCTACTTAATGACCGACCGTTTGCGTGCAGGGTGACTTTAGATCTCCGGGCAGTCGAGTGGTTGGATCTTGGTCGAGTGATTGCTTCGTGGTCGAGTGTCTTGAATCCGTCGAGTGGGATACCTCCAAGTCGATTGAAAGGTAACTTCTTCTAGGGATGTCCTTGGGTAGGGTACTTAGGACAGGTCCATGCCCCTACCCCAGGTACATAGCTTCATCAGCCACGAGGCAGAGGGGCGCGCCTACCCCCCTGGGCGCGCCCTCCACCCTCGTGGGCCCCTCGTTGCTCCACCGACTTACTTCTTCCTCCTATATATATTCATATACCCCGAAAACATCCAGGAGCACCACGAAACCCTATTTTCACCGCCGCAACCTTCTGTACCCAAGAGATCCCATCTTGGGGCCTTTTCCGGAGCTCCGTCTAAGGGGGCATCGATCACGGAGGGCCTCTACATCAACTCCATGGCCTCTCCGGTGATGTGTGAGTAGTTTACTTCAGACCTTCGGGTCCATAGCTAGTAGCTAGATGGCTTCTTCTCTCTCTTTGGATCTCAATACAATGTTCTCCTCGGTTGTATTGGAGATCTATTCGATGTAACTCTTTTTGTGGTGTGTCTGTCGAGATTCGATGAATTGTGGGTTTATGATCAAGTCTATCTATGAACAATATTTGAATCTTCTCTGAATTCTTTTATGCATGATTGGTTATCTTTGCAAGTCTCTGCGAAATATCAGTTTGGTTTGGCCTACTAGATTGATCTTTCTTGCAATGGGAGAAGTGCTTAGCTTTGGGTTCAATCTTGTGGTGCTCGATCCCAGTGACAGAAAGGGAAATGACACGTATTGTATTGTTGCCATCAAGGATAAAAAGATGGGGTTTATATCATATTGCTTGAGTTTATCCCTCTACATCATGTCATCTTACCTAATGCTTTACTCTGTTCTTATGAACTTGATACTCTAGATGCATGCTGGATAGCGGTCGATGTGTGGAGTAATAGTAGTAGATGCAGGCAGGAGTCGGTCTACTTGTCACGGACGTGATGCCTATATTCATGATCATGCCTAGATATTCTCATAACTATGCTCAATTCTATCAATTGCTCGACAATAATTCGTTCACCTACCGTAATACTTATGCTATCTTGAGAGAAGCCACTAGTGAAACCTATGGCCCCCGGGTCTATTCTCCATCATATAAGTTTCCAATCTATTTTACTTTGCAATTTTTACTTTCAATCTATATCATAAAAATACCAAAAATATTTATCTTATCATTATCATATCTATCAGATCTCACTCTCGTATGTGATCATGAAGGGATTGACAACACCTTTATCGCGTTCGTTGCGACGTTCTTATTTGTTTGTGTAGGTACGAGGGACTTGCGTGTGGCCTCCTACTGGATTGATACCTTGGTTCTCAAAAACTGAGGGAAATACTTACGCTACTTTGCTGCATCACCCTTTCCTCTTCAAGGGAAAACCAACGCGGTGCTCAAGAGGTAGCAAGATGGATTTCTGGCGCCGTTGCCGGGGAGTCTACGCAAAAATCAAGACATACCAAATACCCATCACAAACTCGTATCCCTCACATTACATTATTTGCCATTTGCCTCTCGTTTTCCTCTCCCCCCACTTCACCCTTGCCGTTTTATTCACCCGCTTTCTCCGTTCCCCTTCTCTTTTCTAGTTCATCTTTTTTTGCTCGTTTCTTGTTTGCTTGTGTGTTGGATCGCTTGCTTGTCACGATGGCTTTACCGAAAGGTGTTGATCCTCAACTTAGAAGGTTGGAAGAAATCGAAAACAACGTTAGAAGTGTTATGTCCTTGCAGTTTGAGCATAATAATTTCTTTAGAAACGAGCTTAAAGAAGAGAAAGGTTTTATCGGTTTCATGAATAAAGAGCTCGATGATATGTCTAAAGAATTTTATGGTTTGAAATCTTAGTTTGCTCACCTTGAAAAATTAGTTGCCCAATTATCTGATAAGCAGGCCACCTTAGTTAATAAGATGGCCGCTAAACCAAAAGAGTTTGATAATAATGATGAAGATCTAAAAGTTATTGATGTGTCTCCTATTAAATCTTTGTTTTGCAATATGAATCTTGATAATGATGGGAATGGAGATGAGTCAAATTTAGTTAGAAGGCGTCCCAATGATTCAGAGTTTTTATATCTTGATGCAAAAATTGATAAAAGTGGGATTGGAGAGGTCAAAACTTTGGATAGCAATAAACCCGCTATTTTGGATTTCAAGGAATTTAATTATGATAATTGCTCTTTGATAGAATGTATTTCCTTGTTGCAATCCGTGCTAAATTCTCCGCATGCTTATAGTCAAAATAATGCTTTTACCAAACACATCGTTGATGCTTTGATGCAATCTTATGAAGAAAAACTTGAATTGGAAATTTCTATCCCTAGAAAACTTTATGATGAGTGGGAGCCTACTATTAAAATTAAAATTAAAGATCATGAATGCTTTTGCTTTGTGTGATTTGGGTGCTAGTGTTTCCACAATTCCAAAAACTTTGTGTGATTTGCTAGGTTTCCGTGAATTTGATGATTGCTCTTTAAACTTGCATCTTGCGGATTCCACCATTAAGAAACCTATGGGAAGAATTAATGATGTTCTTATTGTTGCAAATAGGAATTATGTGCCCGTAGATTTCATTGTCCTTGATATAGATTGCAATCCTTCATGTCCTATTATTCTTGGTAGACCTTTCCTTGAAACGATTGGTGCAATTATTGATATGAAAGAAGGGAATATTAGATTCCAGTTTCCGTTAAGGAAAGTCATGGAACACTTTTATAGAAATAAAATTAAATTACCTTATGAATCTATTATGAGAGCCACTTATGGATTGCCTACCAAAGATGGCAATACCTAGATCTATCATTGCTTTTATGCCTAGCTAGGGGCGTTAAACGATAGCACTTGTTGGGAGGCAACCCAATTTTATTTTTGTTCCTTGCTTTTTGATTCTGTTTAGTAATAAATAATTCATCTAGCCTCTGTTTAGATGTGGTTTTATGATTTTAATTAGTTTTTGTGCCAAGTAGAACCTTTGGGAAGACTTGGGGAAAGTCTTTGTGATCTTGCTGTAAAAAATAGAAACTTTAGCGCTCACGAGAATTGCTGCCATTTTTTTTATTGAAGAGTGCTATTTAGTTAATTCTTTTTGCATATGATTAATAGATAAATTACTCACGTCCAGCAATTTATTTTAGAATTTTGGGGGTTCCAGAAGTAGTCGAAACCTACAGATTACTACAGACTGTTCTGTTTTTGATAGATTCTGTTTTTCGTGTGTTGTTTGCTTATTTTGATGAATCTATGGCTAGTGATAGAGTTTATGAACCATAGAGAAGTTGGAATACATTAGGTTTAACACCAATATAAATAAAGAATGAGTTCATTACAGTACCTTGAAGTGGTAGTTTATTTTCTTTTACTAACGGAGCTCATGAGATTTTCTATTTGAGTTTTGTGTTGTGAAGTTTTTAAGTTTTGGGTAAGGATTTGATGGGTTATGGAACAAGGAGTGGCAAGAGCCTAAGATTGTGGATTTACAAGGCACCCCAAGGTAAAATCCAAGGACAACCAAAAGCCTAAGCTTGGGGATGCCCCGGAAGGCATCCCCTCTTTTGTCTTCGTCCATCGGTAACTTTACTTGGAGCTATATTTTTATTCACCACATGATATGTGTTTTGATTGGAGCGTCTTGTATGATTTGAGTCTTTGCTTTCTAGTTTACCACAATCATCCTTGCTGTACACACCTTTTGGGAGAGACACACATAAATTGGAATTTGTTAGAATACTCTATGTGCTTCACTTATATTTTTTGAGCTAGATAATTTTGCTCTAGTGCTTCACTTATATCTTTTTAGAGCACGGTGGTGGTTCTATTTTATAGAAATAATTGATCTCTCATGCTTCACTTATATTATTTTTAGAGTCCTTTAGAAAATCATGGTAATTTGCTTTGGGTATGAATTTAGTCCTAATATAATAGGCATCCAAGATCGGTATAATAAAAACTATCATACAAAAAGTGCATTGGATATTATGAGAAGTTTGATACTTGATAATTGTTTTGAGAGATGAAGATGGTGATATTAGAGTCATGCTAGTTGAGTAGTTGTGGATTTGAGAAATACTTGTGTTAAAGTTTGTGATTCCTGTAGCATGCACGTATGGTGAACCGTTATGTGATGAAGTCGGAGCATGATTTATTTATTGATTGTCTTCCTTCTGAGTGGAGGTCGGGGACGAGTGATGGTGTTTTCCTACCAATCTATCCCCCTAGGAGCATGTGCGTAGTACTTTGTTTCGATAACTAATAGGTTTTTGCAATATGTGAGTTCTTTATGACTAATGTTGAGTCCATGGATTATACACACTCTCACCCTTCCACCATTGCTAGCCTCTCTAATACCGTGCACCTTTCATCGGTATCACACCCTCAAAATAGCCACCATACCTACCTATTATGGCATTTTCATAGCCATTCCGAGATATATTGCCATGCAACTTTCCACCGTTCCATTATTATGACACGCTTCATCATTGTCATATTGCTTTGCATGATCATGTAGTTGACATCGTATTTGTGGCAAAGCCACCGTTCATAATTCTTTAATACATGTCACTCTTGATTCATTATGTATCCCGGTACTCCGCCGGAGGCATTCACATAGAGTCATATTTTGTTCTAAGTATTGAGTTGTAAGTAAATAAAGTGTGATGATCATCATTATTAGAGCATTGTCCCAAGGGAGGAAAGGATGATGGAGACTATGATTCCCCCACAAGTCGGGATGAGACTCCGGACGAAAAAAAGTGAAAAAGAGGCCATAAAAAGAGAAAAGTCCCAAAAAATGAGAGAAAAAGAGAGAAGGGACAATGTTACTATCCTTTTACCACACTTGTGCTTCAAAGTAGCACCAAGATCTTCATGATAGAGAGTCTCCTATGTTGTCACCTTCATATACTATTGGGAATTTCACATTATAGAACTTGGCTTGTATATTCCAATGATGGGCTTCCTCAAAATTCCCTAGGTCTTCATGAGCAAGCAAGTTGGATGCGTACCCACTTAGTTTCTTTTGTTGAGATTTCATACACTTATAGCTCTAGTGCATCCGTTGCATGGCAATCCCTACTCACTCACATTGATATCTATTAATGGGCATCTCCATAGCCCGTTGATGTGAGACTATCTTCTCCTTTTTTGTCTTCTCCACAACCACCATTCTATTCCACCTATAGTGCTATATCCATGGCTCACGCTCATATATTGCGTGAAGATTGAAAAAGTTTAAGAACATCAAAAGTATGAAACAATTGCTTGGCTTGCCATCAGGGTTGTGCATGATTTAAATATTTTGTGTGGTGAACATAGAGCATAGCCAGACTATATGATTTTGTAGGGATAACTTTCTTTGGCCATGTCATTTTGAGAAGACATGATTGCTTAGTTAGTATGCTTGAAGTATTACTATCTTTATATCAATATTAAACTTTTATCTTGAATCTTTCACGAATCTGAATATTCATGCCACAATAAAGAGATTTACATTGAGAATATGCTAGAAAGCATTTCACATCAAAAATTCTGTTTTTGTCATTTACCTACTCGAGGACGCTCAGGAATTAAGCTTGGGGATGCTGATACGTCTCCAACGTATCTATAATTTATTATTGTTCCATGCTATTATATATTCTGTTTTGGATGTTAATGGGCTTTATTTTACACTTTTATATTATTTTTGAGACTAACCTATTAACCCAAGGCCTAGTGCAAATTGTTGTTTTTTTGTCTATTTCAGTGTTTCGCAGAAAAGGAATATCAAACGGAATGAAACCTTTGGGAGAGTTATTTTTGGAACAAACGTGATCTATGGGACTTGGAGTGGACGTCAAGAAACAATCGAGGAGGCCACAAGGTAGGGGGCGCCCTCCACCCTCGTGGGCCCCTCGTTGCTCCACCGACCTACTTCCTCCTCCTATATATATTCTGTTGGGGAACGTTGCAGAAAACAAAAATTTTCCTACGATTTCACCAAGATCCATCTAGGAGTTCATCTAGCAACGAGTGATCGGATTGCATCTACATACCTTTGTAGATCACGCGCGGAAGCGTTCAAAGAACGGGGATGAGGAAGGCATACTCGACGTGATCCAAATCACCGGAGATCCTAGCGCCGAACGGACGGCACCTCCGCGTTCAACACACGTACGGTCAGCGTAACGTCTCCTTCTTCTTGATCCAGCAAGGGGGAAGGAGAGGTTGAGGAAGATGGCTCTAGCAGTAGCACGACGGCGTGGTGGTGGTGGAGCTGCAGTACTCCGGCAGGGCTTCGCCAAGCACTATGGAGGAGGAGGATGTGTTGGAGAGGGAGAGGGAGGCACCAAAGGCGTGGGGTGAGAGGCCCTCCTTCCCCCACTATATATAGGGAGCCTAAGGGGGGGCGTAGGCCCTAGGAGATGCAATCTCCTAGGGGGGGCGGCGGCCAAGGGAGGAATCCCTCCTCCCCAAGGCACCTAGGAGGTGCCTTCCCCCTTTAGGACTCTTCCTTTCTTGATCTCTTGGCGCATGGGCCTCTTGGGGCTGGTGCCCTTGGCCCATATAGGCCAAGGCGCACACCCCTACAGCCCATGTGGCCCCCCGGGGCAGGTGGCCCCACCCGGTGGACCCCCGGGACCCTTCCGGTGGTCCCGGTACAATACCGGTGACCCCGAAACTTGTCCCGGCGGCCGAAATAGCACTTCCTATATATAATTCTTTACCTCCGGACCATTCCGGAACTCCTCGTGACGTCCGGGATCTCATCCGGGACTCCTAACAACATTCGGGTTACTACATATACATATCCCTACAACCCTAGCGTCACCGAACCTTAAGTGTGTAGACCCTACGGGTTCGGGAGACATGTAGACATGACCGAGATCGCTCTCCGGTCAATAACCAACAGTGGGATCTGGATACCCATGTTGGCTCCCACATGCTCCTCGATGATCTCATCGGATGAACCACGATGTCGAGGATTCAATCAATCCCGTATACAATTCCCTTCGTCAATCGGTATGTTACTTGCCCGAGATTCGATCGTCGGTATCCCAATACCTCGTTCAATATCGTTACCGGAAAGTCACTTTACTCGTACCATAATGCATGATCCCGTGACCAGACACTTGGTCACTTTGAGCTCATTATGATGATGCATTACCGAGTGGGCCCAGTGATACCTCTCCGTCATACGGAGTGACAAATCCCAGTCTTGATCCGTGTCAACCCAACAGACACTTTTGGAGATACCCGTAGTATACCTTTATGGTCACCCAGTTACGTTGCGACGTTTGGTACACCCAAAGCACTCCTACGGTATCCGGGAGTTACACGATCTCATGGTCTAAGGAAAAGATACTTGACATTGGAAAACTCTAGCAAACGAACTATACGATCTTATGCTATGTTTGGGATTGGGTCTTGTCCATCACATCATTCTCCTAATGATGTGATCTCGTTATCAATGACCTCCAATGTCCATAGTCAGGAAACCATGACTATCTGTTGATCAACAAGCTAGTCAACTAGAGGCTTGCTAGGGACATGTTGGTGTCTATTATTCACACATGTATTACGATTTCCGGATAACACAAC
Source organism: Triticum urartu (assembly GCF_003073215.2). NCBI lineage: Eukaryota > Viridiplantae > Streptophyta > Magnoliopsida > Poales > Poaceae > Triticum > Triticum urartu. The sequence goes on along the minus strand of NC_053027.1, from coordinate 553,702,163 downwards.
TATAGCATGAATAAAAGACAATTATCATGAACAAGGAAATATAATAATAATCCTTTTCTTATTTCCTCTAGGGCATATTTCCAACATATTCATATACCCTGAAAACATCCAGGAGCACCACGAAACCCTATTTCCACCGCCGCAACCTTCTGTACCCAAGAGATCCCATCTTGGGGCCTTTTTCGGAGCTCCGCCAAAGGGGGCATCGATCACGGAGGGCCTCTACATCAACTCCATGGCCTCTTCGGTGATGTGTGAGTAGTTTACTTCAGACCTTCGGGTCCATAGCTAGTAGCTAGATGGCTTCTTCTCTCTATTTGGATCTCAATACAATGTTCCCCTCGATCTTCTTGGAGATCTATTCGATGTAACTCTTTTTGCGGTGTGTTTGTCGAGAACCGATGAATTGTGGGTTTATGATCAAGTCTATCTATGAACAATATTTGAATCTTCTCTGAATTCTTTTATGCATGATTGGTTATCTTTGCAAGTCTCTTTGAATTATCAGTTTGGTTTGGCCTACTAGATTGATCTTTCTTGCAATGGGAGAAGTGCTTAGCTTTGGGTTCAATCTTGCGGTGCTCGATCCCAATGACAGAAAGTGAAACGACACGTATTGTATTGTTGCCATCGAGGATAAAAAGATGGGGTTTATATCATATTGCTTGAGTTTATCCCTCTACATCATGTCATCTTACCTAATGTGTTACTCTGTTCTTATGAACTTAATACTCTAGATGCATGCTGGATAGCGGTCGATGTGTGGAGTAATAGTAGTAGATGCAGGTAGGAGTCGGTCTACTTGTCACGGACGTGATGCCTATAGTCATGATCATGCCTAGATATTCTCATAACTATGCTCAATTCTATCAATTGCTTGACAGTAATTCGTTCACCCACCGTAATACTTATGCTATCTTGAGAGAAGCCACTAGTGAAACCTATGGCCCCCGGGTCTATTCTCCATCGTATAAGTTTCCAATCTATTTTACTTTGCAATTTTTACTTTCAATCTATATCATAAAAATACCAAAAATATTTATCTTATCATTATCATATCTATCAGATCTCACTCTCGTAAGTGACCGTGAAGGGATTGACAACCCCTTTATCGCGTTGGTTGCGAGGTTCTTATTTGTTTGTGTAGGTACGAGGGACTTGCGTGTGGCCTCCTACTGGATTGATACCTTGGTTCTCAAAAACTGAGGGAAATACTTACACTACTTTGTTGCATCACCCTTTCCTCTTCAAGGGAAAACCAACGCAATGCTCAAGAGGTAGCATGGTGCCAGCCAAGGACCTCGTCAAAGCTCGATGTGGCGAGTATGGTGACCAAGCTAGGGGTGGCGTGAACATTGGCCAAGCTCCAGGCCTCTTCCCTCACAGAAGCTGCCACTTCTAACAGGGTCAAAACCATGCCACGTGATCAGCGAAACCACCTAAAGTGGTATGAGGGACTAACGTTATCCGGTTTGAAAAATTGAGGGACTAAGATTTACTGGTTTTGAAGTTGAGGAACTATTCATATACTCTCGAGAGAGTCGAGGGATGAAAAATATATACTTTTTTTCTTAAATAGTATGACCATAGTAGGATCAACAGATTTCGGGCAACGCTTCATAGCTACGAGCTCAAAGAAATCTATCTCCAGACTCAACGTTTCACTTGGAGCAACGAGAGAGTGAACCCAACCTTGAGCAAAATTGGCACCTACTTTTGGAACTGTGAGTGGGACAGAACGTTCAACACCCTCGTGCTCCATGCACTAGCATCCTCCCTCTCTGACCACTGCCCTCTCTTGCTTGCCGATGATAAGGCACCTAGAAGGCCAATGACCTTCAAATTCAAAAACTTTTGGCATCTTTTCCCGACTTCAAGGACGTTGTGCAGAAGGCGTGGAATGAGCGCGTTGAGCACACAAAGCCTTAGCTAATATTATTTTATTCAACAAGCTCAAGAAGATTGGGCTTCGCTTTTCTAAGTGGAGTAGGGGCCTTTTCTCTAAGTCAAGCATTCAGCTTCAGGCCGCCCTCTTGGTGATTCTTCATCTCGACATTGCTCAAGAGGAGAGGCAGCTCTCCCCTGAAGAGCATGATCTCCGGGCTAGGCTAAAAAGGAGGGTCATAAGCTTGGTCGTGCTTGTGAAAGATCACAAGAAGCAGTGTGCTAGAATCTCAAACGTCAAAGAAGAGGACGCTGACACAAAATTATTCCACCACCAGGTCAATGCTAGGAGGAGAAAGAACCATATTCAAAGAATTATGGACGACCATGGTTGGATAACCAAGCATGATGCCAAAGAGAAAATAATCGCGGACCACTTCTCAAATGTCATGATGAAAGGTTGTAGGGGCACAAAAGACGTTGATTGGGAGGAGCTTAATGTGGAGTTGCATGGTTTGCACAATCTGGACTCACCTATTACTGAGAAGTGCTAGAGGCGATCAAATGCCTAGTGACAAGGTGCCCAGGCCGGATGGCTTTACGGGCTACTCTTTAAGAAGTGTTGGGATATTATCAAGCTCGACCTCATGAGGGTGATCAGCTCCTTCGACTCTCTGCACACTCGAACCTTCATTGGCTCAACTCTGCCAATGTTTTGCTCTTGCCCAAGAAGGAGGGCGGAAATGATTGCCTATTATAGGCCCCTTAGTATTATACATGAGATTGATTGCCAAGATTATTACGAAGGTTGTATCCATCCGGCTTGGGCCCCATATGACCACTCTAATATCCAATGCCCAAAGTGCATTCATCAAGACGACAAGTATTCACGACAACTTCATGTATGTGTGTAACCTTGCTCGGCGGCTGTACAAGAGCAAGACCCCTGCACTCCTATTCAAGCTCGACATCCGCAAGGCATTTGACTTGGTCAAATGGGAGTACATTTTGGACCTCCTTCAGCATCGTGGGTTCCCAAGTAAATTTCGTGACTGGATCACGACTCTGTTGTGTTCTTCATCTTTGAGGATTCTTCTGAATGGGGCGGCCGACCCTCCCATCAAGCATGGGTGTGGGCTCTGACAGGGGGACCCCCTCTCCCCTTCCTGTCTTCACTGCCATTGACCCCTTACAACAAATTCTTGATGTGGCAATGAGAAAGGGGCTCCTCCAAAAGATCTAGGGACGGGGAGTCATGATGTGGACCTCTCTCTATGCGGATGAGATGGCAGTGTTCATGGCTCCAATCAAAAGAGACATTGACAATTTGGCAGCTATCTTGCGAGGCTTCGAGAAGGTCACAAGCCTATACACCAACTTCCATAAGAGCGCCATGGTCCCCATCCGCTACAGTCATCTTGACTTGGAGCATATCACCCACAATCTACTGGCAACTAGAGCTTCTTTCCAATTGCAATACTTGGGGCCGCCCCTCTCCATTTGGCAGCTCAAACTGGAGGACCTGCAATACCTTATTGACAAAGTGGCTAGCAAGTTGACAACATATGATGGCTAGAACATCACCACCATTGGGCGTACGACTCTCGTCAAGGCTGTTATCACTTCCCAAGTGGTCTTCTTCATTACTCCTCTGGTCATTCCACTGAGCATTTTACAACACGTCAACAAGCTTTAAAGGGCTTTCTTATGGTCTGGGTCGGATAGGACAACCGGAGCCAAATGAAAGGTGAATTGGGATATCATGTGCCGGCCGCAAGAATATGGTGGTCTTGGGGTGCTCAACACTAACAAGTTTTAAAAAATAGAACATTGATTTTATACCCTAAAATATTCTGAAAACAATTGCATGCACACACACATATATATGTGTGTGTAGTATGTGCGGACATGTGGGTGATATGATATTGCTTGGGCACATGCGTTCTTGATGCTCTCTTGTGTACAGTACAGACATGCGTACATACTATGGTATGTGGATTGCTTGGACACATGCGTTCAAACGAATCTTATTTTCTGTGTGTCACAAACATGTGGGTCGTGCAACTTTCAATCCCCGGTCGGCCATCCGACCTCCTTCTTGTGGATGTAGATAAATTGCTACAGCTATCCCAAGGAAGAAAGTTTTCTTTCTGTCAGCCACTCGGCCTAGAGATAATTGCAACATGCTGCACACATAATTCCAAATGATAAAAACACTAAGAATCGGCTCATGGTACCGACCGTATGGTTCTCCGTCATATAAAATTATTGCATTGACAAGTCTTCGTACGTCGGTTGGTGGCTAATACTATTGTCGACAGCTGTCTCGAGCCGATATACCTGCTAATAAACGTGGATGAGAGCAGTCGAGTACTAATGACTAGCTACTTCAGTACAATTAATGTAGTGGGTACTATAACCTAATAGTCAAGTCCACTATTTAACTTTAATTATGCTACTATTCGCATATAGTCTATGATTACTCCGCAACGGTTTATCACTTAAGATTAGTATACAAATAACTTATGTTTTACTATTTGATGTGTATTAATTATAGTTTTAAATGATGGGCTATGCCAAATAGCAAAGTCCTTCATAGCCATAGCGGCGGTATAGCGGGGCTATAGCCTGCTGTTCTATAACATACCGGGCAATTGTGAAGAATACCATTTAGCGGCACCGCGATCTCACAACTATACCAACGCTATATCAGGACTATAACCGGCTATTAATAGAAAATAATATAGTACATAAACTCTGTGGGCTATGATTTTTGTCATTATTAGCTTCATAGTTAGCCAGTTTTCTCCTATAAAAGGTTAAACAATGGGCAACCAAACCATCAACCAAAGTACATCTACAAGCTTGAGGTTATACACAGCCTGTGTGGCCGAGTGGTGTTCCCATAACAAAATAGCAAGGGCGCAATTCTATGCGCGTGATAGGAGTAGAGGACTGAAACATTAACTATATGAATGAAGCAGAGGTACAAATGAGTGGCCTCAGAAACATTAACTGGCCTTGTGTCCTGGACACAACCACTAGATCTATCCATCCACCTAGCTATTGCTTACTACTGTAAGCACAGTTTGCCTCGTCGGGTACATGGCTCTCTTGAGCAGATTCACAGTACATCTCTAGGCCCTTTTCTTGAGGTCCTTGAGGACCCTCCCTGTTGTTGTTTTTTTAAGAAAAAGGAGTTGTGTATAAAAAACTGTCTTCCGCAAACTTTAAAAAATTCAGAAATAACTACACGTGCAAATGTTTGACCCTACATAATTTCACTGGAGATGTTGTATTGTGGTGAAGAGATAGAGTAGCAATAAGTCACCATTTCAGTGTGTTCTTTGCACAGTGATAAAGTGCATCAATAGATATAGAGACCAGAGTGACTTTCTCCTTTTTTGAAAAAAAAATGCACAGCTTTCACAAAAATTAGTTCCTGCACAAAGTATTCACCTTTAATCCCAATAGCATGCCCCCCTCGCCCTCAATCCCCCGGGTAATTTTTGTAATAATAAAATAAATTGTTCTTTAAGTAAAAGGAAAAAAGCTACTAGTTACACCATTGAATTATTTGCCGTCCTTACATTCTCCCAGATTATCGCTATCCATATCATCTATAGATTCCATTGCATTTTTAATGATTTTGCTAATTCTCAGTCTATAATTAACATTGAGCTGCGGATGGGCTCATAGCCAGTGGTGGGAGCGCAGTAGCGTCTCCCTGCCTGTGCGTATTCGAATACTATGGTTCGCAAGTGTGTCACGCCCTTCTTAATTATAAAGCCACAGGGCCCCCTCCCTGTTGGTCTAGTCTTTTTTAATTAACATTGAGGTCCATGCAAGATTTTATATTTCTGAACTCTGAGACCAAACACTACCCTTTTTGCACTAGATGGACAAATTTAAATTACATGGTGAACATTGTTCTAGATCAGTATGAATATGTTTGTAAAACCGACTAAAATATTAGCCGATTCTCAATCTACCGAGGCAATATTCTTTTAGTAGATTAGATATTTTAACACATGAATATTTTATATAATCAGATTGGTTTGTAAAATTGACTGGGAATGAGTTGAAAAATATTCATAAATTTACTTTTTTGTGAGTAAAATAAGTAAATTTATGAATATTTTTTAACTCATTCTCATAAATTTACTTTTTTTGCGAGTAAAATAAAGTAAGTTCATAAAATTACTAAAAGGAGGCGCGGGGCTTCGCCGGATATCAATTCCTTTGAGCGTTGCTCTCCTTCGCACCCCTTTATGGCGGCATACAAGCGAATCCAACTCTATTTTTTTTTATTAACAGGAGGATTTCAGGGGAGCAACTAGTTAACGAGCGCTCCTTCGGAAGCCTCGCAACGATCAGCGCCACTTGGCGCGCTCTCAGCCATTTGCCACGTGTCGCGCTCTGGACGCTCCCTTTGAATTTTTTTTTATTTTTCTGCACGTGTTTTCGGCTTTTTAAACGGATTTTTTTCGGGTTTTTTCGACGTTTTGGTTTCCCCCGGCCTTTCTTAGCTTTTCGATCAAAAAAAATCGAATTTTTTTTGCGCGAAAAAACGCGTTTTATTTTTTTTCCTTTCGCGAAAGTCACGGTTTTTCTTCCGCGAGAGGCACGGTTGCGCTTTAGCGAGAGTCACGGCTGTGCCTTTCGGAAACCAAAAAAAAACGTGTTTTCTGTTTTTTTTTCTTTCGCGAGAGTCACGGTTTTGCTTCCGTGAGAGGCACGGTTGTGCTTCGCGAAAGTCACGGCCGTGCCTCTCGGAAAGGGAAAAACAAAACGCGTTTTCTGTTTTTTTTTTCTTTCGAGAGAGTCATGGTTTTGCTTTCGCGAGAGGCACGGTTGTGCCTTCGCGAAAGTCACGGCCGTGCCTCTCGGAAAGGGAAAAAAATACGCGTTTTCTGTTTTTTTTTCTTTCGCGAGAGTCACGGTTTTGCTTTCGCGAGAGGCACGATTGTGCTTTCGCGAGAGTCACGGCCGTGCCTCTCGGAAACGGAAAAAAACGTGTTTTCTGTTTTTTTTTCCTTCCACGAGAGTCACGGTTTTGCTTTCACGAGAGGCACGGTTGTGATTTCGCGAGAGGCACGGACGTGCCTCTTTCGGAAAGGGAAAAAAACCATGCTCCCGGTCCGGTTTTTTCGCCCGGTTTTTTTCGTCCGGTTTTTTCGTGAAAAAAAAAGTTCGTCAAAACCTATCAACATGGGATTTAGTTTTGAAGATCTCGACGCGAGGAATCCAACGTTGAAAACAGTTCGAGATTTGGACGCACGGTTTAAGACATAAAACGTTTTGAATAAACGGATCTACGAAAGAAGGGAAAACTCTCAGGTTGCGACAAGTGGCGCGCTGCATGTGCGCCACTTGTCGCGACCTGGGAAAATGGAGTGCTCTTTGCAACGAGTACTCCTTAATTAGTGATTTCGGGATTTCGGGAGCAAATCCTGATTTCGGGAGCAAATCCTAATTATTGTGAAGTTGTTTCCAATTCACAATCCTCCAATTAATCTAAAAGTCTAAAATAGAATGAGTGTCAAATAGGATTTGCTCCTCAAATCCTGCTGTTATTGATCTAAAAAAAAAAGAATTGGGTTCTCATGTATGCAACCAAAAAGGGGTGCAAAGGAGAGCATCGCTCGAAGGAATTGATGTGTGGGCATGCGTCACACCTCCTGCTGCATTTTTTTTTGCTGGTACCTTACCAAGCTGGCCGCTTGGTGTCACGCCTCCTACTAACACGTGTTGTTTTTGCTTTTTAGTAAAATTTATGAATATCCATTAACTATTCTCGGTCAATTTCACACAGGGTAGTGAGCCTATAGGCCGGGCCAACTAATGTAGCGATGAGACTGCCGGTTTTCTTTTCTGTCTCCTGCTTGTTTTGTTTGTTTGTTTTTCTTTGCTTGTATTTCATTGTATTCTTTTGTCTCTTTTCTCCACTTTCTTCCTCTTTTCTCTTTTCCATTTCCTGATATTTTTTCTTTTTACCTTTTCTTGAAAATTTAAATTTTTCGAAATTCACAAAAAAAACTCATCGTTTTTTAATTCGTGACTTTTTGGGAATTCATGAATAATTTTAAAACTAATAATATTTCTAATACACTCAACATTTTTTAAAAATCTTGAGAACATTTGATTCGTGATTTTTTTATAAACTTGTAATAATTTTTTAAAATTAATTTTTGTACATTCATGATTTTTAAAACATTTTTAACTTTATGAATATTTTCTAGAATTCACAATCATTTTGATTTTTGATGAACATTTCTTGATAGATGTCCTATAGAGCTAATGTTTTCTGCGAGTGATATTTCTAAGAGACACTCTTTGGTGTGTTCGATTTTGAAGCATGAATCTTAAGGTGGTGAAATGCGGCAATCCCCGCGAGGCACACTGTTCACTCCCATGCGCCTTTCCAGAAATGACACAATTGTTTTCTCCCATACATCATTCCTAGGGAACGACCCGTGTGTAGCATGGCACCCACTAGATGTAGCATGTCAAATACTTGAAGAATGTATAGTAGCCACTCTTCAAGGCATGGCAATTCATGTACATATGGGTAAGCCCTGTTTTTTCTTAGTCTGTCAATTCTCTCTGTTGCAACATGACAACTCCTTGAAACATATGACCATGTCTCTATTGCAGCATGTCAAAACCCCTAAAATGCATGACATTTTAACCGTATCATATGTTTCTTTAACACATCATATGTTTTTATTTTTAGGCATGAAAAATTTCTCCCTTTTTTTGGCATGACAAATATCTCTGTTACACCATGACAATTCTGAACGTTTCATCGGAGTGTTTCTTTTAGAGAACACCCCTAGTGGCGTCATTCGCTAGAATGAGCTTCCCAAGGGAATGTTCATCCGTGTCAAGGTCTTGACAAATGATAACTTGGAAAAGCGTAAATGGGAAGGTAATAAACGGTGCTGCTTTTGCAATCAGGAAGAAGTAATAAATCATCTATTTGTATTCTGCCCACTTGCTAACTTACTGTGGCAGACCATTCATGTAGCATTTAACGTAACTCTGCTCATCTCGGTTACACATTTATGTGGGAATTGGTTAACTGGGATTGAGGCTAAAAACGCGGCACATATTCGTGTAGGAGTATGTGTATTACTTTGGGCCATTTAGAATTGTTGGAATGATGTTGCCTTTAACAGACAAATCGTCACAAAATTTCTACATGTTATCTTTAGGGCGTCAGCTTGGATCCATACATGGTCATTACTTAGCCATGTGGACCACAGAGAGCTTATGGATACCGGGTGCAACCGATGAAAGGTGGTTGCACGGGATATATACAACCAGTTTGGATGGAGGTCCAATAATAGAATATGTGTTTAGTCATCTTAATCTATTTTCGCCGGTTGTGGCATATTATTTTTTTGTAATAGTTTTGTAAGACTTTTAGAGACCTTGTTCGGAACCTGGATCTTTAATAGTATGGTTGTGTGCATCAAGAGATGCAAAGCCCGGGGTTTTTTCTTCTTTTCTATTTTTTTTAAAAAAATCCGTGTCAGGGTCTTTCTTTAGGGAACGTCAGCCCCTTATTAGGATCCTATCTTTAATTTGAATATTTTTATTTTTACTGTTTATATGTTTTTAAAAATATATTTAAAAACCGGCTGAAAAAAAAGGAAGAGAAAAAACTGAGTGAAAAACATTTGTTGGAGTAGCCTCCAATATTGGGATCCAATTGGAGTGTTTTTGACTGACTCTTTGTGCTTGCTCCCCAACAGGCCTCCACGAGCTCGGCCTTCTTCCTTGCCGTGTTTGTCTCCACGAGCGAGTGACACCAGCCGGCCCACGTCGCGACCTAAGCCCTCGCCGGAAATCCCCCACTTGCGCCGACTCTATCAGTTACGGCTACCAATCGCTCCGCCCTTCCCTTCTCCTCTCTTCTCAGCGGCAGTCACCAGCGCCGCCGCCGCCGCCGCCCCCGGACGCGAGCTCCTCCACCGGCGTCTATCCCGAGGCATGACCGGCGCTGCCCCCGCCCTCCTCCACCACCACGGTACCGCGCAGTTTCCCCTCCCCTCCTCGACCCGCCTCCCACCCCACTGTTTCCGGCTACCCGTCTACATGCGCAGCGCGCGCCGTAGGGTCCAGTTTCGTCTAGGGTTTCGGGATTTCCGCGGCGCGAGGAGCGGCCTGTCTGCTCCACCGCCGCTGCCGCCCACCGCGCGTTTCCCCTTGTCTCTGCGGCGTCCAGCAGTGGTACACTGACCCGTAGCAGTGGTAGCCAGGAGCAGCAGCAGCAGCAGCAGCACTGCGGTGCTGCGCTAGCAGTAGTTAGGCCGCTGCGTACGCACCCCTGTCGCAGAGAGGCTCAACGTGTAGGAGCTCACCCTTCTTAATTGATGGCAGAATCATACATGTGCGCGCTCCCCTAATTGTTATCACTGGTGAATTTTGAGATGGATCCTATATGCTTACCCTACTAAGGGGCGGTGCTAATTCGGCTTACAGAGAGAGTGGTTTGGGACAATACTCCTATCTCTTTTATGTTGGAGCATTTCTGAATTTATGTTCTCCCTGACGGCATGCCTAATGGACAGGCAGAAAAATGTGGCCTGGTTTACCTGCAATAACCACCTCGTTAGGTACTAAGAGGGGATTTGAATCTATTTCTTATCCTCATTCCTCAGCTAGCTGTAGTGGTGTTTGCTTCTGGCCCAGATTATGCAAGTTGAGCTGCTTTATTTAGATTTATATATGCCAATCATGTTGTGCTCAAGGCAGTGTATATCAATTTGCCATGTTTATTCATATATGAATATGATAGCCGATTACCTATTAAGTGGATTGGGGGTTTATAAACCACTCAAGTGGAATATGTATGTATGCAGTATGCACATTAGATGGCATGTGCAGCTCACACTTCCTGCAGTTCTACAGCAACTGCCTAACTATTTTGGGGGATCGTCCCTTTAGATGCCTTGCACTGTCCTCTCTTCCTGGATTGACTTAAATGTTGCCCGTTAGATGTCTGCTAGCGCAAATTTTCCCGCTATCTGAAATCTGAACTTGTTCAAACTGGACACGAGACACTTGGTTTCCCAATTTAATTCATACAAGACTGCTGTTGCTCGCTATTTCCGTGTTTGCCGCTAGGAGCAGGCGCTTGTACTCGATTGCACATGGTGTAAACGTGCATCTCTTCTGCGTCGTTTGGCTTTAATTAGGATGCATATGTTAGTTGATTCATGAATATGCACAGAGCAACTGTATGGCGTTCTCCTCCACTAATCAAATAGCTCTGTATGTATTTTAGAGATCGACCGACAGGCCACGTTAGCTGGCTCATACTCATTAACCCGTCTTATGATCTGTTCAGGATTGAGCTGTGCCTGGCAGCAATTCATGTTGTGATACACTCCTCTTTTATTCATGACTTACATTTAGGGATGAAAGTGACTGGAATATTTGTTATTTCCCATATGAGCTACTTCTGAAGTGCAGTCCATTTTCTTTCAGTTGTCAAATGCCTTGTCTTTTCCTTGAACGCCGCAAGTTACCTTTATGCATGTGTCTATGATGAAGTGAGTTTTGCCCATGTGGATCTTGATATGGCTGTTGCCAGTTTGGTCAAAACTTAAAAGTGTTATTGTTCGTAATGCCATTGTTTGTTTCCTCGAATATAATGTTTATTTTCAAATTTCACCTCTGTCTGACATGCTGCATACTGTTCCATCTTAAGCTGCCTATTTCCCATTAGTCCACCAAGCTTCTTCCAAAGCAATAACTGATGTATACTGTTTATTTTTCTGTCCAGGAGTTTCAAGCAGAGGGACCTTACCTGTCTATCATGGCAATTGCAGATTCGTCCCAGGATCTTGTTTCCTCAGCAAATCAACTATTTTGGGACCATTGACTGTGTCTTTGGTTTGTGGTGCTAGCCCCAACAACCATAGACCAAGGAATCCAGATATCTCACGACAACAGAAGAGGGGTTCATCATCAAGGGGGAAAAGCAAGCCATTCCAAGAAAGGGACGACTCTGAGAATAATGATGAATTTGATAGTGATACAGTATCCTCCAAAAATGGACCACCTATGTCTTTGACAAGCAACTCACGCCCCCATGCAACATCAGCTCCAGGGGAAAGGGAAAAGGAGATTGTAGAGCTATTTAAAAGGGTTCAAGCACAACTGCGAGCCAGGGGAAAAGGCAGGGAGGACAAGAAGCCTGAACCTGCAAAATCTCAGGGTGAGAAGGGAAGTGTCGATTCCCTTCTTAATCTGCTCAGGAGACACTCGGTGGACCAAAAACGGAAGAGCAGCGATGAGAAAGAACAGAATTTTGATCAGACATGGAGAAGCAGTGATTCTGGAAACAAGCAAAGTTCAAGGATATTTGGCACGAAGAACGACGTGCAGGAAGGGCAGAAGCCACCTCCTGCAACCTTCCAGAGACCGCCTTCAAGCTTCAGGCGAAGATCTCCTGTCCCTGGGGTTAAGTTTCAGCTTGTTACCAATCCAGAAGCTGGTGCCAAGCCTGTCGTCAATGGCATGACCGATGCTGTGCTGAAAGCCAAGACGCCACTGGAGGAGGAGACTGCTCAAGATGAACCTGATTCAGTCTCCCCGTACGAACCCGACTCTGTGCTAGCACCAGAAGACGCATCTTTGGATGACTTTGTTGTTTCAGATGATGAGTCAGACGTGCTGGATGCTGATGAACCTGAAGATTATCTGGAACCGTTGGATGATGTCGACGACATTCCAGATAGCAGCGCATCCCTTGATGACAGTCTGGAAGGTAGTCCTTCCGCGGAAGCTTCCGACCTGAGCTCGCTCAAGGTCACGGAGCTGAGAGAGCTGGCGAAGTCTCGAGGACTCAGGGGCTACTCGAAGATGAAGAAGGGCGACCTGGTCGCACTACTGAGGGACGCGTCCTGATCCGCTGGTGGCGGCAGTCCCGCTCGAGCCCACCGTTTTGCTTCCCTTCTGCCATGGCCATGTGCCCGAACGACCCTCCATTCCTATTTCGCCAAGACCAGGCCCTTTTTCTAGGTAGAAAGTTGTAAATGAGCAAGGTTAACTTTTCTCCGTTCATCGCCGCCGCGGATCTGTTGCTGTCATGTCCTAGTTTCTTTAGTTGATTAGCCGGACTCTGTTAGGGTTAAATAAGCAAAAGCTGTAAGCCGTGCTGGGGCATTTGTTTCCGTGCTGTACCGCTGGTGTTGTAGGCAAGGCAATCTTGGTTTCCCTCCTCGATTCGGTTGGTCACTCGTCAGTGAGCGTGTAAGGCTGCAGCGGTCCGTTGATACTGTTCTGATTTCGTTGTGCTCGTATCAGTCTTCGGTGCATCTAACACGGTCTGGATGCATGCTGCCATCCCCTGGTCGATTACCATCTCTTTTATCATGGATATGAAAAGGATACCGGCACTTCATGGATCATGGTAATTCCTGATGCCTTTTCTCCTTTCTTTTTCTCTGCAGCAGAGGCTGGCCGGCTGGCATTTGGCAATACGGCTCTGCGCGCCAGGACTGCGGCTGCAACCTGCAGCTTTCCTCGTGATGAAGAAAGCAAAGCAATGGAGTCGATGGCCTCGTCAGCTCAGTCGCAGTCCATTATTGATCGGCTTCTGTTCCTTGTGCTGGCCGGCCGCCAAGGTAAGGAAGTAAACACGCATAGCTCACTCAGCCTGTGATCCACGCACTCCTTGATCCATGCCGGTGTCTCTGCTTTGGTGTCTGGGGGCCGTCGGATCTGGGCGACTGGACGGTTAGTTGGCCAGTCTCACGTGCCCCTGCTTCCTCGTCCTGCGCTGCGCTGCGCTCCCAGGGCCTGGCTGGCTGTGTCTGTGACTCTGTGTGTGTGGTGTGAAGCACTGATTAAAGCTGCCCCATTTTGATACGGCCGCAACGGTGCATGGTACCCTCTAGCGGCAGCGGTGGTAGCCAGTTTCAGTCTCAGTGTGTGTCCTTAGGAAAGAATATATATAATGTCATCAAAAGAAAAGAAGAAGAACGAAACATTCCCCGCAAAAAAAGAAGAAGAAGAACGAACGCACTCACGGATATATATAATGGGTGTGGCTAGGTCTCAATCGACTAAGATTTAACCAAGTCTTAGCCAAGTGACATAACATGCAATAGAAAAAAATAAAAAAACTGAAAAGAAAATTTTGCACGAATCTCAACGTAAGATCTTATGGATATATCATCGACTTAGACTTCGTTAAGTCTTAGTCGACTGAGACTTAGCAAAACTGATATATAATGTGCTCGGTTTGTCTCATTATTATTTTTTGTTAAGAGCTACCCTGACATCCAAATGCTTTGACATTTTTTTTCTCGAGAGTACGCCAATGGCGTACCTTAATTTTATAGAAGGGAGAAGGTTTAATTACAAGAGCCTACTGTGGGTGCGAACACCTACACAGGCACACTGACACCTTACACCAAAGAGAAATAAAGGTCACTCTCTCACAAAACGATCTAAACCACCTACTCCAAATCTTGCGTCCCTCCACTCTTTCACCTCGTCCAAGGCCATGTCTACCAATTGTCGCACCGCCCTCTGCTGTTGTTGTCTGTTGAAGACCCTCGCATTCCGCTGCTTCCATATCAACCAAGAGGTACCTATCACGAAAGAGTCGAACCCTCTTCGCGATTTTCCGGAGAAGTGTAGTCTTTGCCCAAACCACCAATCCTGGAACGTGTCGGTGGTGGAGGGGATGCTGATATTGATTTGGAGCCTGTCAGCACACCCATGCCAAACTTCCCTCGTATAGACACAATGTCCGAAAATGTGATCCACGTTGTCTTCTTCCTGTAGGCAAAGGTAGTAGGGTGACGGGTCGTCCTACAGCCCGTGTCTCGCACGTGGGTCGGACGTCCACAGGCGGTATTTGGTTGTCAACCGCGCAAAGATCTTACACTTCAAAGATGCCCAACTCCTCCAAATGCACCCGTCTGTAGGAGATCGCTCATGACCTATACACAACCTCTTGTAAACCGACTTCGCCGTGTAACTGGTGGAGGGATCAGCCGGCCAAAGGAACTTATCTGGTACATGTTGGTCTCGGGGAACTGTTTCAATTGCGAGGCAAAGGTTGGCCACTATGAACTCAGTCATCTTTCTTCATTTTTTTTTGGAATTTCTTGGATTTATTTATAAATTTAAGCAATATTTTGTTCAATCCCGGGCTCATTGAGCCTGGGAGCTAAAACGCCTCTATCAAAAACGAATATCCAATTCTGAGCCCGGGCCTATCTGCACCTGGTGAACAATAAATTAAAAACTAATACTAGAAAACTTTTAAAAAATTCAATTTTTTTGTGAAGAGACCACTACTTTGTCTAGTCGCCTAGCTTTAATTGTTTCTTTCTCCTTCCTTGAGTTTCAGACATGGACATGCATGCATACATAATGGGACGAAACCCAACAGAAAGTGGGAAGAAAGCAATTTTTCAGGGGTGGGTGGGCCCTTCCCACCTCCTAAATCCAATCCTAATCATCCATGTTTGCGTTGCTACTCCGCGAAGTGTGTAAAAAATCTCCCCGTGAGCCATGGGCGGTGTGGCAGCTGGTCCAGTCCAAGCACGGCACGGCACGGCCGGAGAAAGAGCAACTGTTGAAACTCATCTTGGAATTAAAGCAGAACGAACGGAGCTAGCTAGCCGGGGGTTGGCCGGGCTAGCTCCACTATTGTTAGGGCGCAGGGAGGGCGCGGCCGACACTGTTCACCGGCAGCGCCGTGCACGGGACAGGCAGCAAGCACGCATGCATAGTGCGCGCAGTAGTTCGAAACCGAGGCCGCGACTAGTCTACATCACCCGCCCGGCCGCGTATATCTGGACCATATGCGTGTGTCCATGCCAACGCCAATGCCAACGCCAACGCCATGCATGGGCGCATGTGTGCCGCTGTGCGCTTGCATGGGTGGGCCGGCCGGTGCACGCACGGACGGACGCGCATGTTATACATGCGTGGCCTCATCGATCTGATCCGCGAGGTGTGTGACAATCGGGCTTGCATGATGGTTCTACGTACAGCTCCTGGTCTCGCGCCGCATGATGGTTCTACGTACGAATAAGCCACGACGTACGACGTGGCTAGCTACCTTGGCATGCAGTTGGCACGGCGATGTGCGAGACCGGCCGGCAGTGATCATACTCGTACGTACGTACGTGCGTACGTGCGTACGCTTACACGTGGAACGTGCGAGGCAGTGGGCGCATGGCATGCATGCATGCCTGAGGAGTTTGTCCCCCGGCCCGCATCTGATCGTCAAGTTTGTTTCCCCCTCACACCGAGACGGCGAGCCCCCTACGTACCTAGGGCACTGTTGGCGATGTTACCGTCTAAGTTTAGCCATGGTCCTCAGTCCTCACGGATGGGACGACGCCGATGATGCGCAGGCAGGGTCATGCGGCCAGCGAGGGAGCACGGCGCTGACCGCCCGGCCGGCCGGGCTCGCGCGCTCCCCTGGTCCCCGGCCGTGGCGGGGCGTACGTACAGCGACGGAGCCACGGAGCGTGCCGGCCTGGGCTCGCTGCATGCACCGCGACTTCTTCCTCCGGTCGACCGATGAATGGAGTGGATGATTGGCGACGCACTGTGCGCGCGTAGGCCCCGGCCTTTTAAGGCCACAGTGAAGTCGGCGTACGCCTACACATGGTGTGTATGTGTGTCGTGCTGGCCGCCGGCCCCATCCACACGTCGACGCACATAAACAAATAAACAAACACGTACGTACGTACGTACAGGCACACACTTGTTATCATATGGCCGCCACCAAAACGGCCACCTTTTGACCGGCCCAAATATGTTCAACGTACTACAACAACACCAACAACAACATAGATAGAGGACTCCTACACATCTACTCGGCCGGTCACATCCATGGATGATCCTACAGCGAACAGCTACAGCCGTCCGTCCGTCGCGCGCACCCCTGGGCTGGGCTGGGCTGGGCTGGGCTGTCTAGTCGTGGCGAGAATCAGAATCTGAATCAGAGGAGGAGGTGGCGCTGTCTGTCGCCCGCTCGCATGCATGTGCATGCATGCCTGCCTGACCGGACGGAGCCGATCGAGCCGCCGCTGTGCAAGCACAGTGTCAGCCTAACCTTTGTAGGCGCAGCTCCTGCCCAGCCCGGCCGCTAGCTAGCCAGCCAACTGCATCCTTCCTCTGATTAATGATGATAGGGTGCGGCTCGCAAGCGTACTTGCGCACATACTCGCCAACGCCAACGCCAACGCCAACGGGGATGCAGGTGGCCGTGGAGAGGCAAATGGTCAAATGTGGCAGGGCATAAACTGTACGTGTGCGCATGCACGGCGCTCAATCCCAGGCCGGCTAGCAAGCTACTCCAGCTGTGACCTGCGAGTGAGTGGGATCGTGGTCGTGGTGTGACCGTGTGGGTATGCATGGCCGGCGCGCCAACGCCATGGCCATGGCCATGAACTGCGATGGAGAGGCACTCGTATGCATGCCATTGCCATGTACGCGCGCGCCTAACTCAAGTACTATGCTACTGGTCAGTCGTATGCATGCATGCTGCGCCAGTGGTGGTGATGGTGGTGGTGGTGGTAGAGTGCTAGCCTCTCGGCTAGGTAGCCACTTTGCTCTACAGTCGCGGCCTGGGCCTCGCGCTTTAGCTGCATGCCTTCCTTTATTTGGACAGACATTCCATGGCTCGCCAAACTCCACTGCTCCTCCGCTTGATTGCCTACCATGGCCATGGTCATGGCCATCCCCATCCCTCCTCCCACACCTTTCTTCCTTTACCCCTACTATATGCTGTGTGCTGCTTACATACAGAATCCCCTACATAGCCACCCTGTAGTGTAGTGTAGTAGAGTAGCTTAAGCTTACCACTACCACTACTTACCCATGTCTTCTCGGACTACACCACACACTACGTACCACTACTGCTCATCCATGTCGATCAGCTCCCATTCGTTGTTCAGCAATCCGGACGCGCGCCTTTTCCCTGGCCGCCCAGGACCAAGCATGCATGCATGTTAACAATCCCATTTACTCATGCATGCATGCAGACGTACACTACTCAGGAACTCGCTCACTACAGCTATGTAGCTAACCTATACTCGTGTAACGCACGTACACGTACGTGCCGTGTCTCCTCTCCTCGCAGCTACTATATATGTACACCATGCATGTGGCTTATCCTTGTTGCTAGTCCAAGGAGTAGATGGATGGCATCCACGAGCGGATATTGATGTGACAAGAGGACACATGTGCATGATGATGTGTTCATTATTGATCGATTCTGTCAATGGCCGAGACCGTCTTGTCCCCCTCACCGATTTATTGGCTAGTTGGGTGCTACATTGACGAGGCTGCTAGTCCCTATCACTGTCACCAGATTCCATACACATCCAAGTTAATTAACTTGCCAGATACACATCATAAGGAACCTGTTTGCAGCCACAGACAGCCAGTCGTTTTCTTGATTTAGATAGGACCGCAGTTCCTCACACACAAAGTTAACCACACCAAAATATCGTATGCGTTGATGGCTACAGCCATCAAAGTTCTAAACCACAAGCTATAATTGGTAAGTATTTTGACTTTTCAATCAGACTCCTCTTGCACATTGCGCCTTCATTGCATCAAGATAGAACCAATATTTTGAGCGGTGAGCGAGGGCAATACGTAGCACTATCAATTGACACAAACGTCATTTTCTCATGGGGATCTTCCCTTCCAGATATATAAGCTAGGATGACAAGACAAGCCACCTTCATTTATGAGATGATGGAGGTCATCTATGCTCCCGTGCGGACATGTTGATAAATTAAGGAGATGTGTTTGCAATCGGACAATTTGCCTTGTTTTAGTTTTTACTTTCTGGAGCTATTGATCCATAACAACCACTCTGTAAACACTGTGTTATCGTATGGGAACACCTATTGGGCTCAGGTCTGCTTGGGCGGGAGGATACATAAACACTACTATAGTTGCATTTTGCCCATAAATATTGTTTTGAATTAGCTCAATGCCATCCTGACCTTTTTTGTTTTGTTTGTACTTATATCCGTATACATTCTACCCATAAACACTGTTGTAATTATCTTTGCCCTGATTAGGAGCCAGGGCGCAATGGCATTCAGGAGATAATAAACCAGTTAGATGTTCCCTTAAAATTTCCTTGTTTCTTGAATTGGTCATCTTCATAGCATGTGCCATCTGGAACACCCGCAATGATTTTATCTTCCAATGCACTCCTCAAGGTTAGTGTGCTTGTAGGAAGTGGTTCAAGGAGGAGGTCAACTGGATACTTTTTAGGGCACAGAGGCAAAATACATAGACTTTGAGGCATGGGTCAAGTCTTTTAGATAACTCTCACTCTAGGTCTAGTTGATGTATATTTTCTTCATTGCTTCTCACTGTTGCCTATGGCGGAACTATTGCTATTTTTTGTGGAGAGCTGAACTATTGCCAACTCTATCACTAACTTTGTAAACTCGTGAAAATTTATAAAAATACTATGAGCTGTCTCAATAAAAAAATACTCTTCTGGAAAACCTAAAAGAAATCAGAACATGATCATTTATGTAAGATGACCCAAAGTTTATGACCCATGCGGAAAAATATACAGTACATACTTACTTTTGCACATACCAAATAATATTTTATAACACAAATTACATCCATAGACTTCATCATGTAATTTACTAGCATGATTTTCTTCATCGAATATTTTTTGGTAGTCAATGCAACTTTAATTTAAAAATTGCGTGCAACTAACCATTTTATAAAGAAATGTACGCATGGTGCCACACTTTTTTTTTCCTGCAACTCTATCTTTCTCACAATGTACCATGGTAAAGTACTCCACATATATTACACATCACGGTTTTCTTTATGGGGCAAAGTTGGAAGAGGGGGAGGAGGAGTAGGATCCTATAAGAGGCTCGTGCCCTTAATTTTATCTTAAGAAAACAAAATCAAAATGGCAGCATTTCATATGTTGTGAACTTTATTTACACTAGAAAATTTTGGCTCAGAAGGCAGTCTGGTTACTGGCCGATCAATAACCAAAAAGGCCTAGTACGTGCACTAAATACACTTCGAAATAGTTATTCTTTGGTCAACATTGACGGCGAAACCATAAATCTACGTAACTTGCATACTACTCACATTATTCCTGCTATTCAAAAGCGTAAATGTATGGGAGTAGTGGGCACCAAGGTGCACAGACGTTTGCACGTATGCAAACAGTAAAGGGAAGAACAAAGAAAAAGAAGAGCTAGGTAGAGTGGGGATTGGAACGAACCAACAAACGTCGCCCATCCCTGCCTATCTTTTGCCCCTCTCCCCAGCCGTGCAAGGCGTATTCTACCACTTCTATCCTTCACAGTTCACGCCATCTCTCCCTAATCATTCCGGGGCCTTTTTGACTGATTAGGATGCATGTATCCTGGCGGGCGTCGTCTTCGTCGCCGTGCATACGGTGGAGCATCTCCCGCGGCCCCCGCCGCAACAGTGCCGATCCACCGGCCGCCTGCCGCTAGCTAGCTAACTCCATGATACGCCCCGGGCCGGCCGGATACCGATCGACCGGTCGGCGTTCCGGCCGGCCCCAGAGGAGAGGACGGAAAATATATCTGGTTCCTCTCTACCCCCCTCCTTTGATGTTACTTGATGATTTGATTGTTGGACTGCGACCAATCATGTCTGCTCAACTGCTTACAGTGTACGTAGCCGTCGCCTCTTTACTTTCTTCTGTGCCCCCACTTTCGAAAGTGAAACATGCATGACGTGGATTAGCCGTCCAATCAGCTAGCATGAGATCGAATTCGCTATCTGGTTTGGCATCGTACGTGTACATGCATGATTCGTTTTATTTACTTGCGTGAGAGCTAGAGAGGGGCAAGGAAATATTAGGGTTTTGGATGTAGTGAGTGAGGTCGGGAGAGGACATGGCCAGATCTAGCTAGCTTAGCTTAGGTAGGTTGGGATCGAGGAGGGGTACTAGCGCACCACTGTAGTGTGTATCCTGCCCGCTGCCGCCGTCTCTCGTGCCGGTCGATTCCAAACGGAAGAAATTTTTTACTACCGGTTTCACTTGTCACTGTCGTCCTCCCCCCCCCCCCCCCCCCCCCGGGTCGTCCCAAACGACTTTCAAACTCTTTCTCCTGACAAGCGACAGTACTACTACTGATCAAGAGAGAGAGAGTGGTGGTGGGTGATCGAGTGAGTGCGTGTTCCTTGAACATGCATGCATGTGTGGTCGACGCATGGGCCCACCTGCAGAGAAGACGACCGTTGTGGGAGTCACTTGTTGTTGACGTGTTGTAATTAATTCCAAGTGGAAAAATTTTCCTAGCTTATTAGCCTGTCACGTCCAGGAGAATTATTGAGCCGGGCGCATGTCGCTTCGCCTGCTGCCCGGCATTTCACACATTCGCTGGTCTCCTCTGCTTCAATTCCAGTCGCTTCATTCATAGGAGGAGGAAGGAGGAGGAGTACACTGCTGGTTTAATTTACTGCCCCTTTATTTATTGGGTCCAGATACACAGAGATTAGATTCTGTCCACGCATTAAATATGTCTCCTGCCCTAGCCCATGATCAACAGATCTAATACCAGAATGAGTGGTTTAAATCGTCCAGGACATAGCTAGATCCCCTTCCATTTTTTTCACTTCTAAAAAAACAGTTTGATCTAAAATGAAAACAGGGTGGATTTTTTAGCACCTTATTTTAAATACTTTAATATCACACTCTGAGTTTTTTAAAAAAATCCGACAAGAATCGTACATGATGATATGGATGTATATTACACGTGTATTGTTTGGTGATGAAATAAGTAAACATGTGAGCTATATAAAATTGAAAAAAGAAATATGATTTATGAATAGTGAATAATGCATGCATTGTTCATCTTTCCAAAATCACGATTTTATCATTTTTGTGTAACTCACATGGTTACTTATTTCATCATCAGAATTTGCACATGTGTATACATCCACATGAACATGGTGAATGCTTTTAGGAATTTTTTGAAACATCAAAAATACCATTTTGGCACTATCCCCCCCCCCACCCCCCAAAGGGAAATGCTAAAAATTTGGCGTTACTTTTTAAAGCATGGAAAATCAAACATTGTTATGGCAAATTACGTGTCACGAGCATGGCAATTCTCTTCAGCAAGTGCAGCAAATCCCGATAAAGAAGCTAACATGCCAGGATTTGCCATGCAAGTACAGCAAATCCCGGTAAAAAAAAACTTAACATGCCATGATTTGCCATGCTTGCTGAAGGGAATTGCCAGGCTCGCGACACGTTATTTTGCATAAAATACGTCCAATTTTCCATGTTTGAAAATCTAACATCAGATTTGCAACAGGGCCTAAAAAAAGTAACACACTACTGTACACAAATGCTCTTTCTCGCCTAAACGGAAATGCATTGCTCCTGCCAGTTCCTAAAAAAAAGTCTGGCCATCTATAATGAAAATGTCACGGCACCCAAAACATCATAAATGATATTACTAGAATTATTAACAAACAATTTTTATGCGAGGAAGGATTTTCGTGCATAAATTGATGACCAAAATACCATCTTGAAGACCGCAGGTCAATGTCTAGAAAGCTCATATATTAGGTTGTGGGCAGTACAAGAAAATGTGTCAACAACATGACAAACCATACTAGGTTTTTGAAAGGAAGTTGCAGGAGAAAACATTATAGTAATGTAATTCCTTATACGGTGATAGTGCAACATCGTCTATATATCTTGAGAAATCTCAATACACACACGTGTGCTTGGAAGAAAAGTCACATGGATTCAATTTTTTTGTTCTTGACATTCTCCTTCAGTTGTAGCTCCATCCTACCTGGCCACCATTGTTCCCCATTGCCGTTCTTCCACCAACATAGACCCCACCACCACATTTTTCTCTTAAAAATGATCACTGCAAAACCATAAAACTTTCACTATATCTTGAAAAAATGGGGACGACAATGTCTAGGCTCAAAATATCGGGATCTCATTTGAGGGTGAACACTATAGATCATCAAAAGATTCAATAGGTTCAATGCATATCATATTCAACAGATGAATAACAAGTGGTGCCTAGACTTGACATGATCCTGCCATCGAGGCAACACATCATTATGGTCAAGATATGTGTTGTTTGGGAACCATGATCCCCAGAGAATAACAACATTTGGGTCCTCATAGTGGTAGAGGGTGAGCTCCTATAAACAACGTGAGAGAAATCATGCCCTTCGACAATGAACCGCTAGTCGATGGCCTAGAATCCTGCAACAAAGAGGCGAAGGAAGGCATCACGGACTAGGCCACAAAAGTTGATCGATTACATCTTGGATGTGTGCATCATGATGATGCAGAAGCCGGGGCCTTCTCCTTTTTGAACAAAAAGGTTGACTGGTTACGTAGGTTAGGCAGAAGACTGGGGCAGTGGTGTATGGGAGAGCAAGTTTGGGAAGGTGAAGTCTAGGAGGGACGGATTACGAAGGGCATCATGTTGGAAAAAGGTGTTCCGCCCATTTCCATGAAGCGTGAAACTGATATTATTCTGGGTTGAAGTGTTGATTGCAATAAACTTCCACAAGTATGAAAGGGTGAGAGCAAGGAGATTCAATTGAGTGGTAGTTTTCTTCAATAAGACCTTTAATGCAGGAGAGGCTAGAGGGGTGAAGAACCTTGTAAAAAAATCTAGGAGCATGCGTCTTTTGGGTAGATAGGGTTTTGTTGTTGAGACCACAAAACCTTTTAGGCTTGCAATTTTTTCCTTTCTAGGCAATGAATAGCACAGTTACAAGTTTCTTTGCTACCCAAAACAAGTTGTCCTAATTCAATAGAGAGAAGCACATATTTTGGGACAAGGAAATATGCCATAAAATAGATAACTAAACAGTCAAGGACAACAAAACTAACATTAAACAACCTCCCTTAGACATAAGCTTAGCTTTCCAACCAGTTAGGTATTTTTCTCATTTAGCAATAATGGGAAGAAAGGGAGAAGAGTGGAATTTCATGGAAGATATTGTAAGATCTAGATAGGATTTGAGATTGAAGAGATGTCATGGCCGAGCAGAGGTAACATTATATATCAGATCACCAGGAATGTGGAGATGGATCGATGAAGCTAGGTTTTGCTGAAGTTGAAGGCTATGCCAGTGGCAGTGGCAAAATTATCTAGAAATTTTTTCAGGGTAAGAGCTACAAAGGAGGTTTGACAATAATTAGGATGTCGTCGGCATACTGCAGGATGGGTGATAGGAGAGTGTTTTTAAGGGGGGTGGGAAAGAAGGTGGTTGTGATGGCCTTTAGCGAAAAGTCTCTAAAGGTGCTCAATGACGATATGATCAAGGGCGGCGTCAGGACCCAAGCAGCCCGGGCCTCCGCCTAGGGCGTGGAGAAGAAACACTTCGTCACTATAGATACTATAGCACTATAGCACAATGTAGAACACTATAGCTATAGGTGCTGGCACGGGGCGTGTGATGTTCCTGACTCCGCTACTGGCGATGATACATGTATGGGGGGGAGCGGATTCCCTTAGTGAAGACTGGTTTTTTAGTTTATCTTATCTCTATAGACTTCATGGAGGAGGATAGCCATTTTACCAGTGGAGAGGATTTTGTGGATCCAAGAATACGAGCGCGAAAGGAAGCCACGAGCTTTAAGATGAGGAGGATCCTAGTCAATGGAGTCGAAGGCTTTACTAAAGTCTTGCTTGACCACCTCGGCGGGAGCTTTTGGGCATGATAGTAGTTTAGAAGTTCTATTGCAAAAAAAACCCTGAGATGAAGCATGCGTGGTCACTGTTCATGAGGAGGGGATGATGGGTTTAAGCCTAGTGGTTAAGAGGTTATGAATGACTTCCATGGGGCAGATTTGAAGTGATAAGGGCCGAGCTAGAAGTGTCATTTTTAGGAGAAGCACGATATGAACTGGGTTGAAATGTTTTGTCTAGAGAGAGGAGTTGTCGAAGGAGTAGAATCATGAAAAGATGAGGGGTTTGAGATGACTCTAGTATTTTCTATAGAAACCTTGGGGTAGAACTGCCAGGGCCAAAGCTAGTATTTAGGTTCATAGAATTGATGGAGTATGTTATTTCCCAGTGGAGGTCGACAAGATAGTGAAGGGAATAAGGCTACGGTGGGCATTTGAGAGAGGAAGTTACATGTAGAGTTGGAAGGGTGACCAAGACCAAGAAGGTTACTGCAAAAGTATTGAGAGTGTGTACTTACGGTGTTGGGGAAGCACACCGAGGTTGGCACAAGAAAGGGGCGGTATTTTGATGCACGGCCGACTGATTCAGCATAAACATATGTTATACTAAATCATCCATAATTAATATGGATTAGAGGGCTTTTCTACTAAATCAGCGTTAATTAATTTGAATCGGAGGGAGTACTAATTTTTTATGGGTTCATTAGCATGTAATGTTTGCCGAAGGTTTGTAGGTTAAGCCCGTTAGAGCGAAACGAAAGCCTAAATGACAGTTCTTGCATGTGTTTGATGGGGTGGGGTGATCGGATTCACTTTGTTTTTGGACGGCAATGCTGCTAAATTTCATATTTTATTTGTAAACGGATCTTAAAAAGGGAGAAATTTTGTTGTAACAAACAGGGACCAAATATATATACGTACAAATACAAATAGTAATGAGATGGGATTGGTGATGTCAGGTGGAACAGGGAATCTTGACCAGTAGTCAATGGCCTACTGTTTCCAAAACTATGGATACAATATATGTACGTACGTGTATATTCCAGGGACACACGTATATGATATTTGTGCACAGCGTACCATATTTCATGTCGTCTACAGTAGTAACATGAGTGGGCTGTTCCTTTGTGCCTCATTTTTCTATCAGTGCCCGTGCAACGCCGATGGAAGCACCATCCCATCCTAGTTGGCCGGCCGGCCACAGCCTGCAATGGCAGGATTAAAAAAGAAGAAGGAAGTGGCCATCACTCCAGATTATCCTGCAGTCATGTCATGCAGATGCAGGGCATGGAAGGAATTACATGCATACACTCTTCACAAGATGCATAAGTAAGTACGGCCTCCTCATGCAGTTCTCTTGCATGTTTCGCTTTTTTTTGCCTCAAGTCAAACTTAACTTTGACCAAGTCTGCAGAAAAACATCAACACTTATATATCTTTGTCAAATGTACATCAACATATTGCTCCTAAAATATGTATTTTTAAAATATTTATTTGGATTTATTAAGTACTCTCTCTGTTCACTTTTATAAGACCTTATAGACATTTCAGACAACATGTAAAACAGGTCAATTTCAGTTGTCTGAAACAACTTATAAAAGTGAACAGAGGAAGTATTATATTTATTAGGAGATATTAAGTATTGATAGTTTTTCTATATATTAGTTTAAATTCAAAGAAGCTTGACTTGAGATAAAACCTCAGGCATGTTTTTTGAGGATGAATACTAGCAAGTTTTGTTTTACAAAATTAAGTCAGCGGTCGATACATGTAAATTTGGTGGAAGCATATGCGTTACTACAGGGACGGTGTGTGTTATATAAGGCTCGAGGACAGAAGAGTTTATGGAGATTATGACTTGGTAATTAAGACTTAATCTTCACGCTATTGACACCCCGTACATGATTGTACAGATAGAGATCAAGCCCAATTAAACCGACCCTAAGATTTTAAATACGCACGCCACACCATTGAAAAAGTAGCGCGCTACAGCGTTCTGAATCACGTCTCGCTAAATAAATAGGTGTATAATGTCTTACTAATAACACGCAATAGCACGATATAGCACCTAATGACGTATTTTAGCGGCGGCACTATTTTGGTATAGCGTGCTATTTTTTACATTGCGCCACACACCTTACACAACATATTTCAACAATACACAACAATTAATCTTTTGTGAATTTAGCCATGGCAGGATAGTGAACACAATCAATTTGATTCGACATTCTTTGTTTCTTATAAACGGCGAGGCCTCTGCAATGTTCCGTATGAGGCATAACTAGGAAAATTAGATCCTGTTTGGAATGTAGGAAAATTCCCAGACAGGACCAGATACATCATCTAATTCAAAGTTGACAACATATAAGGAAGGCAATTCAAACCTAACCAAGAAAAGCCACAGAAAAACCAAAGAAAAAAAAAATGATGGAGCCATCTTGTTGCCTTCCTAGCCACCACTCTCTCCCTGTCTAAAGCTACCCTACCCTACCACCCCTCTCACCATCACTATACCCCCCACCTCACACCACACCGCCTAGCTAAAAGGTTAAAACCTATCTCCCCCATCCACCCCATCCCCCTCCCCCTCCCCTTCCTCCTCCTCTCCCTCTCACCTCCTCCAGCGCCATCCACTGTTCCTCCATCCCCATCTCTCTCCCCCTCCATCTTTCTCTCTCTGCAGGTTCTCCAGGATGGATTGACCACCTGAGCATGGCAATCTTGGGCTGCTGCTGCTGCTTGGGTGGGCACATGATTGGATCAGTCCTCACCACCGGCCGCTAGGCTCACACTCGCCTTCCAAGATTCCAGCACGCGCATGCACACGCGCTACGGATTTCGATCGATAGACTACTGCTGAACCAGCAGATTCAGGTATATATGCATCTCAACGCGTCTCCTTCACTTCCTTCCTCTCTTGGATCGATCGATCCATGTTCCGTAAATCTCCTGACCTAGCGAGCTCGCTTGAATCGGAGCAAGAAATGATGCGTCCTTCTTGGTTGGCCATGTCGCAATGCGCAGGGAAGCTAGTGAAGGAGAGCTAGCAGGGATGGATCACCACCATCACCACCACCACCACCATCATCACATGATCCCTGGACAGGAGCCTTCGGCCGGGGACGGTGCACCCCAGGACAACTTCTTCCTCGGCCCCGCCGGCGTCGGCATCTTCGGTGGCGTCGGCGGCGCGTCTGGGGCCGGCTCGTCCTCGTCTGGCGCCGCGGGGGGCGCCGGGACCTCGGCGGGTGGCAGTGGCGGAGGAGGCCCGTCGCCGTCAGGGTCGTCGCCGTCGCTGAGCCGGTACGAGTCGCAGAAGCGCCGGGACTGGAACACGTTCGGCCAGTACCTGAGGAACCACCGGCCGCCGCTGTCGCTGTCGCGGTGCAGCGGCGCGCACGTGCTGGAGTTCCTCAAGTACATGGACCAGTTCGGCAAGACCAAGGTGCACACGGCGGTGTGCCCCTTCTACGGCCACCCGAACCCGCCGGCGCCATGCCCGTGCCCGCTCCGCCAGGCCTGGGGCTCCCTCGACGCGCTCATCGGCCGCCTCCGCGCCGCCTACGAGGAGAACGGCGGCACGCCCGAGATGAACCCCTTCGGCGCGCGCGCCGTCCGCCTCTACCTTCGCGAGGTGCGCGAGACGCAGGCGCGGGCCAGGGGGATCAGCTACGAGAAGAAGAAGCGCAAGAAGCCGTCGTCGTCTACGTCGGCCGCCGCGGGGCCGTCGTCCGAGGGGAGCCCGCCTCCCGGCCCGTCCGGCAGCGGCGGGGGCGACACGTCGGCGTCGCCACACTTCATCATGCCGTGACTGTACCGTGAGTTTTCCCTAGCTAGGTGATCCATCTGAGCTAGCTAGCCGCCGCGCAACTTCTCTCCTTCTTGGGATGCCTGCAGTGCTGGTTCATCAACTACGCCAAGGCCGCCATTGTTCTTTACTTGCCTCCCCAATTGGCTTCTTGCATTTTGCAAAGGATTTCTCTCCTCCTTAATTTCCATTTGTTTCACTTCAAGTAAGGTCATTCGTGACGAGTACTAATTTGTGTCGTTGCTGTTAATTCTCTCTAGATTGAGATCAATTGGTAGCTGTTTGATTTTGTTTCTGCCTGTTTCAATTTGCTAGCTCCTCGTGAGAATCTCTAGCTAGTAGTAGTGAACTAGTGACCAGCGAGTCATTTTGGCATTGGAGAAACTTGCAAGAACAAAACTAGCATCGAACTATATAGAATTTGCTCTTGCGAAAAGAGCTTTGCTAACTAAGCCACAAGTACTTGTTGTATTGGCAGCAATGCTTCATTCATCGATATGTACTACTGCCGGTGGTTCCCATTGTTAGGAGAGCTAAAAAGGCACAGTTGAGTGATTTTTTGTCATGGTAGCTAAAGACAGGAACAACATGTGTTTGTGTACTTGTCTTGCTTTAAAAAGTGTACTTGTCCTTGAGCATCCATATGATCTATATATTGTCCAATTGCAAGTCATATATTTTTTTCCTATATGCTATGGCTTGTTGTGCTAGCATTGTCACAAAAATTACAAAATTACTGCTTGCTGTTTCCTCAATATGCAAGGACATGTAGTGCTAGTTTGAACGATATGTAGTACCAGCTAGCTATGGGCAGCAAGCTTCACTTTTGCAGCACTGTAGAAAACTGCAAAGGGGCAACAGATAGATGAGGAAACAAACAAAGCCATGCAAAAGAAGAAAGAAAGAGAGGAGTCTTTTGAAAAGAGCAGAGAAAAGAAAGACGGGCAGGCACTAGAAATATATATATGGTTTCAATATCATCTGGCAACCCCTATTTTAGCCCATGCTTTGATGTTCCGGGCTCTCTTTCCATGTTCATGCTAGGATTACTGGATTTGGCTTGATTTGGCTTGATTTGTCTTGGTTTGTCCCTTTCCTGATTTGAGTAGTAGAGATGCTAGATATATGCATGTATGCACACGTATATTTCCATCATGCATGCATGCCTTCAATCAATCATCAACCTGGAGTAAGAAATACATATGCTCTTTGTGGTTAAAGTTAATTTGCTATCTTTGTTAGGCTTCACAGTTTATTCTTTCTGCCTGAAAACTATGGAAGGCAAGAGCCTAGAGCACATTCAGATTCCTGTTTAAACAGTTCTTACCTATCACTATCTTAGATTTTGCTTGTCCCTTCAATGCATAGTTGAGAAAAAAGGGTTTTCTTATGGAGAGGGAACGGACAAAATCTATCCTATTCCTTCTGCTACCCTGATAAGGGTATTGTTTATGATCAGATGCATTGTTCATATATCCCATAACCTTTTTTTCCTTCATAAACAACCAAATTGTAACAAGAGGATATGATCGGCTGCTTGGTTAATGTGGTAACTCCTGATGGAACTTTAGGATTCATTTTTTTAAAACACGTAGCTTCAATTTTAATTTGAATTTATGTCTATAAACCATTAAAACATGCATGATTGGAATTTAAGTCTCTCTGGACAGTATTCTAGATATTTTTGACTATCTGCCTCCTTGACTGTGTGTACTGTTGTACTAGCTCCAAATGGTTTGGATTGGAGTTTTGACGTTATCTCTGAAACAAATCAGTATATTCTTTTTATTAGAATAAATCCACTATATATTCATAGAGTAAGTCAGAGAGTATATATTAATTCTTGAAATTAAATGATAACCTGATAATATAAATTTGTACTTTATAGGTATGGCTAACTCTTGTTAATATATCCAAAAGTAGTTTCCATATCTCTAGATGTTCGTTGAAAGAACTGCAGCACAGTAATATTTGTGCTTATGTATCATCTTTTAGGTTATTTCTTATTTGAATTACTTTGTTAAAATACTACTCCTTCCGTCCCATAATATAAGATCGTTTTTCAAGCCATGTTAGCTTGAGAAACGATCTTATGTTGTGTGACAGAGGGAGTATTTCATAGGCGAACAGTTTTGTCATAATTAAATTTACTGCACATAGGATGGAGTGATTTATACCTACACATCTTCAAAAGGGAAATCTGGATTTGTATGTCCGCAACTATTATTAACTGTGTAGGCTTTTTTTTTGGCTAAGCCTTGATGTTCTTTCGAGCTAACAAAGATTAATCTCTCGACAAAAACATTCAGAATTGCATGAATCCATATTGCTCCCCCCCCCCCTCCGCGCGCCCTTGGTTCCTTATTCGATGTAAATGTATAGTATTCCATCCGTAAAGAAATATAAGAGCGTTTAGATCACTAAAGTAGTGATCTAAACGTTCTTATATTTCTTTACAGAGGGAGTAGTTAGCATTGGGTGAGTTTCAACCTCATAACTTGATAGGTAGGTACATGGCTGAATGATACGTGTGTACCATCTAGGTAGTTAATATAGTACATACTTGTATTCTGTGCTTTACCATCTGACGTACTAAACGGAACTGTGTACCTACATTCACGCATGCATGGTACATCTAGATGCACTTTGTACACACGCGCATTAATTCTTTGATATGGACAAACCCTAGAGTAGCTTATATTATACGAGTAAGAAATTGTGTTTATTCTCGCAGTTTATATCACGTACAACAAATTTCCTTTGAGTTGAGAAAATAATCATAACAAGATCTCCATTTTCCACCTTTAATTCCACAATGTACTTCTGCAATAGCTATGCTACGGTTCAGATTTGAATAGTGCAAATGATGTTTCAGGGTTTGCCATTCTGTACGTGCATGTCTAACTGACATGTACGTGGTCCTGGGCTACATGTTGGCCACAACTAGGAAACCATTCTTATCTTACACCATAATATATATATATATATATATATATATATATATATATAGTTTTTTTCCCGGGAACTCACCGTACACAGTTCGCACACTCACTTTACTTTATGATTTTGACTCGACTCTATTGATATATCCATGTTTTATCATTGTGTTAAGTGCTTTTTCGCTAACATGTGGGTCGTCATCCACTATATATGTTTTATCATTTGCCTTCTCACTTTATTGACTATAATGTTGCCTTCCCATCTTCTTTGGTACCCCAAAGGGCTAGGAAATCATGGTGTGAAAAGTCCTCAAATGCGCATTAGTTTACTGTAAACTCATCTTGTGACTTCTGAATGTGGTGTGTGTGGGGGGTTGGGCTGGGGGTATATGAGCAAGCAAAGATGAACAAGCGTTAATTAATGTGTCACAATTTCCTAAAAGAGTCATTGAGAGTAGAATTTGTGCGGTTGATAATGGAGAACTGCTTTTGTCTTGTTAAAAAGAAGTTTTTTGGATCTTCCCTCTACAGTGAACTCCTTTTGTTGTAGTGTACTTAGTTCAAATAATCTTTTTTTTCATAAAGTCTACTATATGTATCCAATGAAAGTAAATAACGATCAACAAATAATTGTGCTCTATAAGTGTAGCAACTAGATTAAATCCGAACAAGCTAACTCGCACGAAAAAATTGGAAAAAGGTAAGATTATGGTAAACTAGTAGTATATTAAAAGCTTAATTGGCGAGGCCAATAATTGGCATGCCATATATTGACAAATCCAAAATATTGGCTAGCAATTGATTTGCTACCAATTGGTTCTTACCACTCACTAAAAAGTTGCCAAATAGCAATTGATGGCTACTAATTGGCTCTTGCCACTCTCCAGAAAAGTTACCGATTTTTGGCAATTTTTAGTTTCACCAAATATCGGCAATGGCAAATATTGGCATCAAACCAGTTAGGCTCCAATATACCTCTTCCATTATGTCGGTTCATCCTTCACTGCTGTTTGCGCCCCTGATCCTCGTGCTGCACCTAGGATCGAAGAGTCTAGAGTAGGTTTGCGAAACTTAGGTACAAAGACAGACACACACATCAACAGAAGGGAAAAAGCGATTCGATGACATAATCAATCTCATTCATCTCACCAGCTAAATGGAAAATACATGCTATCAACTATTGTCATGAAAATGGTACTATTAGTACCACTCATATGGAGAATTAAGAAAATGACAAATTATTCAAAGGTGCACACCATGCAAAGTTATAGCAGAGTCATTATCGATAAAAAAAGGCAATGGAGTGTGGAAGATATGGATCGACAGATAAATATATTTTGGGACAATAAAAATTAAAAAACTATGCCACTATATAGTATATGAATAAATTTGAATATAGGCAATTGAATGAACTCCATCCGATGGCTGTGAGGTGGAAATCCGAGTGTTGTTGGTTGTTTGATATCCCTTATTCACATCAGATTTTTTCATGTGTACTAACTAGAAGTTTTCATGATTATATCTCTTAGTACACCCTTTCTCATGGAGAATATATTTATCACACGTAGTATGTCCACAGTCTTCTCTTCTATTCTAGACCCTCCCTTGCATGTTTTTGCTCCAATTTTTTTCTCTCTTGAAGAAAACTTGCCATTTAGGATTACCTTATGGTTTTTAATTCAAAGTGAAAGACTTATCATCAACCACTTTTAAAATCTATATATCTTTGTAGATAATTTCTCCATTGCACACAATTCGTGTGCAAAGCACTTACAACGCACTAGTAATTCTATGCTGCAACTAGGCACACATTCTTTGGGCTAAATAACTTGTTTTCTTTCCTGCAAAAAAACTTCTTTTCTATTTTCAGAAATTCCATGAAAAAACCTAGACATGGCATATAATAACCCTAGCGCCTACAATTTAGATGCTAAGGTAGACATGTCAACTTAATTTTTCTCTCCACTCACTCTTCTAAGCATCCATTGGTGTATACTTTGACACCGCATATACATTCTTTTTTTTTCGAATACGCATAGCATGCGTATTATCTATAAAAGGGGGAAAAGGCAAAGAAAGCCCTCCACAGGTACAGTTACAGCTTACATCCTACATGTTACACCGTAATCATACTCCACTCCACGCCAACCTAATGACCTAAAAATATATTATCTTATCAATGGTATTTTTTTACGGAATAGTGGTAAACTAAAACAGCTACTCCTACATCCCTTTGCATCGGTGCTAGTTGATTTTCTCTCCTCTTGTGACCAGGGATGCAAATGCTCCCGCACAGGTACTCATGAATACCAATGTTCAAAATATCATCCGATTCACCGATTTATCGCTTATCGATAGGTGACCGCTAAGATTATACCTTGAATCTGATATTTATCATTTGGGCCGATTTATCGATTTGACGAGCGATTAATCAGGAATCTAGCGATTAATTGGGCCAAGCCCTCGTGATCAGAAACCCCAAAACAGTGCCTCCCCTTTTGTAGCCTCCCACACATCACGCTTCACCCCCCATCCATTAGGACATGTGTTGTAGTTGTCCTATTTTATTTGTTAGTGACTCATTGTTTGACATGTAATGTGTAGTTATGTATTGATGTAGTGTTTTTCCATTTGAAGTCTTAGAGCACTCTGATGGTTGTTTCCATTTTTTACCTTATTAGTACTTGGAACCTGGGAATTGAAGCAAAAACTGTCCGATTAATAGTTGAAAGATAAAATCAATTAATCGGTTGATTTCCGTTTAATCTCTAAGTCGCAGCCGACCGAAACACTAACGATAAGCGATAGCATTTTGTGTGCGTAAAGACACATTCATTAAATGGTAGACTTACAGTACAAATTTTCATGGATATTGAGCATTTTCTACCCCTTCAAAAAAATGTGTTGGGTCACTACAGTACAAATTTTCATGAATACTGAGCATTTTGTACCCCTTCAAAAAAATGTTGGGTCACTACAGTGCAAAATGTATAGTGAAACCATGTCCTCCAACATTTGTACGTGTGTACTTGCTTCCAAATATTTTAAAAGCTTGCGGAGGACTGTTTTTGATACTGTGTATACTTTTTATGCGGGTGAGTGCTCAAGAGAGCCATGCATGCGTGTGTACTTAGATGTAGTAACCACTGGGTGGATGGGTAGATAGATCCGGTGTTTTGTCCAGGACAGCTACTGTTGGTGAGGTCACTCGTGTACCCGCTGCATTCACGTTAGTTTCAGACTTTCAGTCATCTACTCCTATCACAAGAGCTGCGTCAGTGCGTCCTATTTTGTTACGGGAACACGACCTGGCCACACACGTTGTATATATAGTCACTTCCAGCTGGTAGATGTATTAGGGTTTATTGCTTGGTTGCCAACCATGACAGAGGACTTGGTTAATTATAAAGCTAATTATTGTTGAAATCACAAAGTTCAGAGAGTGTATGTATACATTAGATTATAGTGTGTGCTACATTAATCATACTAAAATAGCTAGTGGTTTTTACAACCTCTTTTTCAAAAAATAAGACTAGTCATTAGTACCTGACAACTTAGACGCGCCTTTACTAGTAGGCATGTATATCTCGAACCAAAAACAATACGTAAGTACAAAGTTAGTCATTGTTAAATCACCTCGTTTGTGGAGTGCATGTATATATAATTGTCTATTTTCATTCATGTTAATTCATCAAATAGTGAAATCGCAAGTCGTACGTACACCGGTCTTGAAGTGCTAAACCTACCATGAGCCAATCATAGACTATATTTGTATAGTAGCATAGTTGAAGTTAAATAGTGCACTTAACTATTAGGTTATAGTGTGCGCTACATTAATTGTACTGAAATAGCTAGTCGTTACTACCCGACTACCTGCACACACGTTTGTTAGTTACATACATCGAGCCAAAGACAGCTGTCGACAACAGTATTCCACAGTATCAGTCGCCAACCAACGTACGACGACTTGTCAACATAATAATTATATATGTGGCTCATAAAGTACAATATAATTGACATATCAAAAAACTTCTTGTCTTTTTACCATTTGGAAATTATGTGTGCAACTCTTTGTAATAATCTCAAGGGCAACAACCCTAAAAAAAATCTCTAGGGCAACAAAAGTGTTTTCATCGCTGGGTACCTGTAGCAGTTTATGTGCGTGCACAAAGCAGAGAGGCAGACCAAAGAGAGAGAAGGAGGTGGGTCCACATGTCTGCGACACCAGAGATGTGATTCGTTTGAATCGCATGTGTCCAAACAATCTACAGAGGCACAGTATGTACGCATGCGTGTACTGTACAAAAGAGAGGATCGAGTACAGAGATTGTCGCTCACAATAACTACCACAGCTGCACATTTTCTGGATACATTCGCCAAAAAACTGTATATACGATAGGCAAAATTCGCCCAAAAACATTTCAAGCTGTAACTGCTGCAGTAAACCTTGAAAGTATTCTGAATTTTATATTGCAGAGATTGTTGCTCAAAGTAACTGCCACAGCTGCACATTTTCTGCATACATTTGCCAAAATATTGTATATTCGGTCCGCAAAATACGGCCAAGAACATTTTGAACTAGTAAACTCATGCACTAAACCTTGATAGGTATTCTGAATTTTATGCACAGAGATTGTCGCTCAGGGTAACTGCTACAGCTGCACATCTTTTGACATGCATTCACCAAGAGAAATATACGATCGATCAAACTTCGTCCAAATTTCGAAATACGATCTCTTGCAGTAACCCTAGAATGTATTTTGAATTCCCCGCAAAAAAGAGAGAGAATGTATTCTGAATTTGAGTTAATTTTGTTTATGGGATATCCAAATCGGAAGAAATGTCTACGTCAACACATTCACAAATAAAATAAATAAAAGTAAAAACAGAAACAGTTTTTTTTCTGGAGAAGATTACAGCTTTATTTGGAGTTCAACAAGATTACACCTCAAGCGCATTTGTCAGCCACATGCGGCGACCAAAATCATCACGAGTAGAACTTCGCAAGCTAATGGGCCTCTTTTGTTCATGCTCCTATTCTTATGATAAACATCAACCTGATCAAAATCAAAATAATAATCCTGTTTAAAAAATCAAAATAATAGTAAGTTGAGATCATCAACAATTCAAATACATCCGGTTCAAAAAAAACAATTCAAATACACCACATTGGCCACATAGTACGCAATTCCGGCTCATTAGAGGGCTACAGTAGCAGTTTTGGGAAGCTGCGCCAGTGATTTTGGAAACTTTCTAGAAGGTACCGTTGGGTTAATCTGTTTTTTATTTTTCTATTTTCTTTTTCCCTTTTCTTGTATCCCTTTCCTGTTTTTTCATTTTTTTTGTTTCTTCTCCTTTTCTACCCCTCTGTATCAAAATGTAAGATATTTTTTTGGTTGTAGGACATAAAAACATCTTACATTTTGTTACAAAGGGGACACTTTTCTTTTCTTTTTCAATTCTTAATTTTTTTGAGTTGATGACTATTATTTTCAAATTCATGATTTTAGATTTTCTAAATATTTGCCGAATTCATGATTTTTGAAAAATTGTGAACATTTTTTAAACTCACAAACATTTGAAATCGCCAATAATGTAAAGTACATCATGTTAGGGACGGGAAGACTATAATAGAAGCTGGGCATATGATTGAAAAATAGCAAAACGAATATGAACCATCAGATCTTCAATGGGAGGCACGTGGGAGCCGGTGGGAGGGTGTTTATTGTATATAGTAGTTACTCGAGTAGCTTTTCACCAAATGTAAAGAGAATCTAACAGCCTCGCATTTCAAATCTGAAGCTCCCATTAAAGATCCAACGGCTCCCAGCTTATTTTTTCTATTTTGAGCTCCATAGTCCTCCCCAGTTGGGCATGGTAGTGTTGCAATTCCGGCACATTAGCAGGCCTAGAGTAAATCTTCGGGGGACCTTCCAGAAGGTTTCATTTTGTTTAATTTGTTTTTGTTTTGTTTTTATCAGTTTTCTTTCATTTTTCTCTCCTATTTTATCTTTTAGACTTTTTCTATTTTATGTTTTCTTTTTCTCTTTTAATTCTTGAACTATTTACAAATTCCTGAATATTTCTCCAATTAATCAATTTTGAATAAGTTTGTATTGAATTCATGTTTTTTTAAATATTTAAAATTTGCAAACATTTTCTTAAGTGGCGGATTTTTTACAAATTAAGAACACAAAATTTCCCAATTCGAGGCCATTTTTAATTTATGATTATTTTGACAATTCGTGAATATTATTTAAACACTCGATTTATTTTTCAATTTTATCAACGTTTTTTGAATTTGGAACTTTTTCAGTTCATCAACGTTTTTAAAATCATTACACATTTTTAAATTCCCAAATATTTTTCAAAATCATAAACATTTTCTAATTCCGCGCATAATTTTTCAAATGATTACACATTTTTAGAATTTCGTGATTTGTTTCTAAATTTACAAACACTTTTAAAATTTTGAGCATTTTTGAAAATCTGGGAATAATTTAAATTCGTGAACATTTTTATTCATGATTTGCGAATAATCTGGGAACATATTTGTTCATGATTTTTTGTCCATTCGAGAATTGTTTTGAATTCATGACCAATTTTCAAAATTGCGAACATTTTTCCAATTCATGACGAGTTTTCATATTCTTGAACGTTTTTTCATTTCATGAGTTTTTTCAAATTCTGGAACAATTATATATTAAAATAAAGTTGACCAAGATTTTTTTTTGGTAATAAAACCGATTGAGAAAAAAATAAATGAAAAAGTTGGAAGTGGAAAAGAGACCGTGCGCTCCTGAGTGACACGCTTCTTATTATGTGTTGGTCCGATTTATTTACCGTCTCCTATGAGCTATGAATATTGAGCGATCACTATAAACGATATACATATATCACTTCCCGATGTAGTGGACTGGGCAGAGGTAGGAATATATTAATATTGAAGTCCCTACTTGAACTATTTTACCACCTTTTATCCTAACATATTTGATCAAGTTCACATATATGCGGAATACCCAATAGTAACCACCAGATCCTTCATTACCCAGTCATTATTAGGAAGTGGTATCAAAATCCTCCAATTCCTATTTGGCGCTTTAAGCGCCAATTATAGCATATATTGGGTTAACAGCACTAGGTAGCAAACGGGCTGGCCCATGTAAGTATTACTTGTCATCGGTTTTGTAGGTTCGGAAGGATTCTTTGGGCGGGTTTTCCTTCTGTTTTTCTAGTGCGGGTTTTGCTGGGTTTTCATTTACTTCATTTTTATTGTAAATTTGTGAACTTTGTTCCTAATCCACAAACTCTTTTTCAAATTGGTGGACTTTTTTTCCAAGTTCATGTTTTTTAAATGCATGAAATTTTAGCTCGTGATTAAAAAAAATCGTAAATGTTTTCCGGATTCATGAGTTTTTTTTCAAATTTGTTATTTTTTCTCAAATTCATGAACTTTTGTAATTTCCGTGAAATATATGCAATTTATACAAACCTTTTTTAGATTCGTGAAGTTTTTTCAGATTCATGAATTTTTTTTTCAAATTCAAGAACTTTTTTGTTTTCACAATTTTTTTCCATTTTATTTGATCCTTTTTCAAATACGATTTTTTTTCAAATATGTGGTTTTTTTCAACATAATTAAAAAATATTTTCAAAATTTGTGCTTCCTTTTTTCAAATAATTATTACTAAGTACTCCCTCCATCTCAAAATAAGTGACTGACTTTACACTAACTTTGTACTAAAGTTAGTACAAACTTGAGTCACTTATTTTGGGACAGAGGGAGTATATGTTAATGTTGTACTAAAACCAAGTGGTTTGCTTGGTAAGTTATCAACGGTGTAACCCGACCCCTCCTGGGCGGGTCACACCTCGGGGTTATATCCCCAACAACGTCTGTAATTCTGTCCAGTCATTGATGAAATTCACCAGAGCCTGAGATTTGATAGCTGCTCTTGGCACATATTTCAAACCATGAGGTCCAAGTTGTATTGCCCACTTAGCAACACGGCATGTGGCCTCCCTATTTTGAATAATGTCTCCTAAGGGAGAAGAGCTGACCACCGTAATAGGATGACTAAGAAAATAGTGCTTCAGCTTGCGACTAGCCATGAACACTCCATATACCAATTTCTACCAATGTGGATATCATTGCTTAGACTCAATCAACACCTCACTGACATAATAAGCCGGCCTCTGGACTGGGTACTCCTTTCCCATCTCCTTGCGCTCCACCACAATCGCCACACTGACAGCCTTACTATTAGCCACCACATACAGGAGCAAGGGTTCTTTCTCATTGGAAGCCACAAGGACGGATGGCTCAACTAACTACTTTTTGAGCGCCTCAAACGCTTTATCCGCAGCGTCACTCCAGAAAAAATGATCTGTTTTCTTCATCATCTGGTATAAGGGAATGACCTTTTTTCCTAGGCGGCTTATGAACCGGCTTAGAGCCATGATACGACCCGCTAGGCACTGGACGTCATTGACACATGCCAGCTTAGCCAATGAAGTAATAACCTTAATCTTCTCCGGGTTAGCTTCAATACGTCTCTCTGAGACCAGAAAACCCAATAGCTTGCCTGCATGTACACCAAAAACACACCTGGCCGGGTTAAGCATCATCTTATACACCCGGAGATTGTCAAAAGTCTCCCTTAGATCATCCACGAGCATCTATTTTTCCTGGATTTAACCACAACATCATCCACATAAGCATGCACATTGCACCCAATTTGACTGTGAAAGCAATTCTGAACGCATCATTGATAAGTCGCCTGAGCACTCTTAAACCCAAAAGGCATAGAGACATAGCAGAAGGCTCCAAAAGGGGTGATAAAAGACGTCTTCTCTTGGTCTTTAACTGTCGTTTTTGATCTGATGATAACATAATAAGCATCCAGGAAACATAAACCCTCACAACCCGCAGTGGTATCAATAATCTGGTCAATACGGGGGAGAGCAAACCAGATCAGCTGGACAAGCTTTATTAAGATCTGTGTAGTCAACACACATACGCCAAGTGCCATTCTTCTTGAGCACCAGCACCGGGTTAGCCAACCACTCCAGATGAAAACCTCCACTATAAACCCGGCTGCCAAGAGCCGGGCCACCTCTTCTCCAATGGCCAAACTTCTTAAAAGTTCACACAGGTTTGGAAAAACATTCATGTTCCATTAAAACATCAAAAGGGTTTATATAAAATTTATGGTCCTAATTATAATTATTTTTTCAAAATGAAAAAGGTTTAATCGTAACCGTTTCCTAAAACGATCCATGACATCCTAATTCTGGTTCGAGTCCAATCCATATTAGCAAAGGATGTGGGTGAAGCCAGATTCTAGAATTAAACCAAGAGAAGCAAATCAAAGAAATAAATTTTGAGAGAAAATCCAGAAAAATCCAGTAGATGAAATTTGGTTTGTGACATGTACGGTTTATAAATATGGGTTGTGATATATAAGAATATAACACGCATGTATGCAAGTGTCACTTGATAATTTGTAGATACACGACATTCTGTTTTTTTTTTCATTTTTCTAACGTTTAAGGAAATTACACTTAATCTTTTACTCCCCCTGTTCTAACACCATGACACTTATTTTGGAATGTAGGGAGTAAGTGATATTGTTTCAAAAGTGAAAAAAAACTTTCACTAGAAAATATAATTAAGCTCAGCATTGTCAGCATTTATTTTTGAATGACACACATTTTAAATATATAAAAAAGAACATATTAGCTAATATTTAACAATAATGTTATGTTTTATA
This sequence comes from Triticum urartu, assembly GCF_003073215.2. NCBI lineage: Eukaryota > Viridiplantae > Streptophyta > Magnoliopsida > Poales > Poaceae > Triticum > Triticum urartu. The sequence goes on along the minus strand of NC_053027.1, from coordinate 553,661,051 downwards.
CAAATAAAATATTTAAGTTTCTATTTTTACAAAAAGTAAATTATGAAGAGTACAAAAGCTTGATATAAATCTTATTTGATTTAACTCACATGAGTCCAAAAATACATTTTGAATCACTTATCGTTGAGCAAAAGAAAAACTAATTGAGAAGGATATGTTATCTAAAATACCTGGTAACATGGAAATGTTTCCTATGTATGGTGGACTTTATTTCTTGAGAAAGAGAGAAATGTCTCAACTTGTTGTATTGGCTTTAATATTAAGCATCATGGAATTCTAAGATTATCTAATCATGAATCCATCCAGTGGGCTTTTGTTGATATGGAGCTAGTGCTATATATAAGGTTGGCTTGTTGGCTTTTGATTATTTCTTGGTCTTGTTTGATGTGATGTTGATGGTCTGGCTGTTAAATGGATTGTCTGGCTTAATTAGAACCTATGATGATCCTTACTTGCCGGCATTGTTGTATGTCCCATCTGGTTATTGATCTGGTGATCTAATGTTGCTCGATCACTTAGTGTTTTTTTATATTCTACTGTTCAATTTACCGTATACTATTGTTGATTAGGTCCTTTGTTGATGTTGATTATTTCTATTGAAGTTTCTCCTCGACTTATCAAAATTTTGTCCTTGTTTGTGACAAAACTAAAGCCTTAGGGTGTTGGTGTAGTAATTTTGTGCTTGTTTTCAACAAAACCGAAACTTGAGGGTGCTGTTATCACAAGGTAAGTGTCTTCTGCTCCTGTGGACTTAATCATCCTTGGGTGTCTTCCTCCTAGGCAAGTTTACATTGCGTGTTTGAGTTTGATACTAGCAAGAAAAAAAACACTACAAGTTACTGCATTTTTCTCTCTGGTTGATAACAATCAAACCCAGTATCTTTTTCTCTTTCTATCTTATTTTTTCTTTTGTTGGTGTCGTGGATTTAACACGGCAGATGCCCTTGTGAAAGGACTTAGGTGTGGAGCCATCGCAACGTAGGTTAGCTCGAAGGGGTTGAACTGGACAAAGGACACAAAGGTTTACCCAGGTTCGGCCCCTCACAACGAGGTAAAAGCCTACGTCCTGCTTCTAGTTGTATTGCTTGAGTCTCGATTACAAGGAAGCGATCACGCTTGACCTAGCTATTGATCAATTGTTTTTTAAGTTAACTCGCCGCCAGGTCTCGCCACATTATACAAAGGTCGAGGCCCGGGGCTTACAAGAGTCCAAGCCGGATCACACAACGTGACCAACTCGGTTTCTAAATCACCTTGCCTTACCAGGCAAGTCACCGCCTGACGGCTTACACCTCCGGGTCTTGGGCCTTCAATAGGCCTGCGCCTTAAGTCGCCTCTAGTCTTCATATCTCAGGCCCATCTTAAACCTTTCATTTCTTGAGTCGCCAACAGTATAACCCGGCCCCTCCCGGGCGGGTCACACTGCGGGTCATATCCCCAACAGTTGGTCTTATAATTTTTATTACCTCTTCTCTTCTTCTTTTATTTTGTTTTTTTATTCTTGATACATTTTTTCATTGTGTGTAACTAATGGATATTCTTTTGATGTAGTTTTAGAAAATATCCATCTTATATAATTTTTCATTTTTTTCGAAAAGGGGGACTCCCTGGCCTCTGCATCAGAACGATGCATACGGCCACTTAGATAAATAAAATAGGTTCAACAATGTCAAAGAGTCGTAAAACAAAATAAAGGCGAGCTCACATAGAGCCTCGACGCTAAAACAAGAAAAGGCCATAAAGCCAGAACCGGCTGGCAAAATAAAGATAGGAAAACTAATTGCATATCCTATTACATGACCGCCATCCAAACCGGTTGAAGATATCCCGCGCTACCATCTCCCACCGGACAGATCCAGTAACCAAACGCTCCCTGGCCTCCGTCGGAGTGAGTAAGGACCATATACGGATCAGCGCCGTAGCACGGAATACAACCTGCAAAAATGAATAGTAGTTATTCTGTTAAAAGCCAAATCATTTCTGCAGTTTCAAATTGCCCAGAACAACGCACAAACTCCTACATGAATGTGTCTAGCTGTATCGGACTCTATCCCATCCAGCCACGTTCCAAATAACGACCCGACCGAACTCGGAGGAGTAATGTTAAAGGCAATTTGCACGGAGCGCCACAAAATTCTCGCCAACGGGCACTCAAAAAAGAGATGCTTAATGGTCTCATCCTGATCACAGAAACTACACCTAGTAGATCCTGTCCAATTGCGCTTAACCAAGTTGTCCTTTGTTAGAATGACCTGTTTATGGACAAACCACATAAACACTTTAATTTTCAAAGGAACTTTGACTTTCCAAACATGTTTGGAGCTAGGAATGACACTCGAGTTAATAACATCAATGTACATCGACTTAACGGTAAATTGTCCAGACCTAGTAAGATTCCAACACAACTGATCGGGCTGATGATGTAGCTGGACTTCCATCAGTCTACGCACCAGATGAAGCCAAGCTTCCCATCTATCACCAACAAGCACCCTCCTAAACTGGATATTAAGGGGAATGGACTGCATAATCGTTGCCACTAGCGCATCACGGCGATGGACAATACGATACAGAGTTGGGTACTGTAATGCCAATGGTGTATCACCAAGTCAAGTGTCCTCCCAGAAATGAGTATCGTTGCCATCTCCGACAACAAACTTTGTTCTATTAAAGAAGGCTGCCTTAACTCTCATAAGCCCCTTCCAAAACGGCGAATCAGTTGGTCTCACTGTCACCTGTGACAAAGTTTTGGAATGCAGATACTTGTTACGGAGAAGTTGTGCCCAAGTCGCGTCAGTCTCAACTGATAGCTTAAACAGCCACTTACTAAGCAGGCATCTGTTCTTGACCTCAAGATTCTCGATACCCAACCCCCCTTGATCCTTTGGTCGACAAATAACATCCCACTTGGCGAGTCTATACTTTCTCTTAAGATCATCACTCTGCCAAAAAAATGTTGATCGATAGAAGTCCAGCCTTTTCCTAACCCCAACTGGAACCTCAAAGAAAGATAGTAGGAACATTGGCATACTTGTGAGCACCGAATTAATAAAAATTAACCGGCCTCCATAAGACATAAGTTTTCCTTTCCAGCAACTAAGTTTCTTTTCGAACCGATCTTCGATGCATTTCCACTCTCTGTTCATGAGCTTACGATGGTGAATGGGTATACCTAGGTAAGTAAAAGGTAAAGCCCCTAATTCACATCCAAACAATTGCCTATAAGCCTCTTGTTCCTCCTTGGCTCTACCAAAGCAGAACAACTCGCTTTTATGAAAGTTAATCTTTAAACCGGATAATTGTTCAAATAAGCACAACACCAGCTTCATGTTTCTCGCTTTTGCCAAGTCATGCTCCATAAAGATGATTGTATCATCAGCGTACTGCAGAATGGACACACCCTCATCAACTAGGTTAGGCACCAAACCACCTACCTGACCGGCCTCCTTTGCCCTGCCTATGAGAATTGTCAACATGTCAGCCACAATGTTGAACAAAATAGGGGACATTGGATCTCCTTGCCTCAGGCCTTTGTGTGTCTGGAAATAATGCCCTATATCATCATTAACTTTAATTCCAACACTACCTTTTTGCGTAAAGAATTCTACCTGGCGTCGCCAAGCCTCATCAAAACCCTTCATGCGTAAGGCCTATTGAAGGAATGGCCATTTGACTTTGTCATACGCTTTTTCGAAATCCACTTTGAAAACAACCCCATCCAGCTTTTTCGTGTGGATTTCATGGAGCGTTTCATGAAGGACCACAACCCCCTCAAGGATGTTCCTGTCCGGCATGAAAGCAGTTTGGGTAGGCTGCACAACAGCATGCGCGATCTGTGTGAGCCTATTGGTCCCGACCTTGGTGAAAATTTTGAAACTAACATTAAGAAGACAGATTGTCCTGAATTGCTCAATTCTCACAGCCTCTGTTTTCTTAGGAAGAAGGGTGATCGTTCCAAAATTTAGCTGAAAAAGATGAAGCTGTCCAGCAAACAGATCATTGAACAAAGGCAACAAATCCCCTTTAATGATATGCCAGCATTTCTTATAAAACTCCGCTGGAAATCCATCGGGGCCCGGCGCTTTGTTATTTTTCATTTGCATAATGGCCTCAATTACCTCTTTCTCGGAGAAAGGAGTCGTAAGAATAACATTCTCCACCGCTGTGAGCTGAGGAACATCCTCAATCCTGGACTCATCCAGAGACACACAGTTCTTTTATGGAGGGCCAAATAGCTGCTTATAGTACTCGGTAATGTACAATTTTAGGTTTTCTTGTCCTACAATTGTACGCTCATCTTGCTCAAGCTGAAAGATCCTCTTCTTTCGATGCTTACCATTAGCGATCATGTGAAAGAATTGAGTGTTCGCGTCCCCCTGGACTACTCGCCGGACCTTGGCCCGCAACGCCCACTTCAACTCTTCTTCCCTAAGAAGTTCTTTCAACCTCAATTCCGCGTCAAGCTTGGCATGCAGCTCCGCGGCCGGCAGTATCATGGTTTCTGCTTTTACATCCAGGGACTGAATAAGGGAAAGGAGCCTTTCCTTTTCATCCTTATAAATCCCGCTAAGATGCTTAGCCCATCCACGCAGGAAACTCCTCAAGTGCCTAATCTTATTCTGCCAGCGCTGAAGCGCAGTCTTTCCTCCTGAATCCTTAGCCCACTCTCTAGTCACGAGATCAAGCAAGCCTTCACGCTCAAACCAAGCCATCTCAAAGGAGAACACATTCTTGTTCCCCAGGTGGGAGGGCTCACCAGAGTCCACAAATAACGACGTGTGGTCAGAAATACCATGGGACAGGGCCTGGACTGTTACTAGAGGGAACTTCTGTTCCCAATCGACACTGGCCAACACTCGATCCAACTTCTCATGCGTCGGATTTGGCATCGCGTTAGCCCAGGTGAATTTTCTACCCGAGAGCTCAATTTCTCTCAGGTTCAAACTTTCAATGATAGTATTGAACATGAACGACCATCTGCCGTCAAAGTTATCATTGTTCTTATCCTCACGCCTTCTAATAATATTGAAATCACCCCACCAGGATCGGCAATTGCTCGGAACCACAAATCTGTACGAGATCAGCCAAGAACTCGGGCTTGAGCTCGGGCTGCGCAGCCCCATATACTGCAACCAGAGCCCAAGTAAACCCATCTTCCTTCGACCGCACCCGGAACTTGACTGCAAAGTCACCCATAACCACACTGCGAACCTCAAGTGTTTCGCACCTAACGCCGAGTAAGATTCCACCCAATCTCCCTCTCGGCGGCAAGCAATGCCAATCAAAATCTATACCCCCCGACAAAGTATTTAGAAATTGAGGCGCAAAATTATCTCTACCCATCTCCGATAGAGCGATAAAATCTAAAAGATGCTCGACAGACGCCTCAGCAAGAAACCTTCTTTTAGCCAAGTCCTTTAGACCTCTGCTATTCCAAAAGATTCCTTTCATAGTTCATCATGGAATTTTGTTGCCTTACAAATCCTAGCACTCCTACGCACAGCGGACACCGGGTACACCTTCCGTTTCCACTTGCGCTTGGGGACAAATTGACGCTGCAACTGGTCCTCACAACCAATGTTAGAGGGGCTAGCCAAAACTATGTCGGTAGAATCATCCTCTACATCCGCCTCAGAACTAGGCGGCATAAGATCCGCACAAAAGTTGTCGAGCACCCTGACACCGAGCGCATCAACCTCAGAATCACACATGGGTTTAACAGCCGCAATATTACGAATCATCTCTAAGGCCCGCTCGGCCTCTAGATCCAGAAGATCATTAATAGAATTAGAAATTTCAGTGCCATTACTACCCAACGAAACTCCTAATTGATTTGCATTATCAACAATCTCATCATTTGAAAAATGCAAAATGGAATTAGAAGTATTGACCGACATACCGGTAGTGACCTCCACGTCACGAATCTTAGCCGCCCTCATGGCGCACCGCTGCTGAATGTAGTCCACATCCGGCTGTGCCTGGAGACGGCCACTCACCCGGTGCCCCTCAGACATCGGATCCTGAATCCCTCCAAATGCAATGACCTCCTCCCGAGAGATCGCGGTTGGGGTCCGGCCTCCTGCCTCACCCCAACCAGCTGGCCGATCCACCTGCACGGGCTCCCCCACAGCCTCGCCAGAAGGTGGACAGACACGCACCACTATCTCAGATGCCTGGCGCGCCCCACAAGACGGGCCCGGCAGCAAGGGTGGTGGAGGCAGAACAAGAGCCACCTGCCCTCGCTCCCCACCCAGCACCGGAGAAGCCACCACCACAGGCGCCTTAGGAGGAGAAAGCTCCGAGGCCACCTGCCCCGAGCCCTCTCCCGAAGGCAAAGCCGGCACCAACCGACAGGAAGACGCAATGGGAGAAGAGGTATCCGAGGCCTCCTGCCCTAGACCTCCTCCCAACGAAGAAAAGGACACGGGAGACACCTGCCCCGCATCCCCTCCCTCAGCAGAAAGAGAGCAATCTGAGGCCGCCTGCCCCAGGGCTCCTCCCGACACGCCAGGCACGAGAAGCTGCGTCATCTCCTGAGGGGGAACCGCGTGCTGAGTAGAAGAGGGAGTGGCCACCTGCCGACTCACCTCCTCCTCCCCTCCCCCCGACCGAAGGTGATGGAACCCCAAGATCCCCAGGACTCGTATCCACATCATCCTAAAACTCCAAAGCAGGCAAGGCGAGCTCAAAAGCCTCCTCGGACTCGACCCGATCACTCCACAACCTCGGTGGTGCAGAAGAGGGATCGAAGGACCCAAATCTCAGTGTTGTCGAAGGCACCGAGGAGGGTTGGACAGCTCCATCCCCGGTCGTCACGGTCTCGGACCCCGGCCCCTTGGACAGCTGTCGTCCAGAGTCCTCGACCGGCGGTTCCTGGACTCCCGCGCCACCGTCACTCTCGTGCATATCAACGTCAGACTCGTGAGCCGGCGCAGCCAGAAGGCTCTCGTCCTCAAACTCAATAGCCAGATTATAAATCCTGCCTCGATAAGCCCACTTAACCACTTCCGGCACATACTCAACGTTCAGAATACTGACCAGAACCCGAGCAATCCCGTGAGCTCTGGTGAACGCCATGTCCACACGCTCAGGCTTCCCCACTAGAATGCCCATGCTGGCCACAACCCGAGCATCCTGCAGCGGCTTGGAAGGGGCCCCGGAAAATCGCAACCACTCCTGCGTAAGCGGTTTACCCTGAGGCTCAACAAGCTTCCATTCCTGAAACTCAAGGATGCCATCAGTACCCGGCACCTTACACATCCCAAAACTCAACAACCTCTGCAGATCCTCCACGGAAGGGAACTCAACCCTGAACATCTTATCATCAAGACTGACAAGGTCCCACTGGAAATCCCCAGGGGCCAACTCTCGAAGCCTCTGCACGATCTGTGTCTCAGACACCTCCCCTCTGGTGACCTTGACAATCCCCGTGGTCAGACTCGGGGACTCGTCAGGAACCTCACGCTCAGTCGGAGACTCGAAAAAAGTTAGCTCAACACAGTACACTCCATACATCATGAGTGACGGTGCCTGATCGCGCAGTAATGGACAATCCCCAGAGTCATGTGCCAGTTTACCGCAGGTATCACATAACCTGGCCACGCACTCCACAATGAAGTGGCCCTTGTCTCCGCAACGATAACAAAGCATCTTTTCCTTCTTGCGCGCCCACTTGGACGCCCTATCAGACTCAGCTCTGTCCATCATCTCCACGGACACATCAGCCATAACCTCGTTCTCAGGAACCGGAACAGTAGCAAGAGCTGTTACCGCCTCCATAGCGTGACCGGTCAACACTGGCTCCTCGGCAGCCCCGCTATCTGTCGTCTGCTCGACAACAACAGGTGGTGGCGGCGGACGTGGACGGTACCGGCCCCCTCGCACGCCCCGACCACCACGATGTCCACGGAAGCCACCTCACTGCCTAGAATCCGGGCCAGAAGCACCCTCAACAAAGCCACCCTGCGGACCCAGGAACGGTCGCTCTGCCGAACCGTCACTCTGCCAAGCGTAACCTCGACCACCGCCCGTCGACGACGAGCCACGGTGCACACCTGCCCCATAGGCGTCGAAACCATCGTCTCCCCAATGTCCCTAAGGTGCGGCATTAGCACCAACCGAAGGTTTGGTAACGGAGTGAGGTGGCGGTGCTGGCCTAGGTTGATGTCCCACAGACCCCGGCGCTTCCGTCGTTGGCGGCTTAGGCGCCGTGCCGCCCCGACCAGCAGCACCACCAGCCAGCCCACAACGACCAGGCGCCAAACCAGAGGCCGTAGGCACCGGTACGCGAGCGCCGGCAGGCGCCGCGGCACCACGCCCCACGGCCGCACCCGCCATCGCACCTCCCCGACCGACCGTCGGCAGCACGGGGGGCACCGCGCCACGACCAGCTCCAGGGAGCAGGGCACCACGGCCGGAGGCAGCAGCCGGCGGCGGCACAACCGAAGGCACCGCTCCACGGCCACCGCCCGACAGGAACGCGGCCCCAGCGCGGCCCGCCCCAGGGGGCTCGGCCGGTCTCTTCCCCGCCGCACCACGTCCAGCCATGGACACTAGCGGGGGAATGCGACGAGCACGACCGCCAGGATCCGCCCGCCGATGTGGAGTACGCCGAACCAAAACCCTACGGCGCGAGCTGGAGGAGGAGGATACCGATTGATCGCTGCATGCGTCTCTAACGTCGTCGATCGATACAGCCTCGAGCCCATCCTTTTCCTTTCCATGGCACATATGATCTTTCTATTACAAATTTCTCTTTGTCTGGGCAACGAAAAGAAAAGACTAAACATGTTTGTCACGTGGGACGTGGACCTAGATTAATACTCAGCAGGTAACATGAACTTTTTCTGAAATACATGACCATTTTAATTAATAGGGTCAAGTTTTATGAAGAACAGGGCCGGCCCTGGGGGGTGGCAGGGGGGCGGCCGCCCAGGGCCCCCGAAATCTAGGGGCCCCCTCCAGGGTTCGCAAGGAGCCCATGGCCCAGACCATAAGGAGGCATCGACCTAGACGCACACGCACGGAGAAATCCCTGTTTTCCTTCTTCCCATCGCGAGTTCGCCGCTTCGTGACAATCCTATTCCCGCAAGGGCTCCAATCGCGAGTCTTGACGCCAATGTAGATCGCTCTCCGTCATGCGGCCGGCTGGTCTTCCTCCAGGTCCCCGGTCCCGTTGTGTTATCCTCCGTTCGTGAGATGCCTCTCATGTGCAAGACGAAGCCACCCCACTTATAAGGTCATCCCTAACCTCCTCTTTCTAGTTAGTCATGTTCATATAGTGCAGCAGCAGTCAGATCTTAGAAGGTCTCGCATATGATGCAGTACAAAATTTTAATTTCGTGTGCCCGTTGCTCTATTTCTTACTTCAATCTGGACTTTGTCGACACAACACCAATCGCCTTATCTATTGAAAAAGTTGCCTGCTATGTGTTTGATTGTCGTTCTTTGCATTCTCTCTCCAAATCATATGACTGCAAATTTAACTTAAAAATTGGAAGAAGGTCTCGGCTATACACACATAACTTCAATCCAAACATGGTTATATAATAAAGCCACTCAGACTCCCGTAGCCGTCGGGTAGGTAAATGATCTTTTATTGTTGCAAATGGAGCTTTTAAACTTTAAACCTTTCATCTTGATGTTTACCCTCTATCAGGTATTCGATTTGTCTAATTAAGTAAAGGAATACACTATTTACAATTCTTGTTTTATTTTGAAATAATAGACAATAATAAGTTAGGTAAAGAAATGAATCTAAAAAGAAATGAGATTATTAGTATGATATTTATAGTAGGGGCCCCGGGTTGCAATTTCGCCCTGGGCCCTGAATTATCAGGACCGGCCCTGATGAAGAATGGGGAACAATTTCCATTGATGATGAAGCAAATACAAAAGGGACGCGCGTAGATGTTGATCAATGATCAGACGGGTATCGTCGATCAAGTAAGGAATAACTACTACTAGTTTTAAGCCGGCTATCATCAGTCAAATAAGCAATTGTCACTCCCTTAAACCTCTTTTATTCTCAGAAGCGGTAGCACACACACTCATACCGCCACACACCCGCGCGTGTCTAACATTATCTTGGCAGACCTTGCTAACTTGTGTCGAGATGTTGATGCTTGACTAGAGACTTTGTAATATGACCCGCCTAACTAGCTAGCACTTCGCTATATATACACCCCGAGCTACAAGATACTGATTCCTCCTTTCATGTGCTACACATTCACGGCTCCTCCAGATTACTCTTGATTGGTAATCAAACACCCCCGCCTAACTAGCTAGCACTTCGCTATATATACACCCCGAGCTGTGTCTGCATAACACAACACCACAGACACAGAAGAGCAGAGCAGCCAACCAAAGTGAGAGACCAAGAGAGATGGCGTCCAAGGCATTCCCTGCTCTGGTCCTTCTGGCGCTCGTCTGCGGCCAGCTTGTGGTCGACGGCCATGCCCAGCCCTACACCGGCGGCGGCCGCATCAGGGGAGGAGGATCTGCTCCCGGAATGCAGCCACCGACTTACCCCACTGCCCATGCCCACTCCTCCACCATTGGTAATCTACCTCTGTTGTTTCTCCGTTTGCTTGCCATTGATAAACCATTTCATTTCCCTGTCATTTCCCTGGTTCTGATTGTTGTTTGTTTGCATGGTCTGTGAATATGGCAGGAGAATACGATGGAGCTGGAAGGCCTTCAGCCGTGGAAGAAGACAAGGCCTTCATGGTCAACAGCCTGCTGCCTGTCCCGCCTTCCGCTCACTAGTCCGTCGAGGCAATGCATGCAGCCGAGCTTGAGACCAACGACCAAGTGGCCAGCACTAATAATAAGAATAAATTTGTGTGAAGTTGTCCTGTTTGTTGCAGGGTGACTCTGTTTCTACCATCATCATCAGGGGTATAAAAGCAGAGTACCACCGAACTAGTGCTATAATGTAGTGTTGGGAATGTTGGGACTTCAGAGTGCTATCAAGGAAACACATATAAGTTTATCAAGGAAACACATATAAACAGAATATGGATGTATCTCAATGGTGCACGAACGATTTTCATCTTGCACTGTTGTAACTAAAACCATACATGGTTGAAACTATGACAACCTCTCGAACGAAACGGTGCGAACCACTTCTCCTTGAGTTAGGTATAAAGACTGCAATCATATCGTAAAAAGAAAGACCGATACATACATCCCAGTTCCTCACTTTGGCTAGATACCACAACCATCTATCTCTAACTAGAGACAATAATATGATCAACATGCCCTGCGGTAGTTAGCGTTTTTTCTGCGCTGATCCCTTTTAGCTAAAAATCAATCTTATATTTATTATGCAAACATCGTAAATATTTACATTTTGTGCACAGGCAGCTAAGTTCTCAAGGAAAAATGTACAATCTTAGTCATTTCTTGTTACCAAAGTGTTCTTTTTTTGCGGGAAACTTTCGATCTATTCATCTTCGATCATAACAGTACAACAAACACCAGACTGAAACCATTGACATAACAAGAAGTTGTTTTCAACATGTCACAAGGTGTTCCGGAAGCTCCCACTATCCTTCATAAATTAGGAAAATGTTGGGTACGATAGTTGTTGATAAGAAAAGAATGGCAGCTCTGTTACGACAGTACAACATGGTGTAGCAGACCAAATTGCAAAATATTATGGGCCCATTTTGATTAAGGTATTTTTATTCGAATTTTACAGAATTTTGAATCGTATGTTTTTTTTTCTCATAGGAAGTTTGGCTTAAAGGCATGAGCACACTGCAGACTCATAAAATTTAGTTTTATACAGGACCTAAAAATTCGTGATATCCTAATTCTACGTTTGTAATATTTCCGTGTATTTGGAATCGTGCATTCGATTGAGAGCATAAAGAAGTCAGGATAGGTTTGCCTGAATGGATTAACCTATCCAATCCGAATCAGTGGAGATACTTTTAATATGTCAGCACAGTCTAGATACTAAGATTGCGCTTCAAATCAGAGAATTTCTGTCCCAAGTTCAGAAAAATCAATAAATATAAAAGGTAATTTCAGTCGCAAGATACATAAGCATGAACTGATCATATTAATCAGTTAAGTACAAGACAAATCTTCTTTCCCACTTGAGAAAATAGAGCACCGACGAGGCATATATAGGTGAACGAACGAGACAATGTTTTTTATCAGCACCAACCAATATTCATGCTTCGCAATTTCTTTCCTGGATCAAGATTTCTCCTGCCATGTCCACTATAAACAAAATGGTTGACACTGATGTTGAATTCTATATCTAAGTCCCCAATTATGCAAGTAATATGTCTCTAATTCAGATTGATGTGGGTCATTCCAAGCATTTTGCTTTGTAAGTTGTCAAATGCACCAAGGCTATACTAATTAAGTATGTATGTTATTTTGTGCTTGAAGGTCGCCTGATTTTAATTTGCTACTAGTTATACTATTTCATGTCAAAGATAGCAGGGTTTTGGAAGCAGGTGAAATGTTAATTTTGTTGTATGCAAGTTTGGGTTTGTATTTTGTTCTTGTGTTGGGAGTTGAGTGGTAACTTAGTGGTAGGAGTTTGGGTTGTTGAACCCGTCCACCCTCATCCTAACCCCCATAGGAACTTTGATGGCGTGCTATCAACATTTTTTCGTGGAGTGGTCTTGCTTCTACCTAACAACAAAAAGTTATGGGAGGGATCCTTTCCGCTTAGCCATGGTTTTTTTTTGTTCCTGTGTTGTTTTAGTTGTCTCATACTCCCTCCGTTCCGATTTACTCGTCGTGGTTTTAGTTCAATTTACTCGTCGTGGTTTTAGTTCAAATTTGAACTAAAACCACGACGAGTAAATCGGAACGGAGGGAGTACGTTATAAAGATCCCTAATTATATATAGATGGACATAACAAATGGGTAGAAAGGTACATTACATAACTAGAGGACAACTGCACCAATTAATCAACGTGATCGATTAGTTCTTGGTCTTCGTCCAACCCTCTATGCATTTCTCTTGCCGCGTGTTTCTTTCTTGGTGGAAGCATACTACAATAATGAACTTGTTCCGAACATTTTCTAGAACTACCACAGTCAGTAACTTTTTCAGAATAACCTGTAACTTTATTCAAAATTGACAAAATTACTGGTACAATGCTTCATATAGAGATTCGAGAAATTGCAAAATAATTCTTATAATTAAGAATTAAAATGAAATTTCTCGGAATTATCTTCTCTGTGGTTTCAATCTTTGCAACACGAAATATTGCCAAGCCTTGAGTTAAGAAACACAGTCATATTGGAGTTTCGACACCATCACTCGTGCATCTACATGAGTTTTACTAGCGTCATAGGTTTGATAAATCCTCTTTTGTTGCCCAACTACAAGGATGGGAAGCCGTGAGCGTTGAACCTATTCGGATAGGGGATGATCTATTAATAGTACAGGTGGTCGAACCACAAGATCTTCAATAGAACACTGAAGCATGACTCCAAAGCCACAATGGACCGCACCATTAGAAGCAAAAAAAAATATACTAACTCAAACGCATTAGAGATTCGTACGAATGAATCTGCGAGGATATAAACTTAAAACTGCAACGTCGGATACACGAAACCTACAAAGACACAGAGTATCTAACTCTGTGGCATCGTCCAATAAGACTTCACCATAGTAGAAGAAGAATCAGAGTACATTCATTATCAACAGCATCTCACCCGAGATCAAAATGTTGTCGATGAAGAATGAATATATCACTCTAATAAACTGATGAATATGCATATAGCGATACAAGTTCCTCTACAAGATCCCTTCACCTCGCAACACCGCGGATGGAGGCAAGGGGACAACAATCACTAATTAATAAAGGCCAGGTCTTCTTTTAGCCATCATGGTCCATGCCACGCGGTCCCACGCAAAATCCAAAAAGAACAGGCAAACTGACAAGAACAAGGGAAATCATTGCAATTATAGCATAAAAATATATACTTAATTATGAACATGAAAATAAATAATAACATTTATTATTGTCTTTAGGGCATATTTTCAAGAGTCCCCCACTTGCACTAGAGTCAATAATCTAATCAATGCTAATGCACTTTACACCTATGGCATACCGATGTAATGCATGCTTTTCTTGTGGTATAGACATCGTCAACGGATCTGACATTTAAGTTCGTTTGTATCTTGCATATCCTTATACGTCTCCATGTTGTACAAAATTCATTGATTATGTGGAATTGACTTTGTATATGTTTGAATCACTGATAGGACATTTAGTTCCATAGCTGGAACTATGGCGCCAGTATCCTCGACAGTGTTCCATTGGCACCAACAAAGTTGAAACCATGCCAAGCTCAAAAACAAAGTTTTGATCTAAACGCCGTCCATTGCCACTTTCAAAGTGGCGATATACTTAGCCTCTGTTGTAGAATTCACCACGATATCTTGCTTGGAACAATTCCAACTTACTGTGTCACCACTATGTGTAACCATAAAACCCCGATTGAAATCAAAATTGACCGGATCAATGATGAAGATTGTAACTACTTACATGGTTGGTCCTAATCTTCATTATGTCAAATGCACTCTTGATCATGGTCTGTCCATCACTCCGTCTGCTCCTACCTCTCTCACATCATACATTGATGTGATTGGGCAGGATGCCCGGACACTCGTTGGTCCACTTCTAGTTATTGTGTGTACTTGGGTGATAATTTGGTTTCTTGGTCTTCAAAAAGGCAAATAACCGTTTCCAGGACATCTGTGGAAGCAAAATATCTCTCTCTCGCTCATACAGTTGCCAAAACAGTTTGGCTTTGTCAACTTCTCACCGAGCAGCATCGCCATCTTCATCAAGATACCATCGTTTATTGTGACAATGTACCAGCTGTGTATATGTCTTGTAACCATGTTCAACAGGTAGAAATTAAGCACATAGAGATAGAGATTCATTTTGTGAGAGACAAGGTAGCTCGGAGAGGTACCTGTTCTTCATGTTCAAAACAACGCTCAGTTTGCTGATATCTTTACCAATGAGCTTTCGATAGCATCTTTCATCGATATTCATGCAGTCTTAATGTTGTCGAGACCACAGTTGACACTGCGCGCGGCGGCGGGGGGGAGGGGGGGGTGTTAGTCAGCATAACGCCTCGGTCAAGCAGCACCATCAGCAACAATTATACCACGATCACCCACATTTTCCACCATTCAAGTTAATCTTTGCAATCCAAACGTTCTCCTCAATGGCCTGCTTGACGCTTCAATGCCTTCTTTGTTGGACATCAAAGATAAGGGCTGTCAATCAGTTTTGAGCTTTCAGGGTTCCTCTGCCTCCCACCGGTGCCGGCGCCGGTCCGCCTCGTCTCTGGTGGCCTTAGGGTTATGGGAGCGCGGCGGATCCCGGCCCTTGCCGGTGGGAGGTCTCCGTTTTTAGATGTGCCTTCACGATTTGTTAGGATTTGTGTTCGGCTCGGAAAGGCGAGACGGCGGCGGCTCATTGAAGATGGAATAAGGTACTCTCACCTAGCCCCCGTTCCGGTGGTGCGTTTAGCATCGTCGGTGGGCGTGTGTCTCCGGCAGATTTGTCCTTGGTGGATTTGTTCGGATCTGTTCGTCTACGTTCGTGTGTTTTCAGGTTGGATCTTTCCGATTTACGCTACTCTTCATCTACGACGGTTGCTGTTCTGGTGCGCTGGTCCTATGGGGTCTTAGCATGACGACTTTCCGACTTTCTACTACAACAAGTTTTGCCCGGCTCCGGTGATGGAGGGGCGATGACGACAGCGCGCCTTCGGCTCGCTTCAGTGCTTGTAGTCGTCGCTAGGTGATGTATGGATCTGGATGTAATTTTTATTATTTCTGGTGTTTGTTGTACCGCCATCTTCGAAGATGAATAGATGGGATGTTTTCCCGCAATAAATAAATAAATAAATCGGTTTTGAGCTTTGCAGCCACGGTGATTTTCAAAATGATGTTGTCTCTCCATTGCCAAAGACAATGGCAGTGCAAGCTTAAAATAGGTCCATGTTCGCGCTATTGCACAGTTTTGCCCTTGTCGGCCCAAAATTTTAACCACTTCTTCCATTTCAACCATGGCCATCTCAACCGCAAAGCCCTCGAAACTTTTCAAGGTCAAGGTTAAGAATCCCCAACGCCCACGATTGGTGGAGAGACGGACGGTCTCCTAATTAATCCTGTAAAACTTCTTTCATATTACTGTACATCGGACAGCACACCACCACACACGCGCACATGTGCAACATTTTCTTGGCAGACTTGGCTAACTTGTGCCGAGATGGTTATGCCAGACTAGAGGCTAGCTAGGTGGTGTGCCTTGCCCGCAGAGCTACAAGATACTGATTCCTCCTTTCATATGCTACAAGATACTGACTCCTCCATTCATATCCTACAAGATACTGATTCCTCCTCTCCGGGCTACGGTTGATTGATAATCAAACCCCATTGCCTAACTAGGCACTAGCAGCCGTTAATCTCTTTGATGCCACATGCACGGATGTATATCCAATTTGCTATATATACACCCCGGCCGAGTTGTGTCTGCACAGAGCACCACATAGGCAGAGAATCACGCAATCAAACCAAAGTGAGAGACCAAGAGAGATGGCGTCCAAGGCATTCCCTGCTCTGGTCCTTGTGGCGCTCGTCTGCGGCCAGCTTGTGGTCGGCGGCCATGCCCAGACCTACGTCGGCGGCGGCCGCATCAGGGGAGGAGGATCTGCTCCCGGAATGCAGCCACCGACTTACCCTCCTGCCCATGGCCACTCTTCCACCATTGGTAATCTATCTATTGCTGTAACTAATCTCTCATGATTTCTCCGTTTGCTTGCCATTGATAAACCATTTCATTTCCCTGTCATTTCCCTGGTTCTGACCTGTTTGCATGGTCTGTGAATATGGCAGGAGAATACGAAGGAGCTGGAAGGCCTTCAGCCGTGGAAGAAGACAAGGCCTTCATGGTCAACAGCCTGCCGGCGCACGACCGCCCGCTGCCTGTCCCGCCCTCCGCTCACTAGTCCGTCCAGGCAACGCAGCCGAGCTTGAGACCAACGATCAAGTGGCCAGCACTAATAATAAGAATAAATTTGTGTGAAGTTGTCCTGTGGTGACTCTGTTTCTGTCATCAGGGGTGTAAAAGCAGAGTACACCGAACTACTAATAAAAGTACTGTTGAGAAAGTTGGGACTTCACAGTGGTTTCAAGAGAACATATATAAGTTTGTTCCGAAATTCCGTTTACATCTTACCATGAACATAATATGGATGTATCTAAATCGTGCATGAACGTTTTCGATCTTGCACTGTTGTAATTAAAACTGTACATGGTTGAAACTACGACGACGTCTCGAACGAAACGATCCTAATCACTTGTCCTTGAGTTAGGTAAAGACTGCAAGCATATTGCAAAAAGAAGAACCGATATATACATCCCGGTTCCGCACTTTTGGCCAGACACCGCAACCATCGATCTGTATCTAGAGGCAGAAATACAGCAGTACGTTATGTAAATAAACTAGTATTAGAGACATGCCGTGCGATAGTTTGCGTATTTTCTGTGCTGATCCATTTTAGCTAAGAATCATCATGTGAACATCGTAAATCTTTACATTTTGTGTACAGGCAGACAAGTTCTCAAGGAAAGACATACAATCTTAGTCATTTCTTATTATCAAAGTAGTAATTTAACGACTACTGAAACCATTGACGTAACAAGAAGTTGTTTCCACACGCCCAAAAAAAAAACAAGAAGTTGTTTTCAACATGTCGCAAGGTTTTTCCGGAAGGTCCCACTAGCCTTCATAAAGTAGGAAAATATTGGGTATGATAGTTGTTGAAAAGAAAAGAATGGCAGCTCTGTTATGACAGTATACAACATGGTGTAGCAGACCAAATTGCAAAAAATAAGGCCCTTTTTGATTAAGATATTTTTATGTGAATTTTACAGAATTTCAACCCATATGGTTTTTAACATGTCATCGCAGTCTAGATACTAAGGTTATGCTTCAAATCGGAGAATTCCAATCCCAAGTTCAGAATAATCAATAAATGTAAACAGTATTTTGGTTTGATCGGGTGATATGCCGTTACTTTGTTTTTCTAGCCATGTCTTCACGCGGTACACCTGTGCTTTGAATTTTGTTTCCAGGAGAAAAGGGAGACCTGCCCGTTTGTTATCTTGGTATAAAGAGGGGAATTTTCTAGCTTCTACTCCCTCCGTTCCATATTTCTTATCATGTTTATAGTTCAAGAATCCATGCCGTCAGCAGTTGCTCTTGAATCTTCAATGCAATCTGTGGTGGCCTGGTGGGTGATAAATTGCACATGCATTATCATGTTCAGTCTAAACAAATTATTTTCATGGCATGATCTATTGTAATCGACACTGGTATCTCTGAGCATGTAGCAACGTGCAACATGATCTGAGCATTGGATTTGTTAACAAAGGCGCCAGCAAGATAATAGTGCGTAGATGTTAATTTGAAACACAAAGGTTAAGGTACGGACGCAACCCTGGGGTGTACACGGTACACACTAAACAAAAATGTGCAGAGTAAAAATGAGCCAAACAAATTAAGTTTATAGTATGGTTCGATCTAATTTAATCAGCACACGCATCCTCCCAACAGCATACGGTAAAAGTATAACACCTGCCTAGTAAAAAAACTAAAATTGATGTAAAGAACTGAATGCACAAAATCCATCTAGAAACAGTAGCGGCGTATTGTGTCTAATAATTGCATTCGGTCACTAAAATAACATCAGTACCAAGTACTCCTAACTATGTAAGACTGCATACAATGATCTCCAAGAGATACAGTACAATTGTCTTCACTACTAAGTATAATGTAGCAAAGGGAAATTCCCAACAGCCAGAGTGTTCACCCAAGTGAGCTCTTCAGTAAACATTTAGGCCAAGAATTGTAATCTGGTACATAGTTCGTCGTGATGGATATGTCGGGCATGCTATCAGAAGGGTGGGGGTGAGCGGCCCAGAGGTCTGAAGAGCAGGCCACAACAATCTTGGAGCGGGCAGCAAGAACAGAGGAGTTAGAAGCTGCGCCAGAAACATTCGTCATTTTCAGAGAATCAGAGCTATCTGATTCAAACAGAAAGAAAAAACTTCAAGGGAAGAAAGCTAAACGACTAATGTATATCTCGCCACTTAAATTGCACTTCGATTTAGCTAACCCCTAAACAACTAACCAACTAACTGAATGAATTGTTTCTTCATTTCCTTTTGAGATGTTAACTTAATTTATTGGTGATTCCGGTGGCAAAAATGTGAATTCCAAATTTTCATTTGCTTACCGAGGATTCAACTTACCAGGATACAAAGAAGACAGCCCCACAGTACCAGGGCTAGTGCCACCCAGAAATCCAGAGCCTCCCAAACCTGCTCCTCCAGGCCCATGAGGATCCATTCACTACAGCTTCACATGAACTCAACTAGGACATAGTTTTTTCCCGGAGAATATGCCAAGACTTGATGCGACAGTACAAAGAAGAATCAGAAAAAGTTATAGATTGTAGCCTTTAACTTACAAAGAAGAATCAGAAAAATTAAATGTGTTTTCCTCCAGGCCATAACACTAGCATGTTACATGCCCCTCATGTCTTGCAAATTACCATGAAGGTCACTCAGTGCAGTCACACAATGTTCGTTCATGTTAAGTCTTGCACATAGAAAATTTAGGAGGTAGTTCCATGTTTATGTTGTGTTAGATATCCATATTTCTCTTGTGTTGTGGATCTATTTAGTCAGAAAAAATCTGCTACTCCTAGTAGCATGCGTTTAATGATGTGGCTGCAATGTTGGTTGACTCATCTGAAAAATACACTGGTTACTAAACCTTGTTCAGATGGTTTTGGACACAACTAGGTTACTGCCAGGGTCAGTAGCCTGCCTGTATAGAACAGCTTCTACATTGTATAGAACCACCCAAAGTGTCTTCTGCCCCTGTGGACTTAACCAAACTTGGGTTTCTTCCTCCTGGGCAAGTTTTCATTGCGTGTTTGAGTTCGATACTAGCAAGAGAAAAACAGGGCAAGTTTCTTCATTTTTTCTACTCTGGTTGGTAACAATCTGTGAACTACTAGTTTGTATCTGATTTCACACTCCGGCTTTTGAAAGTCACCAACAAGGTGCAACGTAGAGTAGAGCCCTGATAATGGCATTCATGTACTGAAATAACATCAGTGTCAGGTAACTAGGTAAGGCTGCATACAATGACCTCCAAGAGAAATATAACTAGGTGAAGAATGCATAGATGTACAGTAAGAACTAGCGCCTGTGCAACTACTACTCTGCAATGCTCCAACTACTATGCATCCTCAGCTTACTCTTAGACACATTTGAGTTCAAGGTGATTGGTTACAGATCGTGGAAAAACAGAGGATGTAAGCTTAGACCAAACAACACCGAATACAGTTTAAGGTGAAGAGGCTTCTTCATCCATCGCCAGTTACACCTACCAGATCAATTAATCTGGATGATGGAACTTACATTTACACCTTACTTCTAAATTTTGAAGTAAATGATCAGAGTGACTTTCAACTTACTTCTACAGCTGTATTGCCACACAACAGGCTTGTGCTATCCTGCTCGAGACATGAACAAAAAATATGGAACCTGGCCTGACAATGACAAACATTTCTTGTGCTTATTAGTACAGGTTTTGTTTCTTCAACTTTTGTTCAGATCATGCATCACATGAAGCACTACTCCTTAAAATGTATTTTTTTGAAAGATCCGGGTTCACCGGCTTCATTGATTTAGAAGAAAGCAGCAGGAAATACATGAGTGATCAAGTGATCGTGGTTTTAAAAGAGCTAAGAATGACCAAAGCTAGGCCAGCTACATGACCAGTGTGTTTTATCTCGCTACATCTTCCCCGAACGGGGCCTCAATGCATCGAGCTCCTGCTAGCCGCCAGAGCTCCATCGTGTTCTTGATGGCTCGCTGAACATCCTCCGTCTGAGGCGTTTTTCCTCTAAACACACACGCGTTCCTCTCTTTCGAAAGCTCCAAAGTGATCAGCAGCAACATCGTCCTTAGCCCCTTTCTGCAACTTTGAGGCGTTAGAGCGGTCAGTCTTTCCCAATGCCTGAGAGAATTATGACCTGCATCCCGCGCTTCTTTGAGCACAGCGCAACCATATCTACGTGACACTGCCTGCCAGACTGATCGGGCAAAAGGGCAGTCCCAGAAAAGGTGGACTGAGCTTTCCAGATTTCTGTTGCACCAGATGCAGAAATACCCATTGGGCCACCCTCGCCGTTGTAGGCGATCGTTGCACCAAAGCTTGTCTTGGTGGAGCAGCCAAGCGAAGATCTTCACCATGTCTGGCGCCCAAGCCCTCCAAATCATAGCTTTGGCTCCTGAAGGAGGGATGTCACTGATTTGTAGATCGTAAGCAGCCTTGGCCGAGTAGTAGTAGTTTCCTCCTCCTCTGGTTGCCACCCAGCTGATCGTGTCCTCGTCGGAGGAGAGAACAATGCCTGCGCCCTGAATCTTCCTACACATTTGCAAAAACTGGTGAGCAATCTCTGCTGTGTTGCCATGCCGGAGGTCACGTACCCATGTGTCATTTGCCAGCGCATCATGAACTGTCCTGTTTTTCCTTCTGGTATGCTGAAACAAGTCTGGGAACTCGTGCTGCAGCGCCACCGGCCCGATCCATTTGCAAGTCCAGAAATGTGTTGTTTTTCCGTTGCCCAAGTGCACATTGGTGGCAGATGCAAACAGCTCCAGGTCCTCCTTGACACATGGGGCCGGGAAGTTCATCCAAGGCCGGTGTGGCTGTTGCCAGGAGAGCCACTACCAGCGCAGCCGGAGAGCTGTGCTGAAACGATGGAGGTCCAGCAAACCTAGCCCCCCCTTGTCCACCAGAAAATAGACTTTTCCCCAGGCCACCTTGCATTTGGCGCCAGTGACATTCTCATCATGAGCCCATAGAAACTGCCTCTTTGCTTTGTCCACCTCTTTTAGAATCTTCTTCGGCACTATGAGTACTGTCATTGCAAACACCGGCAGTGCCGTCAAAACAGCACGCACCAGTACCCTTCTACCTGCCATGTTCATCAGCTTGCCTTTCCACCCATCCAACCTTGAGCGTATCCAGTCAATGATAAATTGGAAATGCACCAGTTGTAGCTTCCTTGGAGAGATTGGCAGTCCCAGGTATGTGGTTGGGAACGTGGACTGCATCCCCCCAAAGTTTTGCAGAACCTCAGTTAAATGAACATCAGCACAGTTAATTGGGATGACTGCAGATTTTGCCTGGTTTAACTTCAGCCCCATGGCCTCCCCAAAACTGCTGAGCAAGTGCAGCAGAGTATCCACTTCTTCCTTCACCGGGTTGGCGAAAATGATGGCGTCATCAGCGTATAAGCTAATTCGCATGCTGATGCCACGGCCTGGCAGCTGAGCGATCATCTCTTCCTCTGCAGCAGCTTGAAGGAGGTGGTGAAGAGGGTCGATCACCAGGATGAAAAGCAGCGGGGATAGCGGATCACCCTGCCTAAAACCACAGCCATGAGATATTGATTGGCCCTGCATTCCGTTGAGCAAGCAGGAGGAGGTGGCAGAAGAGAGTAGCAGCGCTATCCAGTTTCTCCATCTCGGAGGGAAACTCATTTTTTGCTTGAGCTCGAGCAAGTACTCCCATGACACCGAATCAAAAGCCTTTGCTATGTCAAGTTTGAAGAAAAGTGCCTTTTTCTTCGTCCTATGCAACATCCGAACGCAGCTTTGTATGTACTGATAACTCTCGTGGATGCATTTGCCTTTCTGAAAAGCAGCCTGTGCCGGTGAAATGATTTTATCTAGGGCCCATGCCAGCCATGCAGAGAGCACTTTGAAGATTAGCTTGGCAACTGAATGGATCAAGCTGATTGGGCGATAATGATTGACCTCTGAAGCTCCATTCTTCTTTGGCAGCAGCATAATCAGGGCCGTGTTGATCTCTTGAAAATTTTGCCCAGCCACCTGATGAAACTTGTTAAACACTGCCATGATGTCATCCTGAATGATGTGCCAGCAGGAGCAGAAGAATTGTCCCGTGAACCCGTCAGGACTAGGAGCTTTTTCCGTTGGGGAGGAAACAATGGCTGCCCAAACCTCAGCCATGGACAATGGCGAGTCTAAACCTTGCGGATCAACGGTGGGAATGGCCAGTCGTTCCCAGTTTATGGTGGCTTTTCTATCCTCTTGCTTGCCCAGAAATCTAGTGAAGTGGTCATGAAGAATCCTCTCCTTTCCGTCGTGATCAAACACCTCTGAGCCATCCTCCCTGAGGGAGTGAATGTAGTTTTTCCTCCTTCTAGCTCTCACTCTTGTGTGGAAAAACTTCGTGTCTGCATCTCATGCCTTTAGCCAGGTAATCCTAGAGGCTTGCCTTCTTCTTGCCCTCTCAATGGCTGCTAATCCAAGCACTTTCATCTTGAGCTGCTTTCTCAGATGAAATTCTGCAGGCGTGAGCTCTCTGTTTTCTTGCGCCACGTCAAACAAACGTATGACTTCATTTGCAATGTACAGCTGCATTTCTCCCCTACCAAAAGAGGCATTGCTCCATATTCTCAGGTCGGTCGCTGTTCTGTCAAGCTTCTTCTTGATTCTGATGAAAGGGCGGTCGTGCTGAACCGGTCTTTGCCAGGCATGAGTGACCGTTTGGAAGAAGTGAGGAAATCTAGGCCAGAAATTTTCAAATCTGAACCTAGCGCTTCGTCGTGGTGCATCCGTAGCAGCGAGAACCAGGGGGCAGTGATCTGAGAAAGAAGTTGATGCAGCAACCAGCATGTGGTCTGGGTGCGATTCTTCCCGGCGCGCGTTGCAGAAAATCTTGTCAATGCTACACATGGTAGGGCTTTCTCTTTCATTGCTCCAAGTGAAACGCCGGTTTTTGCACTTGAATTCCTTGAGTCTTGCTAAATCAATGGCCCAACGAAACTTCCCGATCATCCTTCTGTTTATGTTTGAGTTGCTCTTGTCTCGCGCTTGATATATCATGTTGAAATCGTCGTTGATCATCCACGGCTCATCTGCTGGAGGGGCGGCAGCAGCTATCTCCGATAGGAAGTTCTCTTTTTGTGCATCATCGGTTGGGCCGTAGACCGTGGTCATCCAAAAATCCTTCCCTGAGCTCCTTTCGTGCACCCTAGCTGTAATGGAGAAAGTACCCAGGTAGTGCGAAACTACGTCGACTACATCCTTGTCCTAGAAAATCGTTGCGCCCCCTCTAGTCCCGATCGCCGGCAGCAGCACACACCCCTGCATTCTGCTACCTCCTATCTCGCTAGCTATCGCAGTCGTCCAAGTATCGATCTTAGTTTCCTGTAAACAGAGCACTGCTACTCTATGGGAGGAGGCTGCGTCGCTGATGACCGAGCGTTTTGCCGGGCAGTTCAAACCTCTAACGTTCCAGGTCATGAAGGTTAGATTGCCGTCATCCATCGAAGAAACTGAAACTGCTCCGCCAACTGAACCATCTACTAGGAACAAATAGAGACACCATACAATGAAACCAGGGGCGACGACGGCCACCAGTAGCCCCAAAAGCCCGTCATCGTCGAGCCGTCCACAACACCGGAGAACTAATCATAGAAACTAAACCTAAATTGAACTGGTTTAAGACCATCCGCTGGCGGAGACTAGCTATTACTAAAACTACCAACATGATCAGCCTTGCATGATCTCCTCCGCTTCGGCGATTCCTGCCATGCCCGCAGCGATCTTGAGAGCACCCTGGTCGAGCCCCGTGAGCTTAGCGATCGCAGCAATGTCGCCGTCGGAGAGTGGTTCCTGGAAGCGCTTCATGATCCGTGCTGCAGCTTTTTCAGTCATCTTGTCCTTCAGGCCGAGCTCTCCCAGCTCCTGAACAAGGCGCAACACTGCCCTTTGCGCCACGGGGGTGGAGGTGCCAACAGCCGCCTGCCGAGCACTGCGGCGAGATGGGGCGGAGGTGGCTTTGGACTTGGGCGGGGTGGAGAGGCGAGGACGAGGAGGCTGGCTAGAGAGGATCGGGGGTGGCACCGCGGCGAACAGCTCCTCAACCATGGCGCCCACCTGGAGGGTGACCGCGTCCATCTGGAAGCCCATCGTCGCCGCTGCAGGGGAGGCGATGCAGGGCAGCAGGCACGTCAGCATCTCCGGGCTCTCCAGCTCGGAGGGCTTAGCAGCTTGAGGGGGAGGGGAGCGGCCACTGTCTTCGAAGGCCAGCGGGGTGACCAGGGCTTCCTGCAGGGCGCTCTCCAGCTCCAACTGCATGTAGTCCATGCGCGGGGGTGGAGACAGGGTGCGCCCATTGTCAGAGAAGGAGAAGAACTGGGCCACCGGGCCCGCCTTCGCCGCAGGGGAGGAGGAGGCGCGGAGCGGAGGGGGAGCGGTGGTGTTGCGCGCAGGACTTGAGCACCTGCGGCCTTGCCACCCGCTTGACGGCCACGCCGGTCCGCCCCGTGGCGACGCCCGGCAAGAGATCTACTGCGGCGCCGATGCGCCTCCCTGACGACGTCCTCGCTGCAGCCCCTGGCGTGGCAACGGCGGCCAAGCAGGCGGTCCCTCCAGGAGCGGTTGGGCCCAGCGCCGCCACTTCCGCCGTCCTCCTCGCGGTCACGGGCACCACCTCCGAGCACAGGGCCGCAGGCCGCAGCCCCAACGCGCGGCGCCCGGCTGCGGGCCTTGCCCTGCCCATCTTCGACGTGCGCCACCCAGGTGCCAGGCTCGTAGCGCGGGAGGGGGCGGTCATCGTCTTCCTCCGAGGAGGGCAGCACGCTCTGGCCGGAGTGCGAAGAGCGCGGTGAGAGGGGGGTCCAGTCCTCCAGCAGGTCGACGTGGATCAGGAGATCGTAGCGCCGAACGCCTGGCGGCGGGGGGATGCGGCGATCAGCGGGGGCGAGGCCGACGATCTCGTCCGCCCAGCCCGCGCCCCGCTTGAGCACCCAGAGCGCGTGCTTGGTGGGGATGTGAGCAACATCCCACACCCAAAGCCAGAACGCGAAAGTCTTGGTGTGCCCTCTCTCTAGGGTGCGCGAGTCTAGCCGGTCGACGCGGCCGATGTCGCCGAGGGCCTCCTCCGTGCCCAGCAGTGACCAGAACTACACGGGCAGGTCTTGAACCACGACACGAACGTGGTGGTGAAACTTGAGGAGCGCGGCGTGGTCGTCTTCATTCCAAGCCTTGATGAAGTACTTGCATCCCTCCACCTTGATGACGCCCTGGCGCACGACATTGTCCCGGTGCGCAAGGAGGTCGAAGTGGACTAGAAAAGCTTCTGGCTGGTGGGCGGTGACGCGAAGCAGGTGCGGGAGGGTGGAGAGCTGCTCGAGGATGACCCTGCCCACCGCAGCGGGGGTGGTGGAGTGCGAGCGGTCCGCGGCGGTGAGGGTGACCGCGTGCTGGCGCAGCACGTGCTCCTCGATCTCCAATGCCGGGGAGGCCACGATGATCTTGCTGCTCTCCCGTGGCCTCCTGGCCGGGTCGCAGAGGGCGAGGCTTGTCATGGGGGCAGGGGGAGGCGTTGGCGGGAAGACTACGCGGTCGTGGTCCGGAGCTTTTGTCGCAGCCAGGAAAACCAAGCGAGCACGGGCAGCCCCTCCCGGGCCACCGTTTCTTGGGTTTTGAGGGCACTCCTTGCCAAAATGACCCGCGCGCCTGCAAATGATGCAGCGGAGAGGATCCCGGCAATCTATGCGGCGATGGCGCTTACTGAGGCAACGGAAGCATTTACTTTTGAACTTGCTTAAAAAGGCCTCCCTCCCCGCATCCACATTGAGAGATCTGCGGCGGTCCGAGCGCTGGATCGGAGCACGCCCGCCACGATCCGCCGAGCGGGAGCGGGCCCGCCCCTTCTTCCGGGACTTGACCTCCGTCCACCACCCCCCCCCCCGCCACCGGGCTGGCCTGGCGCGAAGAGGAAAGAATGGCCGGTGAGGAGGGGCGAACCACCATGGATTTAAGGTGTGCCTGGCCCCCATAGGGAGAGGCTCCCAGACCCGGCGGTCCGAGCCACACCCCGACCCCGGATGGCTCGCTGCGCCGCAGGATTCGCGGCGTCGGGGCCGGATCTGACGCAGCAGCCGTCGAGGCCGCTGACCGAGGGGAGGAGAGTTGGGAAGGTCCACTGGATCGAAGCGCGGCCCCAGCGGGCGGGGAGGGGCTCCGACGGGCCTGCGCGGGGAAGCAAGAGGCGCAGCTGGCAGCCATAACGGCCGGGATTTGGTGGCCCTAAAATGTATATTAAAGATTTTTTAAGGGGAACTTGCTGCAAAGTTCACGACAACCTCTAATGGAAGTACGGAACAATGTCACGAATACAGTTGAGAGAAATATAAAACCATGTCTTACAAAGTTTCCAAAAGGTGTAGAGAAGTTGGCCACTGCGGTGGTGGCATGATTCCTTATATTCCTCTGAAAGCATGCCATGCCACAAGTTGAAGACGGCCCCAGGACCCGAAAGAGATAAAGTAGCCATGCTAGCCTCCCTAGTCCAGGACCTAACGTGATTCGAGACTGTGACTGTAAAAGGTCAATCGTTACAAAGGTCGGTCACAGTCCCTGGCCTAAGGGCAAAGTTGTCAACAAGGGTAGTGAGGCTAGCCCCTCACTGCGAGCATGTCAGCTATGAGAATCCTGCCGTGAAGCACCCACCAAGAGAAGAATTTGCACTTTGGCTCAGAATGGGTAGAGATATTTTTGGCATGACTTAACCATAGTCTAGATATTGAGTTGTGCTTCAAATCAGAGAATTGTAATCTTAAGCTCGACATAATTAAAAAATCTAAAAAATGACACATGGGCCCCATGGTATTGGGAGAGGGCCAAGTTCCCCTCTATATATTGGGAGTTGGGTCGTTTTATTGATGATCACCAATAATTTATTAGAGAAATTTAGGATGTCCGAGCTCATTTTTTGGCCCAAATTCGCCCAATACAAAGAATGGGGATGGCAATGGAAAGTTGTTCGAGATGATCTAAGATATTTGTTGAACTCCACGCTTTATATATCCTTGTCCTGGGATATTTAAGAATATTGAAATATACAAATGCACACACGTATATACAGTACGATTATGTTTTTGTTGTGGTTGTTTAATTCTTAATTGTTACTACTTTAGTTCTTTGAACTTGATACCTGTACTTTGTTTAATAAATGGTTGTGTACATCGAAATAATGCAAGGGTCGAGGGTATGCCTCCATTTCAAAAGAAGAATATACACTATGATTTACACAAGTTTGATAGAATAATCCGTGAAAGGATGAGAATTTGTTCTTTACTAATCGAGTTTAAGAAAATCTTGTATAATCTTATAAAGGGTATTGTTTAAAATAGAAACAATATCTGCTACAATACAAAATTTAATTTGGCATGGTGTGCATATATTTTTCGATGATTGATGTTAGAAATGTAAACAAAGAAGTTTATATTAAATTTAGCAATCTTTGTATATGGTTCTTAGAAAAAATATGCCACCTGATGTTGTACTTATAATTAAGTACTGAAGTTTAGTATAAATAAAGCTTGTTTAAACTCGCTCCGGATTTAGAAAATGTTTATAACATCACTAGATAATCCCCGGGTAGGTGTTTTTAATTCGCGCGAGTGCATCAAGATGCTACTGGCAAATGAGAGTTAAGGTATGGAGATCGGGTCCATGGGGACCTCGTCGAGATGGTCACAGAGAGAGGTTAGGAAGAGAGGTGAAATGGGGAGGGGAGCGATTGCGAGGCCAATTCCTTTTGAGCTGCAACCCGCCATGATTGAGGAAAAGGAGGTCGGTGGAAGGAGAAGAGCAAGGAAGAAGACGTGGGCATTTTTGTCCAAAAATTTGCATAATGGCATCTAGAGAAGGTCTGCAAAGTTGCAGTGACATTTTTCCAAAGTGTGAAATTGTAGTGGCATTTTTCTGAATCGCCAAAGTTGCAGTGGCATATATCAAATTAACCCATGATTTAGTATGGGATGTTTTATGTTTATGACTCATCTAAAGGAAATATGCCCTAGAGGCAATAATAAAGTTGTTATTTATATTTCCTTATATCATGATAGAATTGTATTAACCGGAAACTTAGTACATGTGTGAATACATAGACAAACAGAGTGTCCCTAGTATGCCTCTACTAGACTAGCTCGTTAATCAAAGATGGTTAAGTTTCCTAGCCATAGACATGTGTTGTCATTTGATGAACGGGATCACAACATTAGCGAATGATGTGATGGACAAGATCCATCCGTTAGCTTAGCACTATGATCGTTTAGTTTATTGCTATTGCTTTCTTCATGACTTATACATGTTCCTATGACTATGAGATTATGCAACTCCCGAATACCGGAGGAACACTTAGTGTGCTATCAAACGCCACAACGTAACTGGGTGATTATAAAGATGCTCTACAGGTGTCTCCGATGGTGTTTGTTGAGTTGGCATAGATCAAGATTAGGATTTGTCACTCCGATTGTCGGAGAGGTATCTCTAGGCCCTCTCGGTAATGCACAGCACTATAAGCCTTGCAAGCAATGTGACTAATGAGTTAGTTGCAGGATGTTGCATTATGGAACGAGTAAAGAGACTTTCCGGTAACGAGATTGAACTAGGCATGATGATGTTGACGATCGAATCTCAAGCAAGTAACATACCGATGACAAACGGAACAATGTATGTTGTTATGCGGTTTGACCAATAAAGATCTTCGTAGAATATGTAGGAACCAATATGAGCAACCAGGTTCCGCTATTGGTTATTGACCGGAGATGAGTCTCGGTCATGTCTACATAGTTCTCGAACCCGTAGGTCCGCACGCTTAATGTTCGATGACGATCGATATTATGAGTTTATGTGTTTCGGTGTACCGAAGGTAGTTCGGAGTCCCGTATGTGATCACGGACATGACGAGGAGTCTTGAAATGGTCGAGACATGAAGATTGATATATTGGAAGGTTATGTTTGGACACCGGAATGGTTTCGGATGAGTTCGAGCATATACCGGAGTACCGGGGGGTTACCGGAACCCCCCGGGGGCTTAATGGGCCTACATGGGCTTTAGTGGAAGAAAGAGGAGGCGGCCAAGAGGTGGGGGCGCGCCCCCCAAGCCCAATCCGAATTGGGGGGGGGCGGCCCCCCTTTCCTTCTTCAACTCTTCCCCTTCCTTCCCCCTCCTATTATGACTAGGAAAGGGGGGATTCCTACTCCTAGTAGGAGTAGGAATCCCCCCTTGGGGCGCACCATGAGGCCGGCCGGTCCCCTCCTCCCCTCCTTTATATACGGGGGAGGGGGCACCCCATAGACACACAAGTTGACAATTGTTTTAGCTGTGTGCAGTGCCCCCTCCACAGATACACCCCTCGGTCATATCGTCATAGTGCTTAGGCGAAGCCCTGCGCCGGTAACTTCATCATCACCGTCAGCACACCGTCGTGCTGACGAAACTATTCCTCGGCCTCAACTGGATCGAGAGTACGAGGGACGTCACCGAGCTGAATGTGTGCAGATCGCGGAGGTGCCGTGCGTTCGGTACTTGACCGGTTGGATCGCAAGGACGTTCGACTACATCAACCACGTTTCTTAACGCTTTCGCTTTCGGTCTACGAGGGTATGTAGACATACTCTCCCCTTTCGTTGCTATGAATCTCCTAGATCGATCTTGCGTGATCATAGGAAAATTTTGAAATACTGCGTTCCCCAATAGTTGTATCCGAGCGAGGTCTATGCGTAGATGTTATATGCACGAGTAGAACACAAAGGAGTTGTGGGCGTGGGTATATACATATTGCTTGCCGTCACTAGTTGTTTCTTGATTCGGTGGTATTGTTAGATGAAGAGGCCTGGACCGACATTACATGACCGCGTTCATGAGACTGGTTCTATCGACGTGCTTTGCACACAGGTGGCTGGCGGGTGTCAGTTTCTTCAACTTTAGTTGAATCGGATTCAATGAACATGGTTCTTTCTTAAGATCAAAAAACAATCACTATACCGCATTGTGGTTTTTGATGCGTAGGTAAGAACGGTTCTTACTAAGCCCGTAGCAGCCACGTAAAACTTGCAACAACAAAGTAGAGGACGTCTAACTTGTTTTTGCAGGGCATGTTGTGATGTGATGGTCAAGACGTGATTATATAAATTATTGTATGAGATGATCATGTTTTGTAACACATTTATCGGCAACTGGCAGGAGCCATATGGTTGTCGCTTTATTGTATGAAATGCAATCGCCATGTAATTGCTTTACTTTATCACTAAGCGGTAGCGATAGTCGTGGAAGCAATAGTTGGCGAGGCAAAAATGGTGCTACGATGGAGATCAAGGTGTCAAGCCGGTGATGATGCTGATCATGACGGTGCTTTGGAGATGGAGATCAAAGGCACAAGATGATGATGCCCATATCATATCACTTATATTAATTGCATGTGATGATTATCCTTTATGCATCTTATTTTTCTTAGTACGACGGTAGCATTATAAGATGATCTCTCACAAAATTTCAAGGTATAAGTGTTCTCCCTGAGTATGCACTGTTGCTACAGTTCGTTGTGCCGAGACACCACATGATGATCGGGTGTGATAAGCTCTACGTTCACATACAACGAGTGCAAGCCAGTTTTGCACAAGCAGAATACTCGGGTTAAACTTGACGAGCCTAGCATATGCATATATGGCCTCGGAACACTGAGACTGAAAGGTCGAGCGTGAATCATATAGTAGATATGATCAACATAGTGATGTTCACCATTGAAAACTACTCCGTCTCACGTGATGATCGGACATGGTTTAGTTGATATGGATCACGTGATCACTTAGATGATTAGAGGGATGTCTATCTAAGTGGGAGTTCTTAAGTAATATGATTAATTGAACTTTAATTTATCATGAACTTAGTCCTGATAGTATTTGCATATCTATGTTGTAGATCAATTGCTCGCGTATAGCTTCCCCGTTTTATTTATGATATGTTCCTAGAAAAAACTATGTTGAAAACGTTAGTAGCAATGATGCGGACTAGCTCCGTGATCTGAGTATTATCCTCATTACTTCACAAAAGAATTATGTCCTTGATGCACCACTAGGTGTCGGACCTACTGCAGGAGTAGAGGCAGAAGTTATGAACGTTTGGCAAGCTCGGTATGATGACTACTTGATAGTTTAGTGCGCCATACTTTACGGCTTAGAACCGGGACTGCAAAAACATTTTGAACACCACAGAGCATATGAGATGTTCCAAGAGTTGAAATTGGTATTTCAGACTCATGCCCGTGTTAAGAGGTATGATACCTTTGACAAGTACTTTGCCTACAAGATGGAGGAGAATAGCTCAGCTAGTGAGCATGTGCTCAGAATGTCTGAGTACTACAATCACTTGAATCAAGTGGGAGTTAATCTTCCAGATAAGATAGTGATTGACAGAGTTCTCTAGTCACTGTCTCCAAGTTACTAGAACTTCATGATAAACTATAATATGCAAGGGATACCGGAAACGATTCCCAAGCTCTTCGCGATGCTGAAATTGACGAAGGTAGAAATCAAGAAAAAGCATCAAGTGTTGATGGTTGACAAGACCACTAGTTTCAAGTAAAAGGGCAAGGGAAAGAAAGGGAACTTCAATAAGAATAGCAAGCAATTTGCCACTCTCGTGAAGAAGCCCAAAGCTAGACCTAATCCTGAAACTGAGTGCTTCTACTGCAAAGGGAATGGTCACTGGAAGCGGAACTACCCCAAATACTTGGCGGATAAGACGGATGGCAAAGTGAACAAAAGTATATTTGATATACATGTTATTGATGTGTACTTTACTAGTGTTCATAGTAACCCCAGGGTATTTGATACCGGTTCAGTTGCTAAGATTAGTAACTCGAAACAGGAGTTGCAAAATGAACAGAGACTAGTTGAGGGCAAGGTGACGATGTGTGTTGGAAATGATTCCAAGGTTGATAAGATCACCATCACACACTCCTTTTACCTTCAGGGTTAGTGTTGAACCTAAAATAAATGTTATTTGGTGTTTGCGTTGAGCATGAATATGATTGGATCATGTTTATTGCAATAAGGTTATTCATTTAAGTCAAAGAATAATTGTTGTTCTGTTTACATGAATAAAACCTTCTATGGTCATACACTTAATATAAATGGTTTATCTGAATCTCGGTCATAATGATACACATATTCATAATATTGATGCCAAAAGATGCAAAGTTGATAATGATAGTGCAACATACTTGTGGCACTGCCGATTAGGTCATATTGGTGTAAAGCGCATGAAGAAACTCCACGCTGATGGGTTTTGGAATCACTTGATGCTTGCGAACTATGCCTCATGGGCAAGATAACTAAAACTCCGTTCTTCGGAACAATGGAGCGAGCCACTAACTTATCGGTAATACATACGGATGTATGCAGTCCGATGAGTGTTAAGGCTCGAGGCGAGTATCATTATTTTCTGACCTTCACAGATGATTTGAGTAGTGGGTATATCTACTTGATGAAACACTAGTCTGAAACATTTGAAAAGATCAAAGAATTTCAGAGTGAAGTAGAGAATCATTGTAACAAGAAAATAAAGTTTCTATGATATGATCGTAGAGGCGAATATTTGAGTTATGAGTTTGGCCTTCAATTAAGACAATGTGGAATAGTTTCACAAACTCATGCCACCTGGAACACCACATCATAATGGTGTGTCCGAACATCATAACTGTACTTTATTAGATATCGTGTGATCTATGATGTCTCTTACCGCATTACTACTATCGTTTTGGGGTTATGCATTAGAGACAGCTGCATTCACGTTAACTAGGGCACCATCTAAAAATCCGTTGAGATGACATCGTATGAACTGTGGTTTAGCAAGAAACCTAAGCTGTCGTTTCTTAAAGTTTGGGGTTGCGATGCTTATGTGAAAAAGTTTCAGCCTGATAAGCTCAAACCCAAGTCGGAGAAGTGCGTCTTCATAGGATACCCAAAAGAAACTGTTGGGTACACCTTCTATCACAGACCCGAAGGCAATATATTTGTTGCTAAGAATGGATCCTTTCTAGAGAAGGAGTTTCTCTCGAAAGAAGTGAGTGCAAGGAAAGTAGAACTTGATGAGGTAATTGTACCTTCTCCCTTATTGGAAAGTAGTTCATCACAGAAATCAGTTCTAGTGATACCTACACCAATTAGTGAGGAAGCTAATGATGATGATCATGAAACTTCTGATCAAGTTACTACCGAACCTCGTAGGTCAACCGGAGTAAGATCTGCACCAGAGTGGTACGGTGATCCTGTTCTGGAAGTCATGTTACTTGACCATGACGAACCTACGAACTATGAGGAAGCGATGATGAGCCCAGATTCAGCAAAATGGCTTGAGGCCATGAAATCTGAGATGGGATCCATGTGTGAGAACAAAGTGTGGACTTTGGTTGTTTTGCACGATGATCGGTAAGCCATTGAGAATAAATGGATCTTCAAGAGGAAGACGGACGCTGATAGTAGTGTTACTATCTACAAAGCTCGAATTGTCGCAAAAAGGTTTTCGACAAGTTCAAGGTGTTGACTACGATGATATTTTCATACTTGTATCAATGCTTAAAAGTATGTCTGAATCATGTTAGCAGTTGCCGCATTTTATGAAATCTGGAAAATGGATATCAAAACTACATTCCTTAATGGATTTATTAAAGAAGAGTTGTATATCCTAAAGGTGCTAACAAAGTGTGCAAGCTCCAGCGATCCATCTATGGACTGGTGCAAGCATCTCGGAGTTGAAATATACGCTTTAATGAGTTGATCAAATCATATAGTTTTATAGAGACTTTCGAAGAAGTCTGTATTTACAAGAAAGTGAGTGGGAGCTCTGTAGCATTTCTGATATTATATGTGGATGAAGTATTGTAGATCAGAAATGATACTGAATTTCTGGATAGTATAAAAGGATACTTGAATAAGAATTTTTCAATGGAAGACCTCGGAGAAGCTGCTTACATATTGGGCATCAAAATCTATAGAGATGGATCAAGACGCTTGATAAATTTTTCAATAAGTACGTACCTTGACAAGTTTTTGAAGTAGTTCAAAATGGAACAGTCAAAGAAGGAGTTCTTGCTTGTGTTGCAAGGTGTGAAGTTGAGTAAAGACTCAAAACCCGACCATGGCAGAAAATAGAAAGAGAATGAAAAGTCATTCCCTATGCCTCAGTCATAGGTTCTATAAAGTATGCTATGTTGTGTACCAGACCTATTGTATGCCTTAGCATGATTTTGGCAAGGGAGTACAATAGTGATCTAGCAGTAGATCACTGTTGGAAATATGCCCTAGAGGCAATAATAAATTGGTTATTATTATATTTCCTTGTTCATGATAATCGTTTATTATCCATGCTAGAATTGTATTGATGGGAAACTCAGATACATGTGTGGATACATAGACAACACCATGTCCCTAGTAAGCCTCTAGTTGACTAGCTCGTTGATCAATAGATGGTTACGGTTTCCTGACCATGGACATTACATGTCGTTGATAACGGGATCACATCATTAGGAGAATGATGTGATGGACAAGACCCAATCCTAAGCCTAGCACAAGATCATGTAGTTCGTATGCTAAAGCTTTTCTAATGTCAAGTATCATTTCCTTAGACCATGAGATTGTGCAACTCCCGGATACCGTAGGAGTGCTTTGGGTGTGCCAAACGTCACAACGTAACTGGGTGGCTATAAAGGTACACTACAGGTATCTCCGAAAGTGTCTGTTGGGTTGGCACGAATCAAGACTGGGATTTGTCACTCCGTGTAAACGGAGAGGTATCTCTGGGCCCACTCGGTAGGACATCATCATAATGTGCACAATGTGATCAAGGAGTTGATCACGGGATGATGTGTTACGGAACGAGTAAAGAGACTTGCCGGTAACGAGATTGAACAAGGTATCAGGATACCGACGATCGAATCTCGGGCAAGTATCGTACCGATAGACAAAGGGAATTGTATACGGGATTGATTGAATCCGCGACATCGTGGTTCATCCGATGAGATCATCGTGGAACATGTGGGAGCCAACATGGGTATCCAGATCCCGCTGTTGGTTATTGACCAGAGAGTTATCTCGGTCATGTCTACATGGTTCCCGAACCCGTAGGGTCTACACACTTAAGGTTCGATGATGCTAGGGTTATAGGGAATAGATATACGTGGTTACCGAATATTGTTTGGAGTCCCGGATGAGATCCCGGATGTCATGAGGAGTTCCGGAATGGTCCGGAGGTAAAGATTTATATATGGGAAGTCCTGTTTTGGTCGCCGGAAAAGTTTCGGGTTTTATCGGTAATGTACTGGGACCACCGGGAGGGTCCCGGTGGTCCACCAAGTGGGGCCACCAGCCCCGGAGGGCTGCATGGGCCAAGTGTGGGAGGGGACCAGCCCCTGGTGGGCTGGTGCGCCCCCCCCCCCCCCACCAAGGCCCAAGGCGCAAGGGAGAGTGGAAGGGGCAAACCCTAGGCTCAGATGGGCCTAAGGCCCACCTAGTGGTGCGCCCCCTCTCTCCCCCCTTGGCCGCCCCCCTAGATGGGCTCTAGGGCTGGCCGCCACCCCTAGGGGTGGAAACCTAGGTGGGGGCGCAGCCCCTCCCCTCCCCCTATATATACTTGAGGTTTTGGGCTGCCATAGACACGATTCAATCTCCTTCTTGGCGCAGCCCTACCCCTCTCCCTCCTCGTCTCTTGCGGTGCTTGGCGAAGCCCTGCTGGAGTACCACGCTCCTCCACCACCACCACGCCGTCGTGCTGCTGCTGGATGGAGTCTTCCCCAACCTCTCCTTCTCCCCTTGCTGGATCAAGGCGTAGGAGACGTCACCGGGCTGTACGTGTGTTGAACATGGAGGTGCCGTCTGTTCGGCACTAGGATCATCGGTGATTTGGATCACGACGAGTACGACTCCATCAACCCCGTTCACTTGAACGCTTCCGCTTAGCGATCTACAAGGGTATGTAGATGCACTCTCCTTCCCCTCGTTGCTAGATTACTCCATAGATTGATCTTGGTGATGCGTAGAAAATTTTGAATTTCTGCTACGTTCCCCAACAATCACTGGACAGCGGTCAAAATTATTCTTAGAGGACTAAGGAAATATTTTTCAGTTATGGAGGTGATAAAACAGTTCGTCGTAAAGAGTTATGTCGATGCAAGCTTTGACACCAATCTAGATGACTCCGAGTCTCGATCTAGGTACATATTGAAAGTGGGAGCAATTAGCTAGAGTAGCTCCGTGCAGAGTATTGTAGACATAGAAATTTGCAAAATACATATGGATCTAAATGTTGCAGACTCGTAGACTAAAATTTCTCTCACAAGCAAAACATGATCATACCTTATTACTCTTGGGTGTTAATCACATAAGCAATGTGAACTAGATTATTGACTCTAGTAAACCCTTTGAGTGTTGGTCACATGGCGATGTGAACTATGGGTATTAATCACATAAAGATGTGAAATATTGGTATTAAATCATATGGCGATGTGAACTAGATTATTGACTCTAGTGCAAGTGGGAGACTGAAGGAAATATGCCCTAGAGGCAATAATAAAGTTGTTATTTATATTTACTTATATCATGATAAATGTTTATTATTCATGCAAGAATTGTATTAACCGGAAACTTAGTACATGTGTGAATACATAGACAAACAGAGTGTCCCTAGTATGCCTCTACTAGACTAGCTCGTTAATCAAAGATGGTTAAGTTTCCTAGCCATAGACATGTGTTGTCATTTGATGAACGGGATCACATCATTAGAGAATGATGTGATGGACAAAACCCATCCGTTAGCTTAGCACTATGATCGTTTAGTTTATTGCTATTGCTTTCTTCATGACTTATACATGTTCCTATGACTACGAGATTATGCAACTCCCGAATACCGGAGGAAGACTAAGTGTGCTATCAAACATCACAACGTATCTGGGTGATTATAAAGATGCTCTACAAGTGTCTCCAATGGTGTTTGTTGAGTTGGTACAGATCAAGATTAGGATTTGTCACTCCAATTGTCGGAGAGGTATCTCTGGGCCCTCTCGGTAATGCACATCACTATAAGGCTTGCAAGCAATGTTACTAATGAGTTAGTTGTGGGATGTTGCATTACGGAACGAGTAAAGAGACTTGCCGATAATGAGATTGAACTAGGTATGATGATACCGACGATCGAATCTCGGGCAAGTAACATACCGGTGACAAAGGGAACAACGTATGTTGTTATGCGGTTTGACCGATAAAGATCTTCGTACAATATGTAGGAACCAATATGAGCATCTAGGTTCCGCTATTGGTTATTGACCGGAGATGAGTCTCGGTCATGTCTATAAAGTTCTCGAACCCGTAGGGTCCGCACACTTAACGTTTGATGAAGATCGGTATTATGAGTTTATGTATTTTGATGTAACGAATGTAGTTCGGAGTCCCGGATGTGATCACGGACATGACAAGGAGTCTCGAAATGGTCGAGATATGAAGATTGATATATTGGAAGGTTATGGTTCGACACCGGAATGGTTTTGGATGAGTTCAGGCATATACCGGAGTACCGGGGGGTTACCGGAACCCCTCGGGGACTTAATGGGCCTACATGGGCTTTAGTGGAAGAGAGAGGAGGCGGCCAAGAGGTGGAGGCGCGCCCCCCAAGCCCAATCTTTCCCTTCATTCCCCCTCCTATTATGACTAGGAAAGGGGGGAAACCTACTCCTAGTAGGAGTAGGAATCCCCCTTGGGGGCGCACCATGAGGCCGGCTAGCCCCCTCCTCCCCTCCTTTATATACGGGGGAGGGGGCACCCCATAGACACACAAGTTGATAATTGTTTTCGCCGTGTGCGGTGCCCCCTCCACAGATACACACGTCGGTCATATCGTCGTAGTGCTTAGGCGAAGCCCTGCGCCCGCAACTTCATCATCACCGTCAACAAGCTGTCGTGCTGACGAAACTCTCCCTCGGCCTCAGCTGGATGAAGAGTACGAGGGACGTCACCAAGCTGAACATGTGCAGATCGCGGAGGTGTCGTGCGTTCGGTACTTGATCGGTTAGATCGCGAAGACGTTCGACTACATCAACCACGTTTCTTAACGCTTCCGCTTTTGGTCTACGAGGGTACGTAGACATATTCTCCCCTCTCGTTGATATGCATCTCCTAGATATGTCTTACGTGATCGTAGAATTTTTTTTGAAATATACTGCGTTCCCCAACGTCATCTATAGAGATGTTCTGTCAATATTCATCTGCTTCTGACTCCACGTGGGCCTCTAGACTATGAAACTCACCTAGACAAACAGAGCTTTTTGGAGCACAATAGAGTTGTCACCCCGCAGTAGTAGATGCATTTCCACAATGGTTCAAGATACTTTCTAGATCGTTCGCCAACCAGAACCTCAGTTCCGGCGGACACAACATCATATATAGATGTGTTCACAAGATCAAGACCATAGAGGCCATCTAGAAGTCCAAGATGATGGAGTAGGAAAATACCAAGGAGTTCATGAGGGAGATGCACATTCTCTCCCAGGCCAACCACCAAAACATCTTGAAGCTTCTCGTCTGCTGCCTTGAGGTGGAGTAACCAATGCTGGTCTATGAGTGTCTCAAACGACACCCTCTTCCACTTCATCCACTACGAGTAGCTTAACACCGACATGCCCATGGATAGTCGTAGAGGCATTGGCATACATGCACTCAAAAACCTACCTGCCAATCCTCCATGAAGACGTTAGGAAGGCCAACATCCTCCTCCAGAGCAATTTCATTACAAAGTATTGGACTTCGGGGCGTAGTCAACATCAAGTGGCAACGCTAAGATTGCGGCAATAGTGTAGGAGACCCATGGGTACCTAGACCTGGAGTACCTCATGATGTGTCAGCTAAGACAAAATCAACGTGTACAACTTTGAAGTTGTGTTGCTAGAACTCAATTTCTAACTAGGAAGAAGTCACTATGCTTCAATGGGCATGAGGAGGACAAGAGTCCGGTGCCGCCTATGGTGATCGTGAAGGCCAGGGGGCACGATGAGCTCTTGGACTACCAAGTGAGGAAGGAGATGGGACCCGAGGTATAGGAAGAGGTCACACTCTTTGTGACACAGTATTGACCATGAGGAGGGAGGAGCAGTTGTTCATGAAGGACGTCGCAGAGAGGAAACATTGACAACCGTGGGGTCATGATGGTGGTGATTCAGAGAGAAGGGAGAGGTATCACTTGCTTGGCGGGAGGAATAAGGAGATGTAGGTTATAAGTTCAGACCTCAAGACATCATTGACCTTGAAGGGGGCAATACATCATTTTTAGCTTGTAGATCGGGGTACTCCCTCCATTCAGGTATGTAAGGCTGACACAGGTTTTTAGGTCTTCAATTTGAGTAGCGAAATGTGTGTAATATGTCACCAATAGTATATGTTTAAAAACTTTCTTTGACAATGAATCCAATAATGTATTTTTACTTTTTAGTCACATATAACACACGTTCTCCTTCGTAGATTGCTTGAAACTTCTCAAGGTTAAGAATCTCCAACGCCCCACGATTGGTGTAGCGACAGACGCTCTCCTAATGAATCTTGTAAACTTGTTTCAGATTACAATCGGACAGCACACCGCCACACCTACGCACATGTGTAGCATTATCTTGGCTGACTTGGCTAACTTGTGCCGAGATGGTTATGCTAGACTAGAGGCTAGGGTGATTTTTCCTCAAGCATATACTGTCCCGGTAGCTTAGGTGATGTGCCTTGCCTGCAGAGCTACAACAAGATACTGATTCCTCCTTTCATGTGCTACACATTCACGCCCTCGCCTAACTACAGTAGCTAGTACGCAGCCGCTGACCTCCTTGCTATTTATACACCCCGAGTTGTGTCTGCATAGAACACAACACCAGAGTCAGAGGAGAGCAGAGCAGAGCAGCCAAGCAAAGTAAAGAGATCAAGAGAGATGGCGTCCAGGGCATTCCCAGCTCTGGTCCTTCTCGTGCTCATCTGCGGCCAGCTCGTGGTCGGCGGCCATGCCCAGCCCTACATCGGCGG
Organism: Triticum urartu; assembly: GCF_003073215.2. Classification (NCBI taxonomy): domain Eukaryota; kingdom Viridiplantae; phylum Streptophyta; class Magnoliopsida; order Poales; family Poaceae; genus Triticum; species Triticum urartu. The sequence continues at coordinate 553,620,034 of NC_053027.1, read as the reverse complement.
CACCAGGGGAGGAGGAGGATCTGCCGCCGGACTGCGGCCACCGACTTCCACCGCCACCCATGGCCACTCCTCCACCATTGGTAATCTATTGCGGTAACCAATCTCTCATGATTTTAGCTGTAATCAATCTCTGCACACAACATCGAGTTATCCCTACTCTACTTCTCCATTTGCTTGCCATTGATAAACCATTTCATCTCCTGCCATGTCATGACATTTAACCTGTCCCTGGTTCTGAATCTTCTGACAGTTGTTTGTTTGGGTTGGGGTCATACCAGGAGGATACGACGGGACTGGAAGGCCTTCAGCCATGGGAGAAGACAAGTCCTTCATGATCAACAGCCTGCCGGCGCACGACCACCCGCTTCCTGTCCCGCCGTCCGGTCAGTAGACCATGAAGTGCAGCCGAGCTTGAGACCAACGACCGTGTAGCCAGCACTAAGAATAAATTTGTGTGAAGTTGCTGTGTTTGCAGGATGACTCTGTTTCTGTCATCAGGGGTATAAAATTAAGCAGAATACAACAAACTACTACTAATGTACTGTTGAGAAAGTTGGGAATTCACAGTGCTTTCAAGGGAACATATATAAGTAAGTTTATCCCAAAATTTCGTCTACATCTTACCAAAAAACAGAATGAATTTGTCTCAATGGTGCATGAACGTTTTCGATCTTACACTGTTTTGTACTGAAAAATGTGCATGGTCTAGGCTAGAACGACCTCTCGAACGAAACCACGAGAACCACTTCTCCTTGAGAAGATTGCAAGCAAATACCAAAGAGAAAGGCCGATATCTACATGACTACATCCGATTTCCTCCCTTTGGCCAGATACCAAAACCATCGATCTCTAACTAGAGGCAGAAATACAACTTCACAATAAGCCTCTCAACCTAGCACTAGTTCTAGTGAGTCAACCCTGGCACCACCGCTGCTTCTGCCCATCGCTAGTTTGTGAGAAATCAACAAGGCAAAAATTGAGCCGTTGTCTGTGAAGATCTATCTACAGATGGATGGAGCGGTTGCATCATGTTGGTCGATCGAATTCAGCCAGCCACCGCATCACCCCCGCGGCTCACCATCCATGGATGCCCTACAGAAAGCGCCCCCCTATTCAAAAAACGCCAGCGAACTCGAGGGACGAAGATGGGCTTTTTTGTTTCAGGGGATCGAAGAGGGCTGGTCGGCCAAGGTTTGTGGCTGAGGGAGGAGCAAACCAATTTCTTGAGCAATGCCCAGCTTCTTCTTCGCATAATCATAATATGTATTTGGTTTCCTGACCTGAAAGTATAGTAAATTTAGCTTCCACATCAGCAGAAAAAAACGTGCATTAAAATTAGCCAGAACTGAGGTACATCTAGCATCTTGGTAAGAAAAAAGAAGCGGCTGGTAATTTTTTTGATGGCGTCCTTGATCAACTCATTAACATCATGGCCTTCCTGACCCTAGAAGCAAACACAAATTTCTTTAGTGAGAACAAACACTCCAGTTTTTTTGAGCAAAAGAGGAATGCTGATAGGCAACATGACAACATCTGTCGCTACTCGTATCTAGTTGATGAAGGATGTTGATAGTCTGGGCCTAATACCAAACAAACCTCATAGCCAAACCTAACATCTAAGACCCGAGGTCCCAATCAGGGCGCCTGCTGAGTATGAGGCACCCATCAGTCCGACGCACTCCTCAACCAGGACACCTGCGGGTATGAGGCCGCCGTAGCCGCCTGCCACCAATTCATCTTCATTGTTGAACTACTGCATCTACCTTGCCCGGTCTAGTTGCTATCGACGCCACCACGACGCCAGACAACGCCACCATCCTGCGCTTATCCATCATCACACGCCCACCGGCGAGACCTCGCTGCTCCATGCCGCCGAGACCCGTCATCGTCGACGCGAGAGATGGCACGCCACACCACCTCACGCCTCTTCCAACCGGCGCCGCTCCACAAACGATGCCCCCAAGAGGCAACACAACACCGCAGCACCGCCATCGTCTGATCCGGTGATCTTAGAATTTCTCCCGGAGCGGCACGAGTAGGTTGACAATAGTTGCTTGACAATGCCTTCATCAAGGTAATGACATAGACGTCGCCATCGCCCGCCATGACCGGAGTCGGCTCGGTTTTCATCGGTGACACTGTCTCCCCAACTCGCCGCCGATGCTAATAGTGGGATCCAAGATCCGTCACTATGAGCCTGGCCAACCGCCTTCGGTGGAGAAGGCAGCCACCACCACCATGCCCGGGCCAAGAGACCCGGATGTCCTCGTGCCGCGAAGATAACCCAGGGGAGATCTCCTCTTGCCGTTGTCGACACGAGGTGCAGCCGCAGTAGATCTCGATCTAAATCCCTCGGGCCTAGATCAGATCTCATCGCAATCTCATCCGCCAATGGCCGCCGGAGATCTCCTGACCACCGCCAACCCGCTGCGCACTGTCGTTGGAGGAGGGAGATGGACGCCGCTGCCCCCACATGTTACCGCTGGCCGAGGACTGCGCCGCCGCCTCACCACAGGGGCTTCGCCCCGCGGCGTCCTCAACGACGGCGGCAGTAGTGGGAGGCGATGGAGGAGGAGGGCGAAGGGCGCTGCGGACGAGGGCTCCCCGGGGGCGGGGCGGCGCCGCCGCCTCGGGAGAGAGAGGGGCGGCGCAGCCCGGGTTACCAGAAAGGACTTGTCACCTACTCGTACATACATTATCTGGAAGGATGAGGCGCTGCTAGTCCTGCAAGTGAACAGTACCAATTCTCCTCGAGATTGGAGGGCAGGAACAACGCTAACAGGCTCGCATCGTCCATTCCCCGGTATTTCTAGCCACTTCTTTCATTTTTAACCATGGCCATCTCAACTGCAAAGTCCTTGTAACTTCTCAAGGTTAAGAATCTCCAACGCCCCACAATTGGTGGAGCGACCGACTTAATCTTGTAAACTTCTTTCATATTACGATACCTACGCACATTTGTAACATTATCTTGGCTGACTTGGCTAACTCGTGCCGAGAAGATTATGCTAGACTAGAGGCCAGGGTGATTTTTCCTCAAGCACATGACCTTGTAATCTGTCCCGGTAGCTTAGAGCATCTCCGGCTGTTGTGCCCCTGAAGCGTTTTTTCGGCCTTCTGAGGAGGCATCGGCGGATTTTTTAAGCTTGGGTGGCAAATTTTTCCAGCCGTCTCCACCCCAAGCATCTCTGCACCTCGATGAGCAGGACGCGTGGCGGCAGCTCGAAGGTTCACGAGCGCGTGGCGCGCAGCGAGGAAGAGCACCAACGCCCAGTGCCCCACCGCGGCCAGCGATGCCAGGAGGAGCTAGCGCACCGCCCGCGTCCATCAGCGAGGCCCGGCCCTCCGAGTAGGCGCCCCACGCTGCAGATCACCACGAGAGCCAGCCTGCGGATGGGCGTTGGCTCGGCCCCGCCGGAGGAGGAGGACGTGGCCGCGGCGCGGGGCTCGGCCTACGCCGCGTCGTGGCCGCGCGCCCCGCGCTTGAATCGCCAAGCTCCTTCGAGAGGGGACACTGGTGCTGCTCGCCGGCGCACTACGGGGCCGCGTGGATGGCCCCACCACCGTCTCCGCGTCTTCTTTGCCTCCGTGCTCCGACTACTGGACGGTGGTATGGCGCATGGTGGATGCGCTCCAGCGCGACGCACGCGCCCTGCAACAACTACTTGGCGTGCCCCCGCATGGCTACGCCGCCCAGGCCGCGCCGCCCCCGTCCGCCCATCCCGCCCGCCCCGGCTCCCCGCTGGCCGCCGCCAGCCGTGCCGTGCCCGTGTGAGGCTCAGGGTTGCGCCCGCCGGTGCGTGGCTCTGGGCCGGGGCCGCTCGGGGCCGGCCGTGGTCGCCATGCTTGGGGCCGGGGCCGCCCGTGGAGGAGAGAGCTGCTCCGGTGACGGGCTCGGTAGCGCACGGAGGCCTGCGGGGGCTGGCTACTGGCGACCGGGCCGGCGGCGTGAAGCTTCTCCGGGGAGGCGCGGCGCGGGGCCGGCGGCGTGAAGCTGCTCCGGGGAGGCGTGGCGCGGGGCCAGCGATGGGCGCCGGGGCCGGCCGCTTGCGGCTTCTCCACGTTGTCTTTTTTTTGCATGCCTCATGTGGTGGGCCTAGCCAGAAAAAGGAGAGAGAGAGAGAGATTAGAGGCTGGCAGTGGGCCTTTCGCGGCTAAAATATAGCGCCGGCGCCCCCAGCTGCATCCCGGTTTGCTGAGTTTTCCCTCGCGAGCGCCGGCCATGTTTTTCGTCTGATCCGGCGAAAAACATGACTCATGACTCTAGGGTTGCGGCTGGGAGGATTTTTACTCGCTGGTAATAAAAAAAGGCTTCTGGGGGCGTCTTGGGGGCGCGGCTGGAGATGCCCTTAGGTGGTGTGCCTTACCTGCAGAGCTACAAGATACAGATTCCTCCTTTCATGTGCTACACATTCAAGGCCCCTCCAGGATAACCTCCTTGCTATTTATACACCTCGAGTTGTGTCTGCGTAGAACACAACACCACAGACAGACACAGAGAAGAGCGGAGCAGCCAAGCAAAGAACAGAGACCAAGAGAGATGGCTACGTCCAAGGCATTCCCAGCTCTGGTCCTTCTGGCGCTCGTCTGCACCCAGCTCATGGTCGGCGGCCATGCCCAGGCGTACATCGGCGGCGGCAGCATTAGGGGAGGAGGATCTGCTGCCGGACTGCAGCCACCGACTTACGCCCCTCCCCATGGCCACTCCTCCACCATTGGTAATCCATAGCTGCAACCAATCTCTCATGATTTTAGTATGTACTCTGCACACAACATCGTGTTATCGATACTTTACTTCTCCGTTTGCTTGCCATTTGTAAACCATTCCATTCTCCTGTCATGTCATGACTTGTAACCTGTCCCTGGTTCTGACTCTCGTTTGTTTGGGTTGGGGTCATGCCAGGAGGGCGTTCAGCCGTGGAATAAGAGAAGGCCTTCATGGTCAACAGCCTGACGGCGCACAACAACCCGCTTCCTGTCCCGCCTTCCGGTCAGTAGACCGTCAAGTGCAGCCGAGCATGAGACCAACAATCAAGTGGCCAAGCACTGATAATAAGAATAAATTTGTGTGAAGTTGCCCTGTTTGTTGCAGGGTGACTCTGTTTCTGTCATCATCATCAGGGGTATAAAAGCAGAGTACCACCGAACTAGTGCTATAATGTAGTGTTGGGAAAGTCTGGGTTTAAAGTGCTATACCAAGGCCCCTTGATTCAATGGAAAACATAAGTTTATCCCAAATTTCGTTTACATCTTACCAAAACAGAATATGAATTTATCTCAATTGTGTTCGATCTTACACTGCTGTTCTGAAAATTGTACATGGTCACTACGATGACCTCCCAAACGAAACCACGAGAACCACTTCTCCTTGAGAAGATCGCGAGTATATCCCAAAAAGGAAGGCCGATATCTACATCCCATTTCCTCCCATTACTAGATTTAGAAATACAGCTCCACGACAGGCCTCTCAGCCTAGCACTAGTTCTACTGACTCAACTCCGGCACCACCACTGCTTCTGCCCGTCGCTAGTTTGCAAGAAATCAACAAGGCGAAAATTAAGTCGTCGTCTGTTGAGATCTATCAACAAATGGATGGAGCGGTTGCAGCATGTTGGTCAATCGATTTCAGCCAGCCACCACATCACCCCCATGGCTCACCATCCACGGATGCCCTGCGCAAAGCGCCACCAGCCCGGTTCAAAAACGACAGTGAACTCGAGGGGCGACGAAGAGCATTTTTGTTTCAGGGGATCGAAGAGGGTTGGCCGGCCGGGGTTGGCGCTTGAGGGGGGATCAAACCGATTTCTTTAGCAATGCCCAGCTTCTTCTTCGCATAATCATAATATGTCTTGGGTTTCCTAACCTGAAAATATAGTGAATTTAGCTTCCACATCACCAGCAAATTAAAGCGGATTTCGACAGACGTGCATATTAAAAGCCAGAGAGAACTGAGGCACATCAAACATCTTGGCAAGAAAAAAGAAGCCAGAACTGAGGCACATCAAACATCTTGGCAAGGAAAAAGAAGCCAGAACTGACAATTTTTTTTAACGGTGTCCTTGATCAACTCATTAACATCATGTCCTTCTTGAGCCTACAAGCAAATGCTGATTGCTTTCGTGCGAAGAAACATTCAATTAGACCTTGATCTGAGAAAAAGAAGGTTACCTTCTCAACAATGCGATCCAAGTGGGGCTTATACTGGACAGCCAACATACTAAAGAATTAGGCGCATATTATAAAATAGTTGAGCGAAGAGCAGAACCAAAATGCTAGCTAGAGATATGAAGTAACAAATGTGAGAAGAAAGCCAACCTACATGCTCTTCCTTGGAACGTAGATTCGGTTCAAACTCATCTCTGCATGAAAAAATAAACATGGTATTGCCTTTGTCGAAGACCTGCCTCAAGGCATCCTTAAAATCCAGCTGAGTGATTTTGAAGAAAACCAATTGTCATTAAGCATGTAAAGTTGGACCAGACATAGGGGAGGAAACAAACTCCCCTCCCTAGTTTAGCGTATTCAAGTAAGAATCAAACCTTGTGTGCAGTAACCAGCTGCCACATGTCAAAGAGAAAATCAATATAGTTTTTACCCCAAGTATAATCAATCCACACACTATCCGTAAAGTCCTGCATACAAAATATAAAAGAATATCAAACGACGTCATAATTTGCAGTGCCAACTAAATTAACAAATGCTGGAAGGGCATTACAGTGAAGCCTGAGAGAATTGAAGTCTTATAAACATGGGGATGTCCTTCTGCGATCTTCAGTGCATGATAAAACAACAGTTTCCAACTCTCTGGCTCCTAAAGATTAAAACAGGCTTTAGGATGCGGTGCACGAGACTACAGCATCAAATACATACAATTAACCTATTAACCACAAGAGACTTTTGGAGAATGAGCAGAAGTTTACGATTCTTTTTAACATAGTGGTCGACATCATGATTCTCCTCACGGGACCTGCCTGTCAGGTGCAATTCAATCAACTGCATGCGACAGAAAGGCAAGTCAGAAGATGATGAGATGTAATGAGCAGAAGTTTACGATCGATCACATCGTGCACACCTCGGTTTTACTTGACAGCTTTTCCCAGAACTGGACGAATTCTTGGTCGCCCTCAAGCGTACTACAAGTTCTGTAGTGATATTCCCAGTCTTCATACTCACCCTGCACAATGAAAACATTACCAGTAGCACACTCATTGCTAGTGGGCCTGGGGCAAGGTGACCCGATGTCACCGATTCTTTTTAACATAGTGGTCGACATGTTGACAATCCTAATAGGAAGGGCTAAGGATGACGGCCAAGTAGGGGGCCTCGTTCCGCACTTAGTGGATGGCGGAGTGTCGATCCTTCAGTATGCTGATGATACTATCATCTTCATGGAGCATGATTTAGCAAAAGCAGGAAACATGAAGCTTGTGTTATGTCTGTTTGAACAATTGTCGGGGTTAAAGATTAACTTCCATAAAAGCGAATTGTTCTGCTTTGGAAGAGCTAAAGATGAACAAGAAGCTTATAAACAATTGATCGGCTGCGAATTGGGGTCTTTACCATCCACGTATTTGGGTATACCAATTCACCATCGCAAGCTGTCAAACAAAGAATGGAAGTGCATTGAGGATCGATTTGAAAAGAAACTAAGCTGCTGGAAGGGCAAGCTTATGTCATACGGAGACCGATTAATTCTTATTAATTCGGTTCTTACGAGTATGACCATGTTTCTCTTGTCCTTTTTTGAGGTCCCAGTTGGAGTCCGGAAAAGGCTAGACTTCTATCGATCGCGCTTCTTCTGGCAGAGTGATGAATTAAAACGAAAATACAGACTTGCTAAATGGGATATCATTTATAGACCGAAAGACCAAGGGGGTCTCGGCATTGAAAACCTAGAGGTGAACAGATGATTACTCAGCAAGTGGTTGTATAAACTATCTGTAGAGATGGATGCCACGTGGGCCCAAATCCTGTGGAACAAGTACCTTTATTCCAAAACACTAGCCCAGGTGACGGTGAGGCCGACTGATTCGCCTTTTTGGAAAGGACCGATGAAAGTGAAATCAGCCTTTTTCAACAGGACAAAAATCTATAGTTGGAAATGGTACTACCACGAGGTTTTGGAAGGACATATGGCTAGGGGAGACGCCCTGGCACTCCAATATCCTTCTCTCTATAATATTGTGCAACGAAGAGAAGCTTACGTTGCAACAGTATTACAGTCAAATCCTCTAAATATCCAATTCAGGAGGACTCTAGCAGGAAATCGTTGGGAAGCATGGATCCACCTTGTGGGAAGATTGATGGAGCCATGGAGGTCCACCTTTCTCAACAACCCGATCAATTGAGCTGGAAACTAATGAAGAATGGTGAGTTTTCGGTTAAATCCATATATTTGGATGTTATCAACTCTAGCGTCATTCCGCCTTCGAAACATGTGTGGAAAGTCAAAGTGCCTTTAAAAATTAAGGTGTTTATGTGTTTTGTTCATAAACAAGTCATTCTAACTAAGGACAATTTGGCAAAACGCAATTGGACAGGTTCTACACGATGTAGCTTCTGTGATTCGAAAGAATCCATCAAACACCTCTTTCTCGAATGTCCCTTGGCAAAAATTGTGTGGCGGACAATGCACATAGCATTTAATATTACTCCTCCGAATACCATCAACACGTTATTCTGGACGTGGTTAGATGGGTTAGATTCCGTAACTGCGAGACATATCCGTGTAGGAGTATGTGCTTTATTGTGGACAATATGGAACTGCAGAAACGATTTGGTTTTTAACAGAACAACAAAAATTCATTTCTTGCAGGTTATCTTCCGGGCCACTACACTCATCCATATGTGGTCGCTATTCACTCCGACGGAGACCAGGGATCGTTTGGTTACTGGATCTATCCGATGGGAGATAGTAGCTTGGGATATTTTCAACCGGTTTGGATGGCGGTCATGTAATAGGATATGTGTTTGGTGTCCTATCTTATATTTTTGCCGGCCGGTTGTGGCTATCCTGTCATGTTGCTTTTGCTCTTTGTGAGCTTCTTTATTTTTGAGACCTGAAGACTTTTGTTGAACATGTTGCTTTTTTTAATAATATGGCCGCATGCATCATTCTGATGCAGAGGCCGGGGCCTGACCCCTTTTCAGAAGAAACAAAACACTCATTGCTAGTTATATATATGTGCCATGAACAGCATTCCTGCAACCAATGTTACCCTATGACTAACAAGAAGTGTTGTTCATTTCTGGAGTTCCCACTGCACTAACCAATCGTTTGATCGGTTCAAGGGGGGGCACATGGACAAAAAGAAGTCAATGCAAAGAGCCCATGTAAGCAAGGCACCAATCTACACCACACCTGGAGGTTAAGTAACAATTTTTTATTTATTTATTTTTTGCGGGGAGGAGGTTAAGTAACATATAACCCTACAAGCAGCAGAGCTACACTATCTATGCAAAAGTCTACAGTCCCAGCCTAAGGCATCATCTGATCTCCTACAAGTCTTGCATATCTCACCTTTAGCAACAATTAAATCCATTTCTAAACCTCGTGAAGGTTTATAGTTTAGAACGATGTGTTATGCGGTACTCTGCAAGGACTATTATCAATTTACATGGTTCGTAAACAAAGTAGGGACAGTGGTGCAGACATTTCAGAAACAGTAGGGGCAATGGTGCAGACTAAAAAAGAGCGCAAAAACTCATAATGAGGCGTCAAGAGGGGGCAACCACGCTCAATAGAATTCTGCATCTCCTGTATGCCAAGAGATCCACTGTAAGATATGACGCTGAATTGTTGTATTCCCTACAATTTTAAGCATAAGTTGTTTTAGATTTGTGCACAAGTATTAAGAAAAGATCCGCCACCACACTCTTTTGACCAGTCTAGAGGCGCACAAGGATCGACAGTCCTTGTGAAGAGCCACATTCTAAACTCTACAACATTCAGCTTCAGCACTATTGGACGCGTTAATGTAACAGTAACAACACACAACAGTCAAGACGGAAAGCACCTTATACTAAGGAAATACAGTCAATGAAACCACTGAAATAGTTGCATGGAGCCAAGTGTTACCCATATACATTATCTGGAAGGATGAGCCGCTGGTAGTCCTGCAAGTGAACATACTGGCAGTACACATGATCGAAGCGCCACTGAAGACCGAGCTCGTAACGCTTATAGTACCAATTGTCCTCGAGATTAGAGGGCGGGAACACCGCTAAGAGGCTCGCACCGTCCATTCCCCGGCATGCATTTGTCCTGTATCAATCAAACATTCCAAAAGCAGAGTCTAAAAACACGCAGAAAAGTTTGGAGTATGATATCTTGCCACATGTATGTGTGATGTTGTAGGAACAACAGGTTACACGTACCTCGTGGGCTCTGATGCGGCACAGCGCATGGCGCTGGTTCAGCTCCTTGAGCTGCTGGTCGTCGCAGAAGGCCAGAGACTCATCGTCATCATCAGGGGGGCCGTCGTTCAGCCGCTCGACAAGAGAGTCCATCTCGTTGGAGAGCTTGTCGTCGTCCCAGTCGTGGCCTTGGATTTGCTCTTGTCCGCCGGAAGAATGCCCAGCGCCAGCGGTGTTCACCCGTGCAGTGCTGCCGAGATCGCCTGGAGTGGGTGTGTTTTGGATCTTGGTTCTCTTCTCACCTGATCCTCGCGAGGCCAGTTCTTTTCGGCGATTTTTCCAGAATCGCCCCCCTTCCCAGCTTCTTTCAAAATCGTCACTTCATATTTTTTTTTACAATCCTATTTAGTTAAGTTCTAATTAGTTAGAATTGTAAAAAACATATAGAGTGATAATTTTGAGAGAAGCTGAGGAGGGGGGCGATTCTGGTAGAATCGCCCAAAAGAACTGGCTATCCAAACCTAGCCTGTCCTGCCATTCTCCTCTTTTTTTTTTGAGAAATGTTTCAGCAGAAAAGATGAAAGTACCCCTCTCGCTGGGCCATATTCTCGTCTCGGCCTTCAGTGGACCGGGAGGCCCGAGCTTAACGCGGCCCGTTGCCAGTCAGTGACACCGCCCCTTCTCCCCCTCCTCTCCGGCGACCCCTCGAAAAAAAAAAATCCTCCTCACCGGAGGTTCTCCCCCGCTCCCAAACGCCGCCGTCCAGTCTCGCCCGGGCCCGGCGGATCGTCGGAGGGTTCGACGCTTAGGGGCCGCCATGCAGACCCTCCCCTCCTCGCAGCTGCGGCCAGTGCCGGTGCCAGTCCCAGCACCGCCGCCGCCTCGTCCACTCCGCCTCCAAAACCCGCGGCGGGAGCTCCGCAAGTGCCCTTGAGCTCCTCTCAACTCTGTTCCGGTTCTATTTCCGGTGCTCGGGGTGAATTGATTTTCCGAGTCTGTATTAAGCCGCCGGGTTTGGGGAATTCCAGGCTCGACGTCGAGGCAAGCATCGACCAGGTGTGGATTAGAAGTTTCACAATGCCAAATCTATGAAGTATATTCGACCGCCGTCCTGGTTCAGTGGTTCATTCAACCTGACATGGGGGTTCTGAATTTTCGTGCGGCTGCTATTTCAGGGGACATCATACTTGGCTGATGAGCAGCAGAAGGGTGGCATTTGGGAGCTCTTCAGCGAGGCTCAGCGGAGTAATACTAACTGACCTATCCCTTGTTTCACTCAAATTTAGTGTTAGTTGTTCCCATGCCACTACCTCGGGATAGTGTGGATTAATGACTGAATGTGTGCTAGTTTGTCCTTCGCAAAAAAAAAAAAAAGTGTGCTAGTTTGTGCTATGACCTATGACATGCCAACAATTCTCAGAATGGTGGCATCTGGGGACTCTTCAGCGAGGCTCAGCGGAGTAACTAACATACCCTCCCTCCTTTTACTCAAATTTAGTCTTATTTGTTTCCGTGACACTACTTCAGGATAGTGTCGGTTAATGAGTGAATGTGTGCTAGTTTCTGCTATATGATCGACATGCCTGCCAACAATTCTCGGTTACAACAATGCATTCACATTGCTCTGCCGTTTGGTAATGACGAGTAGTATCTGTATCTTGCAGATATCCTGTATCTTCACAAACAGCGGCCTGTGTCCATGGAGGAGCTGAAGAAATTGCAGGATGAAAATAAATCACTTCTTCAGGAAATGGAGATACTAGAGATGGAAAGGCAGTATGCGGTGAAAAACTTTCCTGTTAGCAGAAAATAAGTAGTTGGAACCAGAATGTGAAATTTAAGCCATGAGTACAGATATTCCAAGTAATGGATCCAGGTAAAACCCACAAACTATTTACTCGGAAAGTTCCCTCCCTCTGATATTTTTTTCATGAACACGCGTCTAAATGTGCATCATTTCCTATTAGAAGAAACACCAAGAAGGTGTTAAGAGTACAGAAGAACTAGGCCAGAACAGACTGTACAGACGAACTAGGCTACAGCAGAAGCTCGTACTATGGATCAATGTAAGCTTTCACATCAGTTGATTGACAATTATGTTGTAACTTATGGCTAAGTTCTTTAATTTACTTGTAACCAGGCAACCTGCCGGTCATGACTACTGCAATACAGCTACGCCTGAGTACATAATCTCTACATATGGAGACATGTCTCTTTCTCAAGTTCTTTTTTTTTTGACGGAGCTTTCTCAAGTTCTTGGCGACATCGTAAGTTGACAATCTCCAGGGAACTAGCTATTATTTTTACAAAACAGGGTACTAGATCTCATGTCACGGTACTGTAAGTTACTGATTTATGTGTGACTAATTATCTCCACATAAAGCAATGAAGGGACGTTCTGAACCATCAGCATAAACCAAGTTTGCAATTACTCCGCCGGGAAGCAAAATCTTTCTCTGAATAAGTTATATTCTGAACTTCTTTTTTCTTAACATAGCCAACATTGGCCAGTCTAGGACATATCAAACATAATTTGCTCTCCATTTGTGTAGAAGACTGACCGTTCCTGGTGGGATTTGCGGATGAAGGATGCAGTGGCAATCGGTTTATCATGGGATGCGAAGTGCTATGCAATACATTGGGAAGCTTATTCATGTATAAGGAAGCTCTGACATCAGGAAAGTTCGTGACTCGCTATCCCTCCAATTGAAAAGGTACAACTTTTTAGAAATAGTAACAACGTGCAGTTTTTGCACATAAACCACCTTGTAAGTTTAGTTTGTATGCTGCCTGCAAATCAAGTTGGTAGTTTTTCTCATAGTAGTTGCCTAGTTAATAAATGGAAAAAGATGAGTTGCAAATCCCTTTTATAAATTATGTAATTTTTCCATCCTAATAAATTATCGCGAGTTCTCTTTACATTCTATTGCTTTTAACATCTTTTTAATAAAAAATGAAAAGCATTAACTAACTAATGGGCATATTTGCATATTATTGATTTTGATCAATTATACAATTTCACTGAATTATACAACCTGTGAGAGATTTAGATCACCTTTCTGCAACCATCATATGTGCCTATGTTTCTTATTACATCTGAAAAAACTCATATCTGAAAGGATATGCAGAAAAGATGGAACAAATATTTTGATCTACAAGCTATAGCTGTATGTACTGCTTGCTTCAAAATCAAGGACACAATCTTGTGTGAACTTGTAATTCACATTATGTGGTTCCATAGCAAGCAAACTTTGTTCCTCCTCTGGATTGGCATCTGCTTGAGCCCACAGGTGGTTGTGGTATCTCCTCAGCATCTCCAACCTCTCTGCAACCTCCTTCATCGTTGGCCGCTCCTCTCCACTCATGTTCAAGCATCTCATAACGAGGTGTGTGATCTCTTCGAGCGCTTTGATTGTCATCTCGTCCCTCACTTGGCTGTCCAGAAGGTCTTGGTGTTGGCCTACCTTCACTGCCATCATGAAGCATAAAACAAGGCTTCTATCTTCCTCCGGCCCGTCGAAGTACAGTGCCTTTTTCCTTGTCAGAAGCTCCAATAGGACAACGCCAAAGCTGTACACATCACTCTTATCAGTCAGCCGGCATGTCATTAGGTATTCTGGGTCAAGGTAACCGCAAGTTCCCTGCACCAATGTTGCCATCTTGGCCTCATCAGTTGGTGCCAGTTTTGATGCTCCGAAATCTGAAACTTTTGCTGTGAGCTTGTCATCCAACAGAATGTTTGCCGTCTTGACGTCTCCATGGAGAATCGGTGGCGAGGCTGAAGAATGCATGTATGCCAGTGCCTCGGCTGCCTCTACAGCTATTCGAAGGCAGGTGTTGAAGCCTGTATCAGAGTCAAGGCCCCTAGTACCATGGATGTAGTGGTAGAGCGTACCATTTGAGACGAACTCGTAGACCAACATTGGCACTTCTACTTCGAGGCAGCATCCAAGCAGCTTGACGACATTCTTGTGGTTGATCTGGGAGAGGATGAACATCTCCCTCGCGAATTCCTTGGTAGGGACCTCTTCCGTCGTCTTTGACTTCTTCACCGCCACCACTGTCTTGTCCTCAAGGACACCCTTGTAGACAATACCGTGCCCTCCATGGCCAAGAACACGGCCGGCTGCGAAGTTGTTGGTCGCTTTCTCGAGCTCTTCCTTGGTGAAGATCTTGAAGCCCCCACCCCCTTTGCTGGTGTCACTGTAGTTACGTATCTGCTGCTGCAGGAATACGCCTCCATTTAGCTCAAAGAATTTATGCTTTGTTCTGATAAGTCTCCTTTTCTGGAGCCCCAAGTAGAGCCAGAAGGACATGAAAAATGGCAAGAACACACCAATGCTCACTCCTGAATACGACATAGCATTACAGTTAGGTTTCGAAAACAAGACTGCAAGAGCAACCCATTTGCAGGATTGTCTGCTTACCTGTTACTACTTTTAGGGCCAATGTGAAATTGTCCTTTGGCCGGCAACCGTTCTCTGTCGTAGCATCTCCACTAGTCCCCGGAGGACATTGGCAAGTGTGGCTTCCCAAAGTATTTGTGCAGATGCCGTAGCATGATTGCTCTTCTTTGCGTTTACACTCGTCGATGTCTTCCATTTGGCAAAACAATTCATAAGATGAAGTGGCAGAAGGAGCAGGAGCAGAACAGTAAAACAGGGCATGGGTGTATACCTCTGCATCCGTCTTGTAGATAGGGGTTGCCTTCGTACCCCTTGGAGCAGCTGCACCGGTACCCAGCGCCATCCCCGGAGTCGATACAATCGCTGAGCGTGCTCTGGCATGCATACTCAGTTGTGTTGCGCCTGGCGGCGCTGCAGTTGCCGACGTTCCGGATCGCCCAGTCGAGGATGACAGGCACGGCGAAGTCTTTGGTCCAGTTGAGGTACTCGCTGTCACCGGTGTATCGTGTACTTAACCACTTGGTCTCCACCAGGAATACATACCGGCAGGTCGTTTTGTTGCTGTAGAAGGCTATGTCTCTGTCTCGGTGCTCCTTCGTGAAGTCAAGCAGGAACGGCTCGTAGTAGTCGACAGCGGGGGGTATCGCGCTCTGGCAGCATGCCACGCCTGTGCAGGACCCCGGCGAGGTGAACTGCTGTGGCCGGCACACAGCCATGCAGCCACTGACATAGTAGCCAAGAACGTCGATGAAGTAGCCGAGGCTGGAGCAGCCGAGCGTGACGAGCCGGTTCTTGGCCTGGGAGAAGAGGTAGTGGCTGCCAACAAGTGGCACGAACGTGGCGCCGCTTTGGCTAACGAGACGCCCCCTGCTGTCGTAGCATCTACGTGTTGCCCTCAGGTGGGCCCGGGCCTCGCTGGTGGCGACGGACAGGCCGGTGATCCGCATGCCATAGCCTGTCACGGTGAGCCGCGGCGTTGAGCGGGAGTTATTGCACTCGAGCTGGAAGCCACCTCGGCCATCATCGCGGAAGCAACCGGCGCCGATGCCAAATGGGTAAGGGATGGTGATGTTGCCACACTTGTCGCGGCAGCCAGGCCGCACAACCTGGCGCGGCGGTTGCTGCCGCTCCTGAGCCGAGACTCGAGCCACTGGCAGTAGCAGCAGCAGCAGCACAAGTGGCATGGCCAATGCGATCGCCATCCTTGCTCTTCTGGTCTGTTCAGGGGCTAGCTGCTGAGGAAGTGCAAAGTGTCAGGTACTGAAGAATCATGGAAGTCCATATATGCGCACGGATGCTGAAGAATCTGTTCACTAGCTAGGACCAGGTCAATTACCCAGCAGGCCAGCACTAGTTAATGGTGTTCGCATTATGCTTTATCGGAGTGCTGACAGCAAACACACCTACCGGAGGAGGGCTTTTAGTCAATGGCAGAACTTGTTTAACCAGGCAGCCCTTGGCAGAGCCACACATGCCGCCACATGTCAGTACAAAGAATTTCTGATGATTATTCTGAAATTTTGGTCTGTTAATGCTAGTGGAGCTTGAATTGGTTAATTGCACTGCCGGCGATCATTGGCTCTTTCATTATCTGTGCAATTTAGCTGACTAGGATTACTACAGCCACCTAATCCAATCCAGCATATGAAACAGAAACTAGCATCGCCATCTAGTTTGTTGTGAGAATGTTTTCTATTGGAACTTCTTCTTGTGACAATCTTTCATCCAAAGAAAATCGTATATAATAATATAGAGAAATGTGCAGAAAGAATGATTTATTATTATATTATTATTTACGAGCTAAAGCTGAGTTTACCGCTGCTTCCTTTTAATATCCAATCCAGCATATGACATCACTTGAGACGAACACCGGCTCACTTACAAAACTAGCATGTTCGTTTAGTTTTTTTTTTGTGAGAACATTTTCTGTTGTAACTTTTTGTTGTCAGAATCTTCCTGGTTCAGTATCTATAACTCTATGCTGCTCGTAAATAGAACGCAGGTGTAAGTAATTCATACACTCAGTTAACATTTTGGCAGGTATATTTTGTTGCATGCATAAACTCATATCTCTTCTTACTGACCTGGACAGGAATAGTGAACTTGGGCTCCTGCCTGTCAGCGAGCAGAAATATTTTGTCTCTCTGAATCCTTGACCCCGTCAAGGGTGCGCACAGGCTCGACAGCAGTCGTGTCATAGGTACGGAACGCTATAGGCTTTGAAACCGGTGAACAGTTGCTGGATTTCCCTGTTCTGTTTGCTGTTGTATCTTGCTGTGTATTACCGTCCTGTTATGAGTTTAATTAGGATGAAATTTAACCAGTGCAAACTTGCAGTTTCACTCGCTTTGAGCACAACCTGAGCAGCGTGGGGGTTATGCCATGACCAATTGTTTGTTGATGGAAACGCAGTCAACCCTGTTCAAGTCTCGTTTGATGTTTCTCTGAAATCGTTTATGCCATGACCAATCATCATGCTTTCCCTTATCGAAGATCATCAAGTTTCTGACCTGACCAGATCAAGCAAAGTGCACGCTGTTTCTTCCATTACTACAACAACTGTTGCTGCCTTACAATTATTGAACTAAAGCGGCATCATAAAGCATAGCCGATGCTGGCACGCTGCATTAAAGTTATTGAACTATATTACTTAAGCATCCTTGGATCCTTGGATCCTTTGATTCCCCAACACCTTTCACAGGGCTAATGAAAGTTCAGGACACGCCACGCTCGCTCTGTGACGTCGCAACTTTTTGTTGTGAGAATGTTTCCTCCTTCAGTATTTACAACTCTAAGCTGCTCATACTGAGAACGCAGATCCAACTAATTCGTACACTCACTTAACCTTTTGCTAAGAACATTTGTTGCATGCATAAGCTTCATGTTTCTTCTCACTGACCTGGATTGGAATAATGAACATGAACTCCTACCTGTCAGCGAGCAGAAATATCTCTGCCCCACTGAATCTCTGATCCCATTGAGGGTTCACACAGGCTCGACAACGGTTGCTGGTATGAAATGAACTGGCCTTGAAACCGACGAATTGGTGCTGGATTTCGTTGTTCTGCTTGTTGTGTGTTACCACCCTGTTACGAGTTTCATTAGGATGGAATTTAACAAGTGCAAACTTGCAGTTTCTTTTAGCACAATCTAAGCAGTGTGGGGCAACCTCTCTTGATCAAAACCATGTCGATCCTGTTCAAGTCTTGTTTGATGTTTTAAAAAAAGAAATTTAAATCACATGAAAAATAGACCAAAAAGACCGACCGTATACGTCTATACGGAGCGGCTAGACTCGGCTCGCATTTGAGCTGGGTGTAATGCCTCAACGTCTAGACGACGCTCGTATAGACTCGGCTCGCATTTGCGCTGCGTGTGTGCCTCAACGTCTATACGTCGGTCTTTTGCCTCGCAAACCCGATTAGCCAGCGCTAACTGGCCCGTGATTGCTTCCTCGGCTCTACGTAGGTCAACAGCAGCCTAATTAAGCCGCGCAAGTGATTTGCACACGAGCCGTGTGGGACTATTAAGCAGCTATAAGTGCACGCGGCCTAATTAAGCAGTAAGCGCACGCTTGACAGCCCAGCGGCCGGTCGCGGCCCGCTAGGTTGCTGTCCTCCTCGGTGCAGGTCGCCGGCGTGTGACCGCGAATCGACAGGGACTCCATGCATGGCCCCTGCCCGTCAGTGAGGAGAGATATTTCTGTCACTCTGAATGAATCTCCGATCCTGCCAAGTGTGCACACAGGCTCAACGAATGGTTGCAGGTACGAAATGCAATCATTTCGTACGAATGGTTGCTTGAAACCGGTGAACTGGTGCTGGGTTACCTTCGTCTGTTGTGTGTATCTTGCGGTGCACTGTCCTATTTTATTTTATTTTTTAAAAAGGAGGAAAGCCCTCGCCTCTGCATCGGAATGATGCATGCAATCATTTTATTAACAAAAACACGCCAGAGTTTAATTAGGTTGCAATTTAACAAGTGCAAACTTTCCCCTCTTCGGGCACAACTTAAGCAGCATGGGGTTCATGGTCAACTATGTCTGGTTTGACGTTTTCTGAAATCGTTTATGCCATGACCAATCGTCGTCCTTTCCCTTATCGACAGATCACCACGCCGACGCTTTCTCAAGAATCGAACTAGATCAAGCACAATGCTCACTGTTTTATTCCGTTACTATCATACTATGTACAGCTTATGCTGCAACCTTACAGTTACTGATCGAAGGTGGTACCACACTTGGTAGATCAACGCAGATAGTAACTAAACATGGTGTTAAACATGTTAATGTAGAGGTGTCAAGGGTTTCTGTCTTGCGCCTCACACCTGAATATTTAGGAATAGATCTCTTGTCCTATTACAACTCCCTTTATCCCGATCTCCTCTCTCTCTTGTATTCTGTCCGGTTACAACAACGGACTGCCTTGTACTTCACGTTTACAATCTATATAAACATCGCGGGCTCCCGATCAGGGGGTTGAGACGCTTCATTATTGCTTTCATGGTATACAGAGCAGGTTTCTTCCACCACGTCTAGCCTCTCCTCATCGATCTCCCAAAACCCATCTCGCTGCCATGTCTACCTCTGCCGCTCCGGTCTCCTCCGGCCTCAACTACAACGTCTCCGAGCCGCTCACCCGAACGAACTATGTCCTCTGGCGAGCCCAGGCGCGATCCCAGATAATGGGCGCCGGCCTGTATGGCTACATCGACAAAACCACGGCAGAACCTCCCAAGATCATCACCACCAAGGACAAGGACGGCAAGGATCAGGTGATCACCAACCCTGCCTATGCCCCCTGGTTAATTCAAGATCAACAGATCGTCGCATATCTCCTTCACAATCTCTCCAAGGAGGTGCTGGTTCAGGTTGCATCGATGGAAACATCACATGCGATTTGGACGGCCCTGAGCAACATGTTCTCCGCTGTATAGCTCTCCCGCGTCAACAACATACGGGCCTCCCTCACCAACGCCCAGAAGGGCAACCAGCCGGTGGCAACCTACTTCGGGCACATGCGTGCTCTCTCTGATGAGCTTGCGGCAGCAAGCAAACCGATCGGGGAGGACGAGCTGGTGTCGTTCATCCTCGCGGGGCTTGACATGGAGTATCAGCCCATCATCTCCGCCTTGGACGCACGTACTGATCCAGTCACCGTCGAGAACCTCTTCGCCATGGTAGCCAATTTTGACCAGCGCATCGAGATGTTCCATGGGACAGGCGCTAGCAAATTCAAGTCCTCCGCCAACATTGCTTCTCATGGCCGCCAGGGACCCAACAAAGGCTCCCGTGGTCAGCAGAAGGGTGGTGGTGGTGGCGGATCTTGTCCAGGTGGCAGTGGCGGTAGCTACAACAACGGCGGCGGCGGCCACAACGGCGGCGGCGGCTACAACAATTCTGGCTACAATCCTAGCGGCTACAACAACAACAATGGTGGCAGCAGCCACTATGGTGGTGGTGGTGGCGGTGGCCATTATCACCAGGGAAACAACAGCGGCGGCTACCCTCCTCGACGCAACAGCAGAGGGCGCAACAACTTTCAGGGTATGAAGGTCGTTGTCAAATTTGCAAAAAAAAAAACTAACCATATCGCCAAAGATTGTGATTGGCGTTATGCTGATGACGCATCCCAAAAGAAAAAAAGTTGCTGCTGTAGCTGATGCATCATATGGTGTCGATACCAATTGGTACTTAGACACGGGTGCAACCAATCACATCACCGGAGAACTCGACAAGGTGACGATGCAAGAAAAATACCGCCACGATCAAATTTACACCGCAGCAAACGGTGCAGGTATGAAGATTAGTCATATTGATCAATCAATTATTGAAACTCCACATAAAAATCTAGTTCTGAAAGATATCTTGCATGTACCCAATGCTTCCAAAACTCTTCTTCCCGTCCATCGTATTGTTCTTGATAATAATGTATTTCTTGAGTTTCACCCATTCTTCTTTTTGATCAAGGATCAGGTCACGAAGAGAGTTCTCCGTAGGGGTACATGTGTGCAAGGACTCTATGCGCTGCTTCCTCAATATTGTCAGTTCAACAAACAAGTCTATGGTGCCATCAAGCTTTCTGCTGAAAGGTGGCACAGTCGTTTAGGTCATCCCTTGTTTGCTACTGTTCATCAAATTCTTAGTAAAAATAAACTCCCAGTTGTTGGTGAGCGAAATTTAGAAACTATTTGTGATTCTTTTCAAAGAGCAAAAAGTCATCAGTTGCCTTATCCTATTTCTACTAGTGTGTCTACTCAACCATTGCAACTTATTTTCTCTGATGTTTGGGGTCCGGCACCCACCTCCGTTGGTAGACACTCTTACTATGTGAGTTTCATTGATGATTATAGCAAATACACCTGGATATATCTTCTTAAAAAACGATCCGACGTCTTCCAAGTTTCATAACTTTCAAGCACTTGTTGAACGAAAGTTTGATCGCAAAATCCTTGCCGTGCAATCAGACTAGGGTGGTGAATATGAGAAGCTTAATTCTTTTTTTCAAAAGATAGGAATTTCTCATCACGTGTCCTGCCCGCATGCTCATCAACAAAACGGCTCCGCTGAACGAAAACATCGACACATTGTTGAAGTAGGTCTTGCCCTCCTAGCTTCCGCCTCTATGCCTTTAAAATTTTGGGACGAAGCGTTCCTCATGGCAGTACATCTTATCAATATGTGGCCTAGTCGCACTATTGCCAATGAAACCCCCACTGAACACCTTCTTCACGTCACACCAGATTGTAATACACTTTGTGTTTTTGGGTGTGCCTGTTGGCCAAACCTTCGTCCCTACAACTCTCGGAAACTTATGTTTCGATCTCAACAGTGCGTCTTTCTTGGTTATAGTGCACAACATAAAGGTGTCAAGTGTCTTGATGTGCCCACCGTTTGTGTGTACATCTCCGGTGATGTTGTGTTTGATGAAACTCAATTCCCATTTGCCAAACTTCATCCGAACTCTCGGAAACTTATGTTTCGATCTCAACAGTGCGTCTTTCTTGCATCTCATCTTTCCGGCACTACTCCTGTGGAACTCGATGATTGTATTGACTTAAATTTGACTAATTCTTCTAATCTGTCTTCTGAGTCTGCTGCTACAGGTGGAGCATGTGCTGAAAACGGGGTCCAAAACGGTGCAATTTCTGCTGAAAACAGTGCTCCGTTGCGCCCTGTAGCTATCGTGATGGAGCCGCTGCAATCGTCTTCGGGATCTGCGCTTCCAGTCGTGCCAGTGCCGACAGGATCTGCGCCGGGATCCGCTCCTTCGTCCCATCATGCGCCTGCGCCTGCTCCGTGCCAATCCCGTGCCAGCCCGCATCGGTCTGCGCCTGGGTCCGACCCCGCGGACGCGCTCCACCAACCAACCAGGTTCCCGGCTGAACCTCGGGTCTACACCAGACGGGTCCCATCTGTGGCAACCGCACCGGGCGCGCGCCCCAGCTGGATTCCGCCCCGCCCGGATCCTCTGTGGCCATCCCGTCTTCTCCTCTGGTTCCGCAGGCCGCAGAAGATCCTGTGCCTGGTTCCTCGGGATCGCCAGCCTCGATCCAGGGGGAGATTGCCGATTCTGCTGATGCTGGTGCATCTGGATCTTCAGCGCCAACGCATGCTGTTGCTACACCACCTCGTACACGTCTCCGTGCAGGTGTGATTCAACCTACAAATTATAAAGTTAAATTTGGTTTGGCTACTTCCACAGGAGAACCCCGCACATATAAGGAAGCTCTCTTGCTGATCCTAGTTGGAAAAAGGCTATGGAGGATGAATATCATGCTCTTCAGAAGAATAACACGTGGCATTTAGTTCCCTCACGGCAAGGTAAAAATGTGATTGACTGCAAATGGGTGTTCAGGATCAAAAGAAGGTCTGATGGCACGATTGGTCGTTATAAAGCCAGGCTTGTTGCAAAAGGTTTTAAACAGAGGTATGGCATAGATTATGAAGATACTTTCAGTCCTGTTGTTAAGGCTGCTACCATTCGTCTTGTTCTATCCATTGCTGTATCTAGAGGATGGAGTCTTAGACAGCTAGACGTGCAGAATGCGTTTCTTCATGGTGTTCTGGAAGAGGAAGTGTACATGAAGCAACCTCCTGGGTTTGAGGACAAAAACAAACCGTCTCACATATGCAGGCTTGACAGATCACTCTATGGACTGAAGCAAGCCCCCAGAGCATGGTACTCTAGGTTGAGTACAAAATTGCAACAACTTGGTTTCACTCCTTCAAAATCTGACACATCACTGTTTATTTACAATAAGTCAAACACTTCAGTTTTTGTGCTTATCTATGTTGATGATATTATTGTCACAAGCTCATCTAATGAAGCAGTGACAACCCTCTTGTCAGATTTGAACTCAGAATTTGCTCTTAAGGATCTTGGTGACTTGCATTTTTTTTCTTAGCATTGAGGTCAAGAGAAACAAAGAAGGTGGTCTTCATCTTTCTCAGGAAAAGTATGCTACAGATCTTTTGAGGAGAGCTGGGTTGCGGGGTTGCAAACCTTCCCCAACACCTTTGTCTAGTTCAGAGAAACTCACACTTGTTGAAGGAGAACTCTTGAATCAAGAGGATGGCACCAAATACAGAAGTCTGGTGGGTGCGCTTCAGTACTTGACTCTCACCAGGCCTGATATCTCCTTTGCAGTAAACAAGGTTTGTCAGTATCTTCATGCACCAACCACTGCTCATTGGACGGCAGCCAAACGTATACTGAGATATGTGAAAAACACTCCAAGTGTTGGTCTAACCTTCAGTAAGTCACCATCCACTCTTGTTAGTGCCTTCTCTGATTCTGACTGGGCAGGTTGCTTGGATGATAGAAGATCAACTGGTGGCTTTGCAGTGTTCTTTGGTCCCAACTTGATTTCTTGGTGTGCAAAGAAACAGGCCACAGTTTCCAGATCTAGTACTGAAGCAGAATACAAAGCACTTGCCAATGCAACAGCCAGAAATTATTTGGGTGAAGTCTATGCTTAAGGAACTTGGCATATATAACATTCGGACACCTTGTCTTTGGTGTGACAATCTTGGTGCGACATACTTGTCAGCTAATCCTGTGTTTCATGCACGTAGTAAACACATTGAAATTGATTATCACTTTGTGAGGGAAAGAGTTGCCAACAAGGAATTAGACATTCGATTTGTTCACTCGAAGGATCAAGTTGCTGATGGGTTTACAAAGGCACTGGCTACAAGGCCGTTTGAGGAGTTTAAGCGTAATCTAAACTTGCGCAGTTCAGATTAAGGGAGGGTGTTAAACATGTTAATGTGGAGGCGTCAAGGGTTCCTGTCTTGCGCCTCACACCTGAATATCTAGGGATAGATCTCCTGTCCTATTACAACTCCCTTTATCCCGATCTCCTCTCTCTCTTGTATTTTGTCCGGTTACAACAACGGACTGCCTTGTACTTCACGTTTACAATCTATATAAACATCGCGGGCTCCCGATCAGGACGCTTCATTATTGCTTTCACATAGCAGATCAATGCTGCCTTACTTATTGAACAACATATAAAGCATCCTTGAGCACTCCCACACGTTTGCTGACAGACCTAGTGATGGTCAACGCCATGGCATGTATGCATGCTCACCCTATTATGTGACGTGATCTCTTCTCACGCAGCGTTGGGAGGAAGGGGCGGGAGCTTGACAAAATGACAATGATCACAGGTACGAAATGCTATAGGCTTGGAAGACTGGTGCTGGATATCCTTGTTCTGTTTGTCGTGTGTATCCTGCGGTGTATTACCATCTTACTATGAGTTTAATTAGGATGGAATTTAACAAGTGCAAACTTGAAGTTTCACTCACTTTGAGCACAACCTAAGCAGTGTAGTGTGGGGGCAATGTTTATCGATCAGAACGCATATCGATCTTGTTCAAGTCTTTTGATGGGAAATAGCAGGTGTTCTGCTTTTGCATTAAGATAGAGGAAAAAGGTCATGTTCAAGTCTTGTTTGTTGTTTTCTGAAATCGTTTGTGCCATGAACAATCATCGTTCTTTCCCTTATCAACAGATCACCACGCCGACGCTTTCTCAACACAAGAAAAAATTGAACTAGATCAAGCAGAGTGTTCACTGTTTTTATTCCATCACAGCATATAGGGTACAGCCGATGCTGCCTTACAATTACTGAACATGGACGGCATCATACTAGCAGATCGATGCTGCCTTACTTATTGAACGAACAATATATATAAAGCATCGTTGAACACTCCGGCACCTTTGCTGACAGACCTAGTGATGGTCAATGCCACGGCATGCATGCATGCTCGCCCTGTGGTGTGAAGTGTGATCTCTTCTTCTCAGGCAGCGTTCGGGGGAAGGGGCGGGAGCTTGAATCCCGGCACAGGCGCGACGAACTTGCCTTCCTCCACGCCTGACAAACATGCAACAGAAATCAAACATGAAGGCAGATCCAGAAATATCTTTATCAGGGATCGACGACAGTAGGTAAATTGGTTACCAAAGATGATGCGGCGGTTCTGTTTGCTCTCCTCTGTCTGCTTCTCTTTCTGTGACCCTTTTTGTCGTACCACCAGAAAATTATCAACGCAATGGCGAAGAGTCCTCTACCTTTGTCCACCAAAGAAATGGCGCCTTGGCGGGCAGTAGAAGCGGTGTCTGATGGCTGCGTGCCAGTGGGCGGCCCTCCCTTGATGCCCATCCAGCCGAGGCTCCTCCGCCGGGCACGCCCGGGGGGCGGTAAGGCGTGTCCATGGGCGAGATCGCCGGCCACAAGGATGAGCAGAACCACAGCCATGAAGGCTGTTTTGGTGGCCATTCTTCTAGCCGTCTCTCTCACTCTTCGGCTCGGACATGGCCGGAGACTACATGTATATATGGCGCGAGTGTTGGTCCATGAGCTAGCTAGCTAGAGGAGACTACTACTAGCAAGCTCAGGGTAGGCCTTTGATGACAGACACGATGAATGCGTAGCAAGTGAAAGGAGGAATCGGTATCTTGTAGATAGGCACCCACTGGGATCCATCACATGCTCGAGAAACACACACGACGGACGGAGGCAGGTTCGACCGCGCCGCACATCGTCATTCGCTCATGGACCGTGCGCCACGAGCTGACCAAATGACGGGCATGCCAGGCAGACCGCATTTCTAATTGTTGCATTTGGCGACAAAATGTCGTCGCGCAAACTCACCTACGGCGACCCGACCGAGCGAAGTTCGCCCAGCCCATCAGCTTAGCCTACACTTGGTTTTCCGGATTTAGGAAGTTTCTAGAAGGTTTTTGTTTCGGTCTTTGATTTTTCTTTTTCCCATTGTTTTCTTTAGAGTCAATTACACTGTTGGTGCTACAACTTGGTGTAAATGGTCATTTTAATGCTAAAAGTTGTGATGTACTCACTCCGTTCCATATTAGTAGCAAAAACGTTCTTATATTGTGGGATGGAGGGAGTACATCGAAATGGTGCAAAAACTTGACATTGAAGTACAAATACGGTGCTTATCTCGTTTGTATACGAAGTCGGTGCTGACCAGGCACGTGGGGCCGACTGTCAGCAACTAGACTAGAGAAAAGGGCATGTAGCCTGATTTTTTCAAAAATGCCCTCGAAATATTTTTTTCTTTACAAAAAATACAAGTTGAGGTGGGAAATTTTGTAATGGGTCCGCCTGTAACCTAAGAGCGAAAACTAAAACACAACACCTTTCCCGGGCACCGGACAGGGCAAACCACTCAACCCATTACGCCTCTCTGCACAAATTGGATAACAACTCTTTATGTATTTGACCACGGTGCTAGAGGAGGTTAAGGTGTACAATGGTGTTATTTTAGAAGTGACACGTAGGATAAATGATACAGTATGTCTCACCACGTTTTTAGGAATAGCTAGTTATTGAAGATAAGACTAAGAAATGATTCATTGTAGACTTCTTCTTTTTTGTCATCTTTAAATTACATGCAAGACTTAAAATAAGACTATCTTATCAACCATTGTACATGCCCTAAATGGGATGCAGATCTTCCGGCCCAGTTGGCACTTGTTAGTTAAAAAAAATCTGTAGGAAGTATCTAAATTATATTTGCCTTAAGAAATCCAAATTATAATCTCAGTAATAAAAGTAACGCATGAATATTTGTGTTTATAAATACATAAAACAGAATAAATTATTTTTAAACATTGTTCACCTATTAAGTTAAAATACTCATAATAATAATTTACGAATTATATAAATGTCTGCATAATTCATAATAAAAAGATAAATTACAATTTAAAAAATTATTTTAGTTATACAACATTTCAATAATTACATTCACTTTTGTAAAACTAAAAATATTCATAATTTACAAAAGAAACTGTTCATATGAATATTCATTTTGTATAATTTAAATATAAGACCCGATTGTGTAAAATTTACGTATTCATTAAGCATTTTAATTTTTATTAGATGTTTGTATTAACTAAATACTTTTTATATCATACACTGATGTATATTTAAATGCCACCTCTTCCACGTCTGTGTATCATACATATAATTTTTATTAATTACGTTTTACAAATAAATTTTAAAAAAGAACAGGTGCAGAATGGGCCGAACTATCTGCGGCCCATATAAGCCCCGCATGCAGCCAAGTTATATATATATATATATACTAGCAATGTGCCCGAGCGTTGCAAAGGATCCAAAGTAGAATAATACTTGTTCACGAACTTGAAAGAAAACACTCTTGTTTTGATATACATATATACCACTAAAAATATATTAATTTTCACTCAAATATATTTCTCAGGTTGTTTTGATGAGGTGAGGGAGGGATGTGGTTGCTTATAAGATAATAAGGGGTTTTCTGCAAATTGGAGCAGAGAAGTGAGTTATTGTTGCAAAAATGCCACAACTTACCTCACAGCCGTTAGATGTAGATCTAATGATCAGAAATGACGGATGACAAACACACCATCATCACCAACTGAGTCTTTTATAGGAGTAGTGATATAAGCTTGTTATCCATGCTAAACCAGCCAACATAATGGTGCATTGGTTAGCTGTATTGGTTTAACGGTGTTGTTCTTGGGTTCGATACCTGGCTGCCTCAATTTTAGTTTAGTTTAATTTTCACTCTGTGATGACAGGCATGACCCATTGGTTCGTGAAAAAAAGGTCAGGTCAACCGGGTGTGCTAGGAGATTTTGTGCACAATCATTTATAATCATTTGTTGAAGAACATCTGCGATGATGATGAAGAGGAAGGGAGAAAGTGGGTCACCTTGGCGGAGAACGTTCTTACACTGGATCCACGGGCCAGGTGAGCCATTCAGTAGAACCGCAGTTTTGCCAGAGGTAAGCAACGTGCTTATCCACCCCAGCCATTTTTCTGAGAAGCCCCGAACACTAAGAATAGAGAGAAGAGCAGGCCAA
This sequence comes from Triticum urartu, assembly GCF_003073215.2. NCBI lineage: Eukaryota > Viridiplantae > Streptophyta > Magnoliopsida > Poales > Poaceae > Triticum > Triticum urartu. Next base: position 553,591,889 of record NC_053027.1, on the reverse strand, counting down.
GAAACCGAGTCGAAGGCTTTGGAGAAGTCTAGTTTAATAACCAGCGTGGGAGCTTTGGTCCTAGCACAGACATGGAGAAGTCTGCGGCATAGAGAAAGTTCTCAGAAATAGTTCGACCTAAGAGGAAACCTGTCTGGTCAGGGTGGACAAGAGCAGGTATGACTGGTTTGAGGCGATTTACAAGTAGTTTAGCCAGAGCTTTGGGAGGGCAGTTTTGAAGTGAGATAGGGCGGAAAGCGTCAGGAGATGGGGAAGCAGCTCCTTTTGGGATGAGGACAATGAATGCTCTGTTAAGACATGAGATATCGGTCGATAGTGAGTAGAAACTGCTGCAGAGGTCAGTTATCTTGTGTTTAATAATGGGCCAGAATTTATGGTAGAAACCAGGGCCGAACCCATCCGGACCGGGGCTAGCCATTTGGTTCATGTCCGCAAAAGCGTCATAAATTTCTTGTCCAGAAAAAGGGGAGTCTAGGTGTAGAAGCTGCGGCAACGGGTTAGGGTATAGGGAATGCAGCGAGAAGTTCCAAATTGGGGTGGAAGAGACACTGAGGATAGAAGTGAAGAAGGGCGTGAGAATTTGGATTTTTGATTCATGCGCCATGAACTCCTGATTATTATGCAAAATCATAGGAATTTTGTTGTTACAATGCCTCTGGGAGGCTAAGGCGTGGAAGAATTTGGAGTTTTCGTCACCATCTATAGTTGCTTTAATTTTTGCACGAAGCTGCCAGTAGATCATTTTCTCGCAGATGATTCGATGGAGGACTTTTATAATAATCTTGCGCAAGATCTGTTCAGGTTGCGACAGAAAACGGGACTCTTCAATTGAGTCCATAAGGTTGATGACCACTTTACAGTTTGATTCCTTGACCGAGAGCGGGAGAATTTTTTTTCCGCTAAGAACGGAGTGCGAAGCGGCATTTTTTTAAGCGCACAAACCAGTGTTAGGGGGGCAGAGGAGAGGGAAGGGGTCGAGGCCCAAGAGTCTAGGACTGCGGAATGGCAGGCCGGATTTTGGGCCCAACCGAGCTGGAAGCGGAAGAGAGCGGGCGAGGGATGTCAGTATTAATAGAGATGATCAGGGTGCCGTGATTGGAAACAAAGCGCGTAAGGCTTGAGACCGAAGAGTCCGAGAAGGTAAGGTCCCAAGCAGAGTTGATGAAAACTCTGTCTAGTTTTTCTAAGGTTGGTTTGTCATGCTTGTTTGACCAGGTGAAGGCTCTGTCGATCAAGGGGAGCTCAATGAGGGCCAGGGAGTTTATGCATTGGTTGAAGAGGTCCACCTCGTGCTGGCGAAAGGCGTCATTGTTTTTATCAAGCGCCGATCGCATTAGGTTGAAGTCGCCAAGGATAATCCAGGGGAGTTTTGAGGGGGTGAGAGAGAAGCAAGTTCTGCTAAGAAGCTGGGTTTGAGCGCATGATCCGTTGGGGCATAAACATTTGTGATTCGAAGCTGGGATGGGGAGGCCAAGGTGGAGACCGTGAGGGTCAGTGTGAAATTGGAACACATAGAGCTAATGACAGTGAAGTGAGTAGATGAGAGGGCAGAGAGGATGCCGCCCGAGGAACCTAGGGCATCCTTGTGGTGAGACAAGTCAAGTTGTCGGGGGATGAATGATTCTATTTTCACAGAATCGGGGGCCGTTAGTTTGGTTTCTTGGAGAAAACAGGTGTGTGGTCTAATCGTAATGAGCTCCGCTGGGACATCTAAACACTTTTGTGGTTGGCCCAAACCACGAACATTCCAACAGCAGAAAGAAAGAGTTGTGCGATTCACTTCAACAAGCATACACCAGTCCGTCTCACGAATACAGTGGCCGATCGAAACATTGATAAATTAAGATGGAGTGGGTGGTACATGGGTAATAAGACATGCCATACAGAGAGCTTGCTAGCACAAAATACGCACGCAGAGAGCACGTGCAACGACATCCGTTGTCCCAGTTCGACAACACGAAAAGAGCCAGTTGAACAAATGGCCAAACCTAAGTGCAGAAATTAAAACGACGGAGGCGGGGGCGGTGAACGGCCAAGGGCGGGGTCGGAGCAGATCATGGCTCACTAGAGGGCACCGATGCGAGCTCACGGACATCGTCATCAGTTGCGCAACACTGCAGGGCGATGAGCGAGAGAGCCGCCGAGTCCATGGAGGGCACATCCGGGTTGTCAGACAGGCCCGCAGCGTTGATGGCAACGGCGAGGCCGCTCGAGGCAGCAGAGATGTCAAACTTGCGAGCCCGAGTCCTGATTGCCTTGGTAGTCATGTCGACGAAAGCCGACCCTTTGAGGCCAGCCAGGCGACGGCTACGACGTGAGCCGATGGTGGAGTCGAGGATATGCGGCGTCCTACGACCTCATGTGCGTCGTCCGGGATGTCGATATCCTCTTAAGGAGGGGGAAAGGGGTTAGAAATGGTGGAGGGCAAACGGGAACTGGGGGTACAAGGCGAAGAGCAAATGACATCCATACCAGAAGTGGTGTCGGAGTCGTCGTCATCAGCTAGGGGAGCAAAGGGGTTGGAGACGACGAACTCGCCGGAGAGGTCGACCACATGATCGGAGCTGGTGTTGCTGCTGTTTTCGACGGCCTCGTCGACGAGGCCAGCAAGCGGCGAGCAGTCCTCCGGGAAGAGAAGGGGCGAGGGGGACAGCCCAACATCGTCGTGGGCTTGGGGGGCGATCGTCTGAAGGGGCGGTGGAGGCATGAAGTCGTTGTCGTGGTGCACCCCATTGCAAGGACATGGCGAAGCAGCATTATTTTGCCAGACACCATGGACGTGCGAGATGTTCTCGGGGTCGGCATCGTCGAGGTCGTCGTTGTTGTTGAGAGGGGCGGCGAGGCCATTGACAATGGCTCAGGTCTTGATCACTATGAGACGCACGTCGACGACTTGGGCGGGGGGGAGGCAGGAATGCAGCGGTCCGGGGTGTTGACGCCAGCTTCCACTTGAACGAAGGCGCGCATGGTGGAGAAGTCGTCGGGGTGGAGGCAGCGGCGGTCGACATAGCAAAGGAGCCCGAAGTGGCCGAAGACGAAGTTGGCGCCATGATGGTGCACAGCTCGAGCGGAAAGCGTGCAACGTCAAGCTCGACGAGACGGTCGTACATGGTCATGGCGCGGTTGTCCGCGTCCTCGGGCCGAACCAGCTTGACGCGGATCCCAAGGTAGTCCATGGGAAAGATCTGGAGCGCCTCCGACCGACCCGCGGGGTCGTCGAAGATGAGGAGCGCGGCACAGCCCGAGGCCGCAGCGAAGTGGAAGGAGGCCGAGGGAAGGCGCGAGTCGAAGAGCTGGTGGATGAACTCGTGAGCGTCGATCATAGCCATGTTGATGTGGGCGAAGGGGAAGATGCTGACGTCGTGGATGAGGCCATGTGGGACGAAGATGTCGGGGATGGGGGTCGGCATGTTCGCCGGCGGGGGGAGCAACAACGGGCGCGCGAGGCCGAGGCCGCAGCGCTAGACGAGCTGCCAACCGAGCCCAGGGGCGACGGGAGCAGCGAGGCTCGCTGCGAGGGCGGGGCGGAGTCGCCATCCGACGACGGCGAAGGTTGAAGGGGCGCGGGGATGGAGACCGCCGGCGAGAGGGTGAGCGGTTTGTCGAGGAGGACGTGGTGGGAGCCGAAGAAGATCTCACGAGCGGGGGAGGCGGCTGGGGCGGAGAGGCGAGAGGCTTGGGAAACCATGGTCACAGGCGAACGGTGGAAAGGTGGGTGGAGGAAGGCGAGAGGAAGGTGGGACGGGCACTCGGAGGCCTTTTGCCCGTTGAGGCCGCAGCAAGCGCACCGGAGAGGGTCGCGGCAGGAGCTGATGAGGTGGTCGCTGGCTCTGCACCTGAAGCACAAGGGCTTGGATGGAATGCGAGGTGGCCGGGCGGAGTGGTGAAGATAAAGGGGCTGGGGCGAGCGTGGGGTCAGGGTGGCCTCGGGAGCATGCGAGATTTTTGGGTTAGAGAGAAGGGCGTCGAGGTACGGGGAAGGGGAGCAGCTTGCCGGAGCGACGTGGCCAGGCAAGGGCTTGGGGGCTGAGCCAGCGGCGCCTGCTGTACGTGCTCGAGTGGATTGCATGTTGATCCAGTTGGGGGAGGAGGAGGTGGGGGTAGACCTGGTTTACCTGCAGGGGCGGGTGGACCGGGGGGAGCGCAGCTGGCGGTGCATGGGCAGGGAGCACGGGCCATTCGGGTGATGGGTCAGGTCACATTAAATGCGACGCGAGGGGCCCCGCGGAGATTAGGCATACGTCTCGCGCGTGCGAGGCCGAGGGGTCGCGAGGCGGATTGAGTGGAGTAGGTGTTTGTTTAGGGGTCAGGGTAGGCCATGGCAAGGAGAGAGGCGATGTGGGCCGAGGTGACGGAATAAACAAACTGGTCGGAGGGGGGAGAGGCGGGTGAGGGGCACCGAGGATGGAGGAAGCTTGGGCGACACAGACTTGGCAGGTTGGGCTTTTGGCCCAGGCCGGCGGACAGGTCAGAGTGGCCAGGGTGTCATTCAAATTTGAAATTCCCCAATCTCGCGCGAGATCCAGGGTGGCTTCTAGGTATAGCGTTAGGCCAGGCAGGACAAGAGGAGACCGTTGCAGCAATTCGTTTCTGATCAAAGCTGATGAAACTAACGAGAGGAACAAGTTTTCCACGTAATGCAGAACTGAGAACGTAGAGGCCCCCGCAAAGCAGTGGTCAAGGGCCACTTTAACCATGAAAGCACTAGGTTTTGCCTTAGATGAAACAAATGCAATCCAAATAAGCATGCTTGGGTCTGAGAGTGGATGGAGGTGACAGCCAAGAGGAACTAGACCTACTTTGTGTTTGCGATGGATGAATGATCAAAAATTGAGGCCGTGGCATAGCGGACTAACCTTGGGAGCTGCCGATGACGAGCTTACCATGGGACCTTGCGGTTGGATGGAGGCCGATTGGGAGCACAGTGAGGACGATGGTGCAGCGCAGCGCCACTGGGGGAAGCGGATCATAACGCCCGACACGACGAAGTCACCACCATCACGAATGTGAGACACAATGGCGGGCGAGGCGACGGTGAAGGAGAGCACCGCCACATCATCCAGGGCGACCGCGAACTGGCCAAAGTCACCATCAAAGATGGAGCAGAGGACGAGCTCGAAGAGGGACGCCGTCATGACGAGAGGAAACTGGATAACTCTGGCATGCATGCGGCAGCGGACGTGAGTCCGAGGCAAGGGCCGACAATGTTGGTACTGAAGCGAGAGCGAACAGAGGCCTCGAAGTCGACACCATAAAGAGGGTGAACATGCAGGAGCTGCGATAGTGGCGCACAGGAGGGTGGCAAGGACGCCGAGGCAGCAGAGCATGCAGAGTCGAAGGAGGCGGTGAAAGAGCGGCCGCGGATGGGGAGCTGGCGTGAGAGGATTTGCACAACCTCCAGAGACGCAACACGGAAGAAGAACACGCCGCCCCGGGGTTGCGCACATGGTAGTCAGCCGCAAGGCCTCCAAGGCAGGCTTGAAGGAGGGCGGCGGCAAGATATTCGTCAAAAGGAAGGCCGCGAGACGTGATGAGGACCTGAGCCATAGCGGAGTGGGGGGAAGGGGCGGAGGCGCAGGGGATGCCGAGAACACGGCGGAGCTGGTCTTGGAAGTCAAGCCCCATGGCGTCGCCAACACGAATAAAGGAGCGCATGGCGACTGCCGAGGTGTTCATGTAGCGATGGCTTGGGTGGAGGAGTGGGTCGAGCTAGAGACCCTCGTAGAAAGGGGTGGAAAGGAGGTAAGGGCAAGCGGCATCGCCGGCGGTGGAGGCTGGTGCAGGCGGCGCCGCGGGGGAGAGGGGAGGGGCGAGAGCCGGGGAGGGGAGGGTGGATCTGGTCAAATAGGCATGCATTGGAATTCAACTTTCTGGTGCTTCTAGTAGTAAAATATTAACTAAGAGACCTGCAAGGTAATTGCTGAAATCCCATTCAGGCAACATAAAAGATGATGGACTTGGTTTTGTGATAGCCTCACATGTGTGATGTAACCGTGTACGTGTTGATTACTCACCAACGGGGTTTAAAAATAACTAGTTGCCATGTAAAATTGACTGGTTGCCTGCTTTGGACCCTTGGACGTAATCTCTTGTCCGCACCTGGGTATCTGGATCAAGTTCCATTGTGTGTGTACTAGGTTTAGTTTATGCCGGGCTGCTGCTGCTCCGCGTCAACTAATAGTCTCTGCGTGTGCGTGTGCGTGTGCATAACACACCGTTGAGTTGACCACTGAGATTCCGGAGAGTTTCTAGCATCCAAGTTGTTGGAGTAAAACTGACACCATCATAACAGATTAGGTCAGAACAGAAATCCAGCTAACTAGGTGAACAGCCAAGTCAGAGCTAGCTAGCAGCTGACTAATTACCGGTTTGATTAATATTTGGACTGGGCATATATTGATCGAATAAGTTTTTTTACCGGAGCCGGGAGCTACCGGAGACCACTAGCCAATAGCAGTGCTCCAACTCTGACGTATCTCAATCCTTCTTTATCGTATTTGATTCCTTTTCTGGGTTTTTTATCTGTATTTTCTTTACCCTGGGACCCATGCATGGAAGAGACAGTACTGACACATGCATCTCTTTTTCTGCACATAGTACAGTACACATTGTCTGTTTTCTCTTATACAACTCATCGCTTTTAATTTCCTGTTGATAATTTAGATGGCTCATATTTTTAAAACCAAAATTTATTTTTTGAAACTTTTTATATATTTGAACTCCTGATTTCAAGATCTTTAGAACAAGCTTAGTTTTGGATACTTTTTGAACAAGTTTGAATCCATTTGTTTCACTCAATATGTTTCACTTATTTCAGAAGAACTATTTATTTCAGTTATTTCGAACCACTAATTTCACATGTTTGAATCCATTGAATTTCTGAAATACAATTTCAATTATTTCAATCGTTGTTAAAAAAACAGATTTCGCTCATTTCAAAAGATGGATTTATCCCCATTAAAAAACTATTTCACTCGTTTGAAGAAAATATTTAAATCAGTTCAGTACAGCTGATTTCACTAAATTAAGAAACATATTTGACTCAGTTTAATAGAATGCACTAAATTTAAAAACATATTTCACTCAGTTTGATAAAATGATTTGATCATTTCAACAAATGATTTCACTCATTTCAAAAAGTGATTTCAATCATTTCAAAAAATAGATTTAAAACATTTCAAAACGGTTGATTTCACTAAATTGAAACAATATATTTCACTCAGCTTAATAGAATGATTTCTATCATTATAAAAAAAGATTTCACTCATTTCAAAAGTGATTTCAGTCATTTTAACAAACATATTTCACTCATTCCAAAAAAATTTTTAAATCATTTCAATACAGTTAATTTCACTAAATTGAAAAAATATATTTCACTCAGCTTAATAGAATGATTTCTATCATTTTTTTTAAAAATCACTCATTTCAAAAAGTGATTTCACTCATTTTAACAAACATATTTCGCTCATTCAAAACACTGGGTTCACTCATTCCAAAAAGTATGTTTCGTTGTGTTCAAAAGACAGATTCCGCTCGTTTGAAAAACTTAGTTCACTCGTTTCAAAAGTTGTATATAACTTATTTCGACAAAATAGTTTCACTCAATTTAGCAGACATATTTCACTAATTCCAAAACACAGATTTCACTCATTTCAGAAAATGGATTCCACTTGTTTCGAAAGGTAGATTCCACTTGCTTCAAAAACAGATATCACTTATCAATATATATTGAAGTGGAAATATGATTGAAATAACAAAACTCAAACTAGACGAAATATATTCAAGATTGGCCTTGTTTTAAAGATCTTCGCGCCAAAAGTTCAAATATATAAATAGTTTCATAATTAATTTTTTAGTTAAAAGATATAAATGATTTAAATTAGCAAAGGTAAAATAAAAATGTGGATTTGTTGTGTAAGAGAGGAGAGAGACTGCACATGTACTTTTGCTGCCATGCATGTGGCCTACAGTACGTGAGAGAGAGGAGCATGCATGCATCTGATCAAAGGTAGGCCCAAGTAATAATTTTGGTGAGGTCCATTCACTGTATTTGATCAGGTATAGATGTTGTATCACAGAAACTGGAAATAATGCGTGGCAGCTGCATGAATCCTCACGCACCCAATGGACGATGGATTACTAACCGGTACATCCCGGTTCCGGTAAAAAGAGCTTTGCGATATATTGATCCACCATGCATGTATGGTGGTTCTTTTTTTTTTTTAAATGAAGGCAAAAGATTTGCCTCATCATTTAATTAAGAGGAGAATAAGTTTGATTGTTTACAACCCACGATAACACGCCACATGGCAACTACTCACGTACTAGAATGTCCCCTAGTTTTTTAGCTCCTGCCGTCACCCATAGTCTAGCGTCGGTAAGAATGTTGTTGACTAGGATCGGCGGCGGCGCGCTCTTGTAACGGAAGATGCGTGCGTTCCTCTCGTTCCAGACGGTCCATGAAACAAGCATTGTGAGGGAGGCCATGGCCTTCCTATTGGGAATACCCAAGCCAGTCATGTTTGCCCACCATTCCTTGACGGAGGCTTCAAGGTGCCAACTGGAAGGGTCCATATGGTCCAGACTTAGCTTGTTGGTGACCAGTCTCCACAACCTATTGGTGAAGCAGCACTTGAAGAAAAGGTGAGCCCCTGTTTCTTGCTCCCTCCCACAAAGAGAGCAATGACCACAGTTTTGCCACCCACGCTTGTCCAATCTATCCGCCGTCCAAATCCGGTCTTGTAAAGCAAGCCAAGCAAAAAACTTGACTTTTGACGGTGCCCAAGCCGATGCGCAATCTATCCGCCGTCCAAATCCGGCATGTATGGTGGTTCTGGTTCCTCAACGTTTGAGTCAATTTGTAATGCGTGATCATCCGGTTTATTCCAACTACCTTGGTGCTGAAGTCTGGTAACAAAAAGTTATCCATAAGCTGATTATTAACAGAACAAAAAAGCGGTTTTGCTAAAAGTCTGCTATAAACCAGTTTTTTTGTAAACACATTGCTGATTATCTATATCCAAACAACCACTAAGTTCATTTTAGATACGAGAGATTCCAATATTTTATCGCCTAATCATGACACTGTGATAGTTTACTCAATTTTAAATCTTGCCACAATTTACCTCTTAGTTGTGACAACTTTTGCCGCATTTAACTATTTTTTCCCAAATTGAAGCTAGATTCACTTGTTAGGACGACATAGCAATTGAATGAACATGCAACTTGGATGCGCACTTATTATGGCCATATATACAATTGTGTCAAAATCCTTCAAAATTTGATAAATCCAATCCCGGCTAGCTGCACCACCCCGCTCTCATTATAGGCCTGAATTATCCGCCTAGTCAGCTACCACATCATGCTGACATATTAGTTGCCTTCCGAGTTGGGAAAAGTAATAATAAAATAGAGTAAAGATTGTTTTATCTTAAAGCATGATTAAGGCCTGTTTTCTGAATGATTAAGGTGTAAAATGCAACAAGATTTTAAAAATGAGGTTAATATTTTCACAAGATCACAAATAGATGGTAGATTTTTTTTAAAATTTTACTCACATTTTGAACTTGATCGAATTATGACCAAAACAAAACTGACACGGTCATGGCAAGATATATACTTATTCTGCATAAAATAGGAAGTTCTTAAAGTGAGCCGTGTTTCCCCTGACCAAAAAGTTGTGAAAATGCATCAAATTAAAGAAATGCAGCCGTATCAAAACAAGACTTGGTAGCTGTCTATGTCGTGGTAAACACATGTAGCAAAAATCTAAACTAAGAGATCTGCATGGTAATTGCTGAAGTCGGACTAAGTCTTATGATCGGCTGCCATTTAATTTCGGTTTATTTTTAACCTCTGTTGTCGAGTGATCAACACATACACGGTTAGAGCACACACGTGAAGCTATAGTATAAACTACCAATATACAATGTAAAATTGACTAGCTGCCTGCTTTGACCCTTGGGAGTAATCTCTTGGACATGTTACTAGGTATTTGGATTGAGTTGTGAACTTGTGATGTGTACTCAGTACTTTTGTTTTATGCCGGCTGCTACGGTGAACCTATAGTCTCTGCGTATGCGTGTGCATAGCGTACACATCGTTGAGTAATTGAGTTCTTTTTTTTGAACACAAGAAAACTTTATTGATGATCAGGTGCATTTTACAGAAAGAAGTACGAAGGGACTCATGCTAGAACCAGAAACTATGTCCTTTCCGGGACATTGACCTTGATCTGCTTGTGTACATAAGCAACGAAGAGCTAAGGACCTTGACTGAATCCGCAAAGCTAATCGAGCTTGATGGCTTTTACATTGTTGCTTCTGTTGATGTGAGTGATCTTGTTACGACTAAAAGAGGGAGAGGCTTGGATCTCTGCAAGGAGAGGTCTGTTCTCCCAACATCCTGGAGCAGCAAATACCGTTGATGACCTTGTCGCCGAAACTAACACCGAGCAGTAGGTGCAAAAGTGAGGGTTTTGAACCTGCAGAAGATCTGCTAACTTAGTAGCTAGTAGCAGCCCATAAGTCTCAGCCTGGAGGGGTGATGAAACTGGAGGCGAAAGCGCAGAGACGTGTAGTCGTTGGAGGTGCCGATTGTCTTGCATGGTGATGATTACTCCTAAGCCAACATGGCCCAGCTCTGAATCTGTGCGTCTCTCCCAGGCTGCGTCGCAAAAGATGACATTCCCTGTAAGGTTATTACAGTCATGTGTATGCGTGGTTGTTGAAGAAGCCTGCAACTGCTCCTGAGCTTTATCGCTTTCTTGTTGCTGAGCGAAGTTCTTATCTTCTAAATTGGTTGCTTCAATTATTGCATTTGCTGAAGCATACACCTGGGAAGGCTTGCATAATTTGCTGCAAAATAGACAGTCGTTCCGAGCTTTTCAAAGACACCATAGAAAAGTATAGAGAGTAGTCAAGTTTATTTTTGGATGTTGAGATGTAATCAAAGCACGAATCATATCAGGAATAGAATGATAATTTTCAGCCAGAGATTCCGTTTTAATAAACCAGGGATAGCAAAACCATGCAGCTTTAGAAAAAGGACAGAGAAACAACATATGCATTTCATCTTCTAATAGTCCACATCTAGAGCAATTTTCATTGATATGTTTGGAGTACCTACTTGCCCTCTTACCTGTAGGAAGTGCTTCCCTAAGAAGCCTCCAAGCAAATGTCTGAACTCTTGGTGCCATTTGCTTATCCTCCCACACCTGATTAAGAAGGGAAATGACCTTTGCCTTGGTGGAAGCTGAAGATTGTTGAAGCAGTGCTTGTAAGCACTTATGGAAGAGAATTCACCTGCAGGAGTTAGTTTCCAAACCAACATATCCTTACCATTTGCCTTAATAATAGGATTTTTTAGAATGGTATTAGCCAATTCAGGAGTGAAAAGAGAATTAATCAAGTTTGCATTCCAGTTCTTTTGACCCGGTATCCAAAGATCTTTAACTTGTGCAGGGTAAGAAAAAGATTGTTGTTGAATGATAAAATGATCATAAATAGTTTCCCATCCGAAAAACCAAGGCAAGCTCCAAATAGAACTAGCACCATCAACAATTTGGCAAATTGTGGCTGAGATTAGAAGAGGCTTTACCTTTAGAATTGCAGACCAAAAGGCAGATTTAGGTTTGTTCGGCCGGGCTCTCCAAATGGATGTATCATGATGATACTTTGCCTTGAGAATCAATGCTAGCTGACTTTGCGGCTCTTTTGCCAATATCCATGCCGTCGAGAGAATAAGTCCTTGGTTGATTGCCTGCAAATTTCTAACACCAAGACCACCAATTTTCTTCTCAATACATACATCAGCCCATGCCCTAAGGCACAAGCTTTTAGTAGTCTGATCATCTTGAATACCTGTCCACCAAAAGTTCCTAATGATTGTTGTTAGTTTAGCAAGGAACTTTTTTGAAAAAAGTATGTTGGACATGTAATATACAGGAATGGAAGAGAAAACGGATTTTATGAGAGTTAATCTTGCCGCATGAGAGAGTCTGTTGGCTTTATATGTGCTAAGTTTGGACTTGAATTTATCGTAAACAAAGTTATAAGCAGCTGATCTATCTTTAGAAGGTAAAACAAGTGGATGGCCTAAATGGACGAAAGAACTGTCGATGTCTGGAGCTGGAAAGATTCTCTTAATATCTTGTTTAACCTGCATCGTAACATTATTGCTGAATAAGATACCAGATTTACTCCAGTTTGGAGTTTGCCCTGAATCACAACAAAAATGGTCTAAAAGCTGTAAAATAGTATTAGCTTCCTGCACATTAGCTTTGCCACAAACAATCAGGTCATCTGCAAACATCAAAGAGTGAATAGGAGGGCAATTTGGTCCAAGCAAAATACCTGTCAGGTGATTAGCTTGCAAGGCATCCTGTAACATAAGAGATAACTCATTTACTGCAAGGACAAAAAGATACCGTGACAAAGGACATCCCTGTCTAATGCCTCTGGAACTATTGAATTTTGCAAAAGATTGATCATTAATGATCACTGAAAACGTTGGGGATGAAATGCATGCATGAACAAGTTTTATGAAATGGCCATGGAGACCTTTATGAGCAAGAGCCGAGACAATGAAGTGCCACTCAATTCTATCAAAAGCTTTGGCAAGGTCAATTTTCAGTATAAAATCAAGGCTCTTCCAAGAAGCAAGAGAGAATGAGTGGGCAATTTCTTGGGCGATAATAATATTATTGCTTATGCGCCTACCTTCAATGAAAGCTTGCTGAGAGGGGTGAATGTAATCAGGCAAATGTCCTTTCAACCTATTGGCTAAAGATTTAGCAATGATTTTGTAAACAACATTACACAAACTTATGGGCCGAAAGTCAGAAGGCAGATGCGAAGCAAGTTTCTTCGGAATGAGGGCAATTTGAGTATCATTGAGATGAGGCGGAACAATACCCGTGGTGTAGAAATTTCTTACCAAATTGGTCACATCATCTCCTATCCGACTCCAAGCCGAAAGGTAGAAACCCACATTGAATCCATCAGGTCTAGGAGAGGCATTCTTCTTCATGCCTTTGAGAATTTCCCATATCTCATGTTTATCAGGGATCGAGTAGGTGAAGTCGTTTGTATCTTGCGGCAAAGTAGTATCCAAACTGGGCCTGTCATTATTAGTAGAAGATGAGCGAAAAATAGTTCTAAAATAATTAACAAACTCCTTGGCAATATCATCTGGATCAAACAAATTATTACCATGAGTGTCCTTAATAGAAACTATGCAATTTCGACGCTTACGCTTTTGAACAGCATTGTGAAAGAAGGATGTGTTCCTGTCACCTTTGGTCGCCCAGTGTTTTTTTGCACGTTGCCTATAAAATTCAATGAGCTTGGTCAAATTACCTTCATATTGGGCAACTAGGCTTGCCTGAAGGGAATAGTCTTGGAGATGCACCGGCTTCATTTGAATCTCATTGATCTGATCCTGAATACAATCAAGTTGATGCTGTAAAGGTTTTTTATTTTTGCACCACCTTTTCAAAGTCCCTGCAAGGTTATTGGTTCTGACATGGAATGGTCTATTAACCGAGGAGTCCCAAACATTTTTAGCAATGCCCTGGAAATCTTCCTCAAAAGTCCACCAATTTTCAAATTTAAAGTGTAGTTTAGGCCTACGAAACTGAGAATCAGTGGATATCAGAATAGGTGCATGATCACTCAGCGAATGAATGATTGGTAAATTAAAAACATTAGTATTAGGAAACATAACACACCAATCTGCATTGGCAAGACAACGATCAAGCCTTTCAAAGATAGGTCTTGAGGAGAACCGCATATTTGTCCAAGTATAAGCCGGTCCACTAAACCCCAGATCAAACAGACCACATTGCTTGACATAGTTATTGACAGCACGCATACGGTTCTTATTCACATTGAGAGAAGTAGTTTCCGTATCACACATGATATCATTCAGATCACCGAAACAAACAATTGGCTTCCCTATGTTATCATTAACAAAATTTAGAACATGATCCCAAATTAGGTTAGTGTGGCGATGATGGGGATCTCCATAAACACAAGCCAGAACAAATTCCACATTGGTAATTTTATTGACAACAAGGGCTAAAATCATATAATGATTAGAGAACTTGACAGAGACACAAACTTCATCAGACCAAAGTATCCAAAGACCACCAGAACGACCAACAGGTGGAACTACCAAGCTATCGTTATTATTAAATCGAGAGTTAAGATGAGAAGAACTGTACCTTGATGTTCTAATTTCAGATACGAAAGTTACCTGAGCACAGGTGGAATTCATCAATTTTGCGAGGTACTCCATCTTAGTAGAGCTGCTGAGGTCCTTGCCCATGCCACGGCAGTTCCAGCCAATGAGCTTCATGGCAATCACAACTCCAGTTCAGCTTCTCCACAGACACGAATTTCAGAAAGTGTTGCTCCTATTCGAAGCAGCCGTGCTCTCTGTCCAATTCAGAAACTGATTCCTTTAGCTGTCCTAGCCAAGCGAGAAGGACGAGGCCAAGGCGCTCCAGCAGCACTTGGCCGATAGTCTGACAGATCTGAGGGATGGGGAGGATTTCCTATTCGACGCGGGAATCCGGCGACACCACAAGGAAATCCTGTTGAGGCAATAGGAGTCTCGGATGGTGGTGGCGGAGGCGCGATGCCACAGCGGTGGAAGGGCGCAGGCAGAGAGGCTGGTGAGCGAGAATCGATCAAGGAATCCGCTGATATAGATGAGACGGAGAGAGATCGGTTGATGGGTTGGATACAAAGGATCTAGCCTCACTAGTTGGAGCAGGGGAATTGATGAGATCTGGAAGGAACAAGATAAAAGGATAAGGAAGATTAGAGAAGGGAATTGTTGAGATCTGGAAGAAACAAGAGAAAAGGATATGGAAGATTAGAGAAGCAGTTGGGGATCAGAAAAGGAAGAAGAAGAATCAAGAGGAGAAATCAGGAGGAGGAAGGACGGCATGACGCCAATCTCCAGCGTATCGCCAAGTCTGTTACACATGTTTTTGTTGGTTAAATTAAAGACTAAAGATTCTTATCTGACTTCCGCCACAAAGTTGTGTGGCACCTCCGGCAGATCTGCACTGCCGTCTTCTCATGTTTGATTAAGATTTGTACTGGGCATTGATGCACCATGTATGGTGCAACCTCGATGTTGGAGTCAATCTGTGATGCGTGATCATCCCATCTATTATTCCAACTAGATGATGTATGTATGTGTAACATCATGCCATGCGTGTGATGTTGTTAATAAACCAACAGACAGGAATCTGCCTCTGACCGTATCTAGTTTGGCCTCTGACTGGATCCCTGTCTTTGACTGTAATAGCGCATGCACGAGCCATCTAGGGTCTACCTGCCACTGCCAGGTGTAGTATATATATGACCTCGGGGTAGGGTTACTGCAACAAGCATTAAGCAACAACAATTAAGCCTGATAGCTCGAGAAGGTGGTGGAGCAGCCGGCGGGCAGCAAGCAGGCAACATGTGTAAGATCATGCCCCCCGTGGCAGCAGGCCTCGTCGTCTTCTTCTTCGCCGTCCTCCTCTCGGCGGCTGCTGGCGGCGATGCGGCTGTTGTCGAGCACACGTTCGTTGTGAACCAGGTGCGCATGCGGCATCTGTGCAACGACACGCTGGTGACGGTGGTGAACGGGCAGTTCCCCGGCACGGCGGTGGAGGCCACGGAAGGCGACACCGTCGTCGTCCACCTCGTTAACCAGTCACCCTACGGAATAACAATCCACTGGTACGCGGCCACGCATGCATGCATAAGCTATCTTCTTCCTTCTTGGTTGATCCTCTAACATGCGCGCGTGCATGCAACTGCAGGCATGGCGTGAAGCAGCGGCTGACGTGCTGGGCGGACGGAGCCGGTATGATAACGCAGTGCCCGATCCAGCCCAACACGACCTTCACCTACCGGTTCGACGTCACCGGGCAGGAGGGCACCCTGTGGTGGCATTCCCACGTCTCCGCGCTCCGGGCCACCCTGCACGGCATCATCGTCATCCGCCCCAGGTCCGGCGCCTACCCGTTTCCCAAGCCCGACGTGGAGGTCCCGGTCATCATCGGTGAGTGGTGGCAGAGGGACCTCGTCAAGGTGGACCAGAACTTCTCCATCGGGGGCTCGTTTGAAGATAACCCCGCCGCCATCGCCATCAACGGCAAGCTCGGAGACCTCTACAACTGCTCCGGTAAGCTGTTTGTTTGATACTCCTCCGATCGACTTGTGAACACATGAAAAGCGTACTGAACCTCTGCATGCTCTGTTTACAGGCGTAGCAGAGGACAACTTCGTGCTGGACGTGGAGCCCGGCAAGACGTACATGCTGCGGCTGGTGAACGCGGCGCTCTTCTCCGAGTACTACTTCAAGGTCGCCGGGCACAAGCTCACAGTGGTCGGCGCCGACGCCAACTACGTGAGGCCCTTCACCACGGACGTTGTGGCTGTCGCGGCCGGCGAGACCATTGACGTGCTCATGGTCGCCGACGCCCGACCCTGCCGGTACTACATGGCTGCCCTGGCCAACCAGCCGCCGGTGCCTGACCCGCAGATCCCGGAATTCGTCTCCAGAGGGGTGGTGCAGTACAAGAACATCCCCAGCGATGCGCAAAACTGCACAGAGAAATCGCCTCTCATGCCTGCTATGCCTGACCAGCACGACACGATCACGACCTTCTACTTCCATGGAAATCTCACCGGCCTGCAGCCTGGTGGTAACCCGCTGCTGCCTCAGGTCCGGGATCGTGTGGACGAGCGGCTGTTCCTCACGCTGGGCAAGGGCTCCATGTGCACGAACAACAAAACGTCCTGCAAGCGAGGAGGAAACCCGGAGTCCTTCGAGGTGGCCTACATCAACAACGTGTCCTTCCACCTCCCGGAGACCACGGCGGTGCTCCAAGCGCGATACTACGGCGGCAAGTTGAACAACAACGGCGTGCCGGTGCAGGACCTGCCCAGCAGGCCGCCAAGGGCGTTCAACTTCACCGACCCGGTGCTCATACCGGTCGTGCCCGGCGGCAAGATGGAGGAGCTCGAGCCCACGCGCAAGGCCACCATGACGCGCCGGTTCGCGCATAACGCCACCGTGGAGGTGGTCTTCCAGAGCACGGCCACCATGCAGAGCGACTCCAACCCGATGCACCTCCACGGCCACGACTTCTTCGTGCTCGCGCAGGGCCACGGCAACTACGACGCCGCCCGGGACGTCAGGAGCTACAACCTCGTGGACCCGCCCATGAAGAACACCGTGCAGGTGCCGAGGCTCGGGTGGGCCGCCATCCGCTTCGTCGCCGACAACCCCGGGGCGTGGTTCCTGCACTGCCACTTCGAGTTCCACATGGCCATGGGCATGGCCGCCGTGTTTGAGGTGGACAACGGACCCACGCTCGAGACCACTCTCCCACCACCACCTTCGGATCTGCCGAAGTGCACGAGATAGATGCGCTCCCTATCATGGACTACCAAATAACATCACATTTTTATATGTACCTAATATACTGGAATTCTTTTTTGGCACGAAATGATGTACTCCTAGATGATTCTTCCCCGCCTTTCAGCGGAGTATTCTATTAAGTATTGACATTGTTTAGTAGTATTGTATATTGAGTATTGACATTGTTTATTAACCATCTACTCATGTTTTTATGGCACGAAATAATGTACTCCTAGATGGAGTATTGTCGTTCCCCGTTGCAAATGTTTTTCATGCTGAATTTTTGCCGGCACTCCTATCGGCGAGATGTCGATGGATGGTGAAAGACAGTTTTTTCCCATAATGAGGACGGCCACTCTTTCTCTCACCAGATCATTTGTTGTACCTTAGAGCATCTTCAACATGCGCCCAAAAACTGCTCCGCGTGTTAAAATTCAGGTTTTTTAGGCACCGGGCAGCTCCAGCAGAAGCTGTAAAATAATGCACACGCAAAAAAGGGTTGAGCGCGTGCTGAAAAACGCTATCGCATGCTGCAAATTTGAGGCGCCGGATTGCACGCGCTTCATAATTTACACTGCGTGTTTTTGGACGCGCGTTCTTGGGCATCTGATAAAACAATGTTGGGTCTGGCGCGCTAAAAGTGCTATAGTGACACGCTAAAACTATTTTAGGGGGCGAAACTTTTTCTGCACCTGTTGGAGATGCTCTTAGAAAGCTTGCGATCTTCCTCCCTAAAGCCTCATTATCCGAATGAAGTTAGAAAAATCAAGAAGAGACACCGATCTATAATTCAACCAAGCCAAAAAGCAATTCACTTGCCCATCTTGTTACTCTTGAGTTTGTGGGGAATCCTAGATGGTTGAAGTCGCGTGTAAGCTTTCAAGTGTCTAAATTTGTTTTGGGAAGTTGATGTCACCTCAAGATGAGTTATCTTGGGCATTCACTGGACGAGGCTATCAAAGAAGAAGAGAGATGCAGTGTCGTTGGGCATATCTTTGTGTTCCACTCGTCTCTGCAACAAATATGAATGTTCAGCCAAGAACATTTTATTACGGAACCTCACCAGAGGGCATGGTGCTCCTGTGATTTCAATAAGAAAAAGAGAATTGGCCCAATTTATAAGGAAAACTAAGCCAAAAAAGTACACGAAATCAAGGTTGACCACATGACAACGATGCAAGAACCTCAACGGCGAATGCAAGCAGACCCTAAACAAAACTAGAATCCACCACCAACCGTAGCAACGATCAAGGGCCAAAGAGACCTGGGATATGGGAGAAGTAAACGACACCTTCAAGAAGGAAAAAAGATACCCATGGTTGCATTTGCCGCCCGTACTAACCCTAGCCGGCCAAAATTTACATTCTCCAAAGAACATGGATTTCATTAGGCGTCTACGTAATATTGGTTATCTTGTTTCCTAGCTTTGTGTTTACTGCTTGCTAGCTTGTTTAGTGTGTGCCTTGCTTGCTTGTGATATCTAGGGTGTTACATTCGGTTACATCTACGGAAAACTTCCAAATCCCTAAAATCTATTGAAATTGGCATCAGCCACTCGCTACACATGTATATGAGTTGAAATTTTATTTTACTCTTTTGGCCTAATCACACATTGTTGAGCTTAGAGTTGCTCAAATTTTTGCGTGTCCAACTTTTGTGGTTTGTATACTTTTCTTAAATCCAAAACTAAGATACACATTTTTTGTACATTGTTCCATATTTACTTTTGCCTATCTATTGTTTTCATGTGAGAGTCTGGAGCTAGTGTTTGCATGAAGGCCTAGTTACATGGATGTGCAGATATGAACCGTAAAGTGTTTTTTACCGGTGACGGTACCTAGAACATTGTATAAAGACAGAAGAAGTCATCTAACTACTAACTACGAACCCATAGGTCTGTGGTAAACTATCCACGCATCATCGGAGGGGCGGCAAGGATGATGAAGAACCCCTCTGTGATCGTTTCCCCCTCCGGCAAAGTGTCGGAAAAGGCCTCTAGATTGGATCTCGTGGTTCTGGAACTTGCGGCGGCAGAAAAAGTATTTCGTGGACTCCCTTATGGTTTTGGGAATTTTAGAGTATTTATATAGGCGGAGGTAGTCAAGACGATGCTCGTGGGCTCCACTACCCACCAGGGCGTGCCAGAGGCCCCTAGCGCACCCAAATGCCTAGTGGGCCCCACGTTCATCTTCTCGTGGCCTCCAGAAGCTTTCAGGGTCTCTTATCACCCGAAGAAATCTTCAAAAAAATCGTTCCATTTGGACTTCATTTGGTGTTGATAGTCTGAAAAGTAGAAAACAAGCAAAAAACAGCAACTGACACTGGACACTAAGTTAATAGGTTAGTCCCAAAAAATAATATAAAGTTGCTTGTAATTGTAGATAGATACGTTGGAGACGTATCACGTCCTCATATCCGTCCTATATTTGGGTCGGATATGAGGGGTGCCGATCAGCCCGGGCGTTTGAGGTGTTTGTTTGGGTCGAAATTTCGTGACCGGTCAATGACCGAGTGGGCCGCTCAAATGATTAAGGAGGGTTTAGGGTGCCCGGCTGTATATGCTCTAATAGGTAGGTGTATTCCACCCTTTCCCTAGGATCCTGTTGTGTATTTCCTACGCGAGGTCCCACCACCCAGGATGTCGCACCACGTGCATATCTAGGACGCCAGGATGCCATACCACTTGCATGTCGTGGACAACTAATCAACTGATTAAATCAGCTAATTAATTTATATCAAATGGGTCATACACAATTTCAATTTTCGAGGTCAAGACCTTTACAACAAGACCATTCTTGGATATATTTCTTAAATTTCAACGTTTCAATTCACTTATTTCGCTCAATCTATTAATTAAGTGTTGTAAATCAGTTTTTGATTTTAATGAAATTATTTTTTTGAAATGAGCTAAACTTATTTTTTGAGAAGGAGTGAGAGTATATTTTAGTGAAATTACTTTTTCAGAAGAGTGGATTTTTTTGAATGAGTGAAAACTTTCAAATGAGTCAAATCAGTTATGTCTGCATTTCAAGCGATTGTGAAAATTAGTGATTTTAAACAAGTGAAATATAGTATTTCAATAGAGTTTTTGAAATGAGTAAAATATATCTTTGTAATGAGTGAAAACTTTGAAAGAAATTAGTTTTGTAATGAGTGAAATATAGTATGTCAATAGAGTTTTTGAGTGAAACATATTTGAAACAAGTGAAATATAGTATTCCAGAAATGAGTGAAATATGTTCATTGAAGTGATTGAAATTAATTTTTATATGACTGAAATATCAGTTTCGCAAGCGCGCAGTGAAATTAGGTTTTAAATATATCTTTTGTACTGAGTGAAAAAGGTTTTTTTTGAAACGAATGAAATATAGTGTTTCAATTGAGTGAGTGTAATGTGTTTTCTGAAATTAGTGAAATGTGATTTTGAGTGAAATAAGTTTACTGGAACTGAGAAATTATTTTTGTGATGACGAGTAAACATATATTCAAAAGAAACCTAGATCAAAAGAAATATCTCGAACAAACCTATTTCATAAGAAATATACTAAAGAAACTTATTTCATAAGATAAGCCTGAAATATGTTTATTGAAATGAGTGAAATCATTTTTTATATGAGTGTAATATCAGTTTAGCAAGCGCACGGTGAAATAGTTTTGAAATGTATCTTTTGTAATGAGTGAACAAGATTTTTTGGAACGAGCGAAATATAGTATTTCATTTGAGTGAGTATAATGTGTTTTCTGAAATGAGTGAAATCTATCTTTGTAAATGAGTTTAATGTGGTTTCTAGAATGAATGTAATCTATCTTTTGTAAATGAGTGTAATGTGTTTTCTGGATCTAGTGAAATGTGAAATTGACTGAAATGTTTTCTAAAACTAGTGTAACTAGATGACACCCCGCGCGTTGCTGAGGGAATTACGTGCTAAAAATAAAAGTATCAATACAATAACTGAACATTTATTCAAATATACGTCCAAATAACAAAACATTCTTGAGGAAACCAATGTTTGGGGAAAACCCGAAGCATAAATATTGATATGGATTAAAACACTGGTTCCTAGTAAAACACTGGTATCAATACAAAAAGTAAACTTCCATAGATAATTAGATATCACGATCTGTTACATTTCTCTTAAATATATGGATAAAACATTCGTTCGCCGGAAAAATGTGGTATCAACAAATGGGCATACTACACATAGATCAAAACGTGCCTCCACACAAAACACAAAGTACGATTAATTTAACACATCCTAGTAACACAAAGGGTTCGAATATTGGAGCAATACAGTAGGCAACCTCTATGGGAAAAACATGATTTGTTTTTCATATGAGTACACACACTAAAATGTTGGAAGGAAATGATTCTCGTCGTCCCTCTTGTCAGCATGTCTCTTATAAGTACTTGTAATAGCATGGAAACCGAAAGGAAACTGTAAGAAAAGTATACATGCAAACATAGTGTGGTAGCAGAAAGGAGCCAATTTATAATATGTACTGAGGAAAAATAGAAAACTATGTATCACATTAGCAAGCAACGGTAGGGGTAATCAATGGAGAATTCCCTGTGAATTTGATGGTGACAGATTGAAACAGAGGAAAGCATAGTGACACACACGCTCGGTCAGTAACACAACATAGAGGCAGGACCTTTGAGGTCAAATCAAGATACATCTATGTGCCTTGATAAACATGGTTATAAAACAATTTAGCATTTCTAATCTCGACTAAATTAATGTCAACCGTCGCTGGAGCAAAAAACAGTGACGATCCATCTTACAGTTCTTGGAAAAAGATGAGTCACTGATGTTCGCCTTCCTCCACTTCTTGTCCCGCTTGCCCCATAAATAAGTATTTGAGGGATTATGTAGCGGGTAGTACCAAGAAGGCTCGGGGCTTGCAAAGAAAATAAAAATAAAAATAAAAATAAAGCGCATGAACCAATAGAGCCTGTTTTTAAAAAATTAGCAAACAAAACATTTGAAGGACAACGGAAAGGCATGAACGACCAGAAACTGATCCAAAAATACGCCAACAAAAATACTTAAGGACAAACAATAGAGCTGCCAATAATAGTACTCGGCAACATCTGAAACTGAAATCAATTCTCCTCCCAAAATTTACATACTATATAAGAAAAGCATAATAGGTACTAAAATCTGAAAGTAAATCACATCAATGTTCTAAGTAGGGGCACCTTCTGGTTGCCTGCAGTGGTGCTTCAGATATCGATTTGCACTGGAGTTTGTTACTGCTTGATACCGCGGATGTGCTACAACAATCAAATCCACCATAGACGGGTTGATTTGCGCTGACTGTGAATCAGCATACCCTTACCCAATCCCACCCATGGGCCATAGCTCCGTGCTAATGTAACCAAATGAACTCAGCAAGTTAGCATACCTTAACCACTATCTAATCGAACTACACGAATATGACTCAAATCAAATTAGCTAGCGTGTTAAGAAAAAAATGGAAAATATGAAGGTAGAAGATGAGTAGTAGAGGAGTGGGCATCGTTGGTCGAAATACCTGGCCAACGTCTCCACCCACCAGTTTCACTCATAGCCTGAAAGGAAGCCAACACAGGACTGTTGTAAATTAGATCAGACTGGATCAAGGATTTAGATCCCAAGTGCACGTTTTTTCTCGCGTGGCACCGAACCGCGTTAACCAGTGCGCCAAGGCTATTTGGCTGTTTTCTTGAAGTTCCTATGGTATCTAACCTAACTGTCAGAGTGTAAATTCAAAAAATTCAAAAAAATTCAAACATTTTCGCTCGGTACATACTTTTCCCGTGGGGTGGCGATAAACGCGGATACCGGGCGGTATCCGAATATTCCGCCCGGTACCCAAAACCATGGACTGGATACAAACTGGAACCAACCTCCACCGGTTCCCAACAGACATTGGATTTAGCTTCGCCGGGACAGAGAGAGGAGGACGACCGCCGGCATCTCAACGACGAGACAGGGCGCCATACCGATTCAATGCGAACGGAACAGAGAGAGGGAATGCAGCACCACACCAGAACGGTCTACACCGAGAAAGGAACTACAACCGGCATATGCGCCGAACACCAGCGGTCGTGCAAGAGGACCAGACCACACGGCGAGATTGCATCTTTTCTATACAGCCGCCGCACTGTATCGTTCTCCAGGGAAAGACTGTTTCTTTATTATAGATCGATTGGGTTCTTTGTTCACGGGAAGATTGTATCTTTATATATTAGGAGAGAGAGACGGTTGGGCTTTTTAATGAGATTATAGGGCTTCTTTGTTGGGCTTCAGTGCATCATTTAACGCTGATTATCTTGTGGTGGGTGTTTCTCAAAAAAAAAATATTGTGGTGGGTGGGTTCTGTAGTTGTAACTAAATTGAAGATGAAAAGATGATCTCTTCCTTGACCAGGGAATGACTACATGCAAATTATAATTTAATCATTGATTTGTTGTCAACCTATGGTGGGCCCCCCATGTAATCGCTGACTTGTGATTGGCCGGTATCTGATGACATGGCATGTTGAGTTGGACCATTTGCATGTTAAGAGAATGCCTTCTAGTGGGGAGCAACTTCCTAAGAATGTAAGATGTGAAATTGACTGAACTGTGTTTCCTGAAATGAGTGAAACAGTTAGATTCAAACTAGCCAAAGTGTATCCAAGATTGGTCTTGTCGCTCTGAATTCAAAATATTAAAAGTTTAGAAACTGAATATTTAGTTCAAAACTTATCAACCTTTTAAAATGTCACATGAAAAACAAAGTGCATGTATTTAGTGTGTGCATGCAGCCGTGGTGTATCTGTTTTCTCTCCCCCTGTCCCCTGACACCCCATCCAGTTTTGTATAGCCGTTTGTATAAGATTTGTATTGCTAAAAGAGAGAGATAATAGCATGGTGGGGTCTTCATATCAGTCTCAAAGCAAGCGTTTGACGATGGATTCCTAATCGGTAGGTACCGGAACCTGTAAATTTACTTATTCGAGATATGAACATTCTAGCCGGCAGGTCGACTGAGATTCGACTGCTCCCTATTTCCAGCAGCATCGAGACGCGTATGTCGCTGTCATACGTGTTCAATTTCTCAACGACCATGGCATTGAGTTGAGATGCTGCGTCTCCCGGTCAAGGCAGGCCATGGCTTTCATATCCTACACACACCACACACTCCACCAGTCGACCTAGCTATATCCAAGCAGAGTATCCAGAGAAGAAAACACACATCAAGAATGGCATTAGCAGCCGCCGTTCTGTTCCTGCTGATGCTGTTACATGTGCTGGTAGTGGCACCCGCGTCAGCTCGACGGCGGCCGCCCGTGGCGCGGCCGGGCTGCCGCGACAGCTGCGGCAACATCACCGTTTCATACCCCTTCGGCATCGGCGCCGGTTGCTACCGCGACGATGGCCGAGCTGGCTTCCAGCTCGAGTGCCACGGCTCCCCTCCGCGCCTCACCGTCAGTGGCTTCGACCACCACCTCGCGGGCCTCTCCCTCGCGTCCGGCGAGGCCCGCGCCTACCTCAACGCGACGCGGGAGTGCTTCAGCTCCACGGGGGCCCTCGTCGACCGCACCAACAGCTACATGTCCCTCCAGTACAGCGTCTACCGCTTCTCTGACGCCAAGAACCGCCTCGTCGCGCTCGGCTGCCCCAACCTCGGCTACTTCGTCGACGGCGACGGATACTACGTCAGCGGCTGCATGTCCGTGTGCCGCCCCTCGCAATACGCCATGCCGGGCCCGTGCACCGGCGTCGGCTGCTGCCAGAGCGAGATACCCGCCGACATCAGCTTCTTCGGGCCTTACCTGCGCAACTTCCCGCCGTCGAAAGATTCAACCGCTTTCACCACCAACGCCACGTCGTGCCACTACGTGTTCCTCGTCGAGGACGAGTGGTTCACCTACACCGACCGTGTCTTCCTCAACCGCACCGACGACTTCGCGGTGCCCCTCGTGCTCGACTGGGCCGTTCGCAACATCGACAACTGCAGCGCCGCCGGCCAAAACGCGACCGACTTCGCCTGCCGGAGCGTGGGCAGCCAGTGCGTCGACGCAACCAACGGCCCCGGGTACCGGTGCAGCTGCCCCAAGGGCTACGACGGCAACCCCTACCTCGACAGCGGATGTGCAGGTACACATCCTACTGATTTCTGACACCAACACCACAGTTTTTGGGCTAGCCACACGAAACCAACACTATATAGTATAGCTGTTGTGCTCTGTTACTACTCCCTCCATTCCAAATTACTCGTCACAGAAATGAATGTATTTAGACTTAAAATATATCTAGATACATCCATATCTGTGACAAGTACTTCCTCCGTTTCTAAATATTTGTCTTTTTAGATATTTCAAATGGACTATCATATACGGATGTATGTAGACATATTTTAGAGCGTAGATTCACTCATTTTGCTTCGTATGTAGTCACTTGTTAAAATCTCTAGAAAAACAAATATTTAGGAACGGAGGGAGTAATTTGAAACGGAGGGAGTACATTTTTGTGATTTGTTTGAACAAATGATGTTGAAATTGCTTTGCAAACTGAAGACATCGACGAGTGCCATCTCAAAGACGAATACCCGTGCTACGGTGTGTGCACAAACACGCCGGGGAGCCACACTTGCCAATGCCCACCGGGTACAAGTGGAGGTGCCACCGCCAAGAACGGCTGCAGGCCAAAGGACAATTTCACCTTAGCTCTGAAAACCGTCATAGGTAAACACACTGATCCATGGATGGTCATCATGCAACATATTCCATCTCCATCGTTGGTTCTTCCTGTAATTTTTTCTCAATAATCTAAGCTAATGATCGTGTATGCAATGTCATATTTAGGAGTCAGCGTTGGGGTATTCTTGTCGGTGTTCATGTGCTTCTGGCTCTACTTGGGGCTCCAGAAGAGGAAACTGATCAAAGCAAAGCGGAACTTCTTCGAGCACAATGGAGGCGTCATCTTGCAGCAGCAGATGCGTTCCAATAGAGGTACCTCTGTAGGAGGCGGCGGCGGGTTCAAGATATTCTCGGAAGAAGAGCTCGAGAAGGCCACCAACAACTTCGCCACAGACCAGGTCCTCGGACGCGGCGGCCATGGAATAGTCTACAAGGGCGTCTTGGAGGACGAGACTGTGGTGGCGATCAAGAAGTCTAAGATGATGGAGAAGTCCGATATCAGGGAGTTCGCGAGGGAGATGCTCATTCTCTCCCAGATCAACCACCGTAACGTCGTCAAGCTGCTTGGTTGTTGCCTTGACGTGGAGGTGCCGATGTTGGTCTACGAGTATGTCTCAAATGGCACCCTCTACCACTTCATCCACGGGAAGGAGCTTAACAACGACACAGCCTTGGACACCCTTCTCCGCATAGCCGCAGAGTCGGCAGAGGCATTGGCGTACATGCATACGTCGGCCTCACCGCCGATCCTCCACGGAGATGTCAAGACCGCCAACATCCTCCTCGACAGCAACCTCACCGCCAAAGTCTCGGACTTTGGGGCATCGAAGCTGGCGCCGAGCGATGAGGTCCAAATCGCAACACTGGTGCAGGGCACTTGCGGGTACCTGGACCCAGAGTACCTCATGACATGCCAGCTAACAGACAAGAGTGACGTGTACAGCTTCGGCGTCGTGTTGCTGGAGCTCTTGACTGGAAAGAAAGCGATATGCTTCAGTGGGCCGGAGGATAGGAGCCTCGTGTCGCGCTTCATAGCGGCCGTGAAAGCCGGCACGCATGAGAAGCTCCTGGACGTCCAGGTGAGGAAGGAAATGGGGCCCGAGGCGTTGGAAGAAGTCACCCACATCGTGACCCGGTGCGTGAGCGTGAGCGGGGAAGAGCGGCCGGCCATGAAGGAGGTGGCGGAGAGGCTGGAGGCGCTAAGGAGGTACCAGCGGCGCCCGTGGGGTCAAGTTGGTGGCAGTGATTCGGAGGAAGGGCAGAGCTTGTTTGGAAGGGATATGAAACGGGGCGTGGAGTACATGTTTGGGCCTCAAGATGTCCTTGATCTTGAAGGGGGTAGCACATATACTTTAAGCTTGTAGACTGTGTTTGTTCTTTCGCAAAGGTATATCTCGACTTGAATTCTTTTTGAAATAGTAGCAGATGCAAACACTAGATTGGAGAACACTGTAAAACAGTTGTATTGTCCAAATATTATGAATATATAAACATTAAATTAGAGAAGAGTGTAGAACATAAATGCAAATTTCTCAAAAAAACTAAATTGAACAATAAATGTGTTTTTTTCGTTCCTTTTCTTGTTTCTTCTGGTCTTTTCTATTGTTTTCTGCCATTTTACTTCTTTCTATCAGGTTTTTTCTTTCTATGTTTTCTGTATAAATAGTTTTTGTTAGCAATACGGTAGGCAGACTGCCTCTATCAAATGTTTTCCTGCGCATATGTGATGGTACCAAATTTAATAAAAACATGACACTGCTTCTACTGCCCGCCTTACCATTTCTTGGGTGCAAAGAGGTAGAGGACTCTGTATCATTGGGTTGATAATTTTCTTGTGGTACAAAAAGGGTCACGGAAAGATAAGCAAACAGAGTAAAGCAAACAAAACCGTCACATCATTGTTAACAAATTTACCTATAATTGTATTTCACTGATGCGGATATTCTTGAATGTGCCCTCATGTTGATGTATCAGGCGAGGAAAGGCACCGTGACACCATCAGGGAGGAAGGCAAGTTCATCACGCCTGTGCCGGGTTTCAAGCTCCCGCCCCTTCCACCGAACGCTCCCTATGAAGAGATCACATCACAGAGCGTTCATGCATGCATTCCGTGGCATTGACCATCACTAGGTCTGTTCAAGGATGCTTAATATATATTGTTCAACAAGTAAGGCGGCATTGATCTGCGATGTTTAAGTTACTACGTATGGCGACGCCTAAGTTCAGTAATTGTAAGGCAGCATCGCTGTAATAATGGGAGAAAACAGTGAGCATTCAGCTTGAACTAGCTCAGTTCCTGAGAAAGCGTCAGTGCGATGCACTGTTGATAAGGGAAAGCATAAACAGTTTCAGGAAACATCAAACGAGACTTGAACAGGACCGAGATGTGTTTTGATCGACAGACATAGCCCCAGACTGCTAAGGTTGTGCTCAAAACGAGTGACACTGCAAGTTTGCACTTGTTAGATTCCATCCTAATTAAACTCATAATACAATGGTAATGCGCAGCAAGATAGAACAACAAACAGAACAAGGAAATCCAGCATCAGTTCATCAGTTTCAAGCTCACAACATTTCGTACCTGCGACCATTGCCGAGCCTGTGTGCACCCTCGACAGGATCAGAGATTCAGAGCAACAGAAAATTTATGCTCGCTGACAGGTAGAGTTCCATGTTCCTTATTCCTGTCCAGGTCAGTGAGAAGAAACATGAGTTTTATGCATGCAAAAAATGCTCTTGTCAAAAGGCTAAGAGAGTGTAAGAATTAGTTGGACCTGCGTTCTCTGTGTAAGCAGCTTATAGAAGAGTTGTAGATTTCGAACCAGGAAGATTCTCACAACAAAAAGTTGTGACCGAAAATATTCTCACAAAAAACAAATCTGGGCCTCTTTTGGTTTATAGGATAGGATTATCGTAGGGATAGGAAATTTGTAGGAAATGAGATGATATGTATCTCAAATCTTATGAGTAGAAATAAAAAACGAGATGTCATTTGATGCACACTAAAGGAATTTTTCCATTGAGTCTAGGTTCATTTTTATTTTCTATGAAATGTGAAGGATAGAAACCAATCCTATATAGGAATAGAAATCCATTCCTATGAACCAAAGAGCTCTTAAGAAAAAAAAATCCTATGAGAATCTTATTCTCTAGAATTTCTATGAAATTCCTCTAAACCAAACAGCCTAAACGGCGATGAGGACAAGTTCATCTCAGATCATCTAGTCCGATCGCCCTCGCATCAGAGAAGCATCCAGGCCGTCGATTCGTCCTCGGATCAGAGAAGTGCTGAGACCGTCGGCTCAGGGCAGCGCTGAGGTCGTCGGGTTGCCATCGGGCGCGGCAGTGCCGTGGGCACCGGGTCGCTGTCGCGTAGGCCAACACCGAGGCTGCCAGGTCGTCGTCACATCAAGCAGCGCCGGCTCGCCGTCGCATCGGGTCAGCACAGCCTCCAAGTTGATGTCATGTGGGGGCAGGCCGGGTCTCCATCGCGCGGGGCCAGCGCCGCCGGCAGCCTGGATGCGGTTAAGAGCATTACTAGTAGAACTCTCAAACCCACCCTCACTAGCGTTTTAAGGGTCCAAAAATGATTTTTTTGTGCACTTTTACGGGTTGAAAAACAGGGGCAAAGATTAGAACCCTCAAACCCAACCCTTATAACGGAATATTCCCCATGAACGACGTTGTCGTTGCGCGCGGGAGGTCGACGGGGCGGCCGCCGGCGACGGGGGCGACTAGCGGCGGCAGTCACGGGCGTGGGCGCGGGAGTTGGGAGGATTTTTCCCTCTGGCGCGAGGATAACCGCCAAATAAGGGTTGGGGTAGGTTTTGCTCCCCAACCCTTACTTTTGAGGATTGGGAGAGGGTTTGAGGGTTGGACCTTTAAAAAAATTTGAGGGTTTGAGGGTTAAGGGGTTCTAGTCTATTGTTTTTTTTCCGATGAAAACTGTAAAAAACAGTTATTTTTAGGGGTTTGAACGTGTAACGCCCCGAGACCGATGTGCCAGGTGTCGTTCAGTTATTCGCTGTTGTTGCCTTGTCATTGCTTGCATGTCATGCATTGTATATCATGTCATCATGCGCATTTCTTTTGCATACGTGTTCGTCTCATGCATCCGAGCATTTTCCCCGTTGTCCGTTTTGCATTCCGGCGCTTCGTTCTCATCCGGTAGTCATTTCTACCTTTCTTTTGTGTGTGGGGATTAAACATTTCCGGATTGGACCGAGACTTGCCAAGCGGCCTTGGTTTACTACCGGTAGACCGCCTGTCAAGTTTCGTACCATTTGAACTTCGTTTGATACTCCAATGGTTAACCGAGGGACCGAGAAGGCCTCGTGTGTGTTGCAGCCCAACACCCTTCCATTTTGGCCCAAACCCCACCTAACTCTGCTCCATCATCTAGAGCGTTCGATCACGATCGCGTGGCCGAAAACCGCACCTCATTTGGACTCTCCTAGCTCCCTCTACATATAAAAGAGCACCCCTCCCCGAAATTTCGGATCATTTCGCGGATGAACCCTAGATCCACTCCTCCCCGCGCCGCCGGACTTGTCCGTCCCGCCGCTGGACGTGTCCGCCGCCGCTGCCTCGTCACCCGGACCAATCAGGGAGCGCCACGTCAGCTCCACTGTCGCCCGAGCCAATCTCAGCGCGCCATGTCAGCGCCCGCGCCGCCCCACTTCGCCGCGGCCTGTGAGGCCCGCCGCAGGCCCTCCCGGGCCCGAGGCTCCCCGCCGCCACTCAAGATCCATGCGCATCGCCCCGAGCTCCAGTTCGGGAGGAGCCCCGATCCAGAGCCCCCGCCACCGGCGACCAGGTCGCGCCGCCCCCTGCTCCTTCCTTCTCCTGTCTCCTTCGTTTTCTCTCTAACTCTTCTTCCTCTCTCTGTTATGGAAGCCCGCCATGGGCGCCCGAAGCATGGACCGCCGCCGCCCTTGCCATCTCCGGCCAGATCCGGTAGCTAGGGACCGGATCCGCCCGTTCCTGGTCCTGCCTCGCCATTTGTGCTGCCGGAGTCGGAGCTCCTCCGCGCCAGCGCCGTCGCCGCTCACCCACGTCGGGAGATGGACGAACGCCTCCAGCGCCCCGTTGACCACGGCCTCCGCCCGCGTGGGCCCACGCCTTCCCCACGGCCCAGCCCAGCTCCAGCGCGCTGCTCCCACCGGCCTGCCTTCTCCTCCTTCACGGGCCGAAGCCCATGGGTGAGGCCACACCCCCAGCGCCCCGCCTCTGTTTTTTCCTGCCGTTGGGCTTGCCTCAGATTCGGCCCGCATCGTTTTTTTCCAGATCTGGACGATTTGTCTATATTTCCAGAGATTGCCAGTTTTGCAGAATAGTCCCCCTAGTTCATGCATTTAATAACTCACTAACCGTGCATCGGATTAAAATGATTTATATATGAAACTTGCTCAGAATTTTGTATAGATTAATAATATCCAACTTTCATCAATGTTTGAAATGTTAAAAATGTTGTTTGCATTAATTTGCTCCTATGCCATGCTAATATGATTTAATTCATAACTAATTCACCGTAACTCTGAATTTAATAAATTATATATGTAAATGGGGTAGAAAAATGTCTAGTTTAACATGTTTCACTCATCTTGCATGTTTAACAACTCTAAAATAATGTTTAGGTCAGAACAGTACCAAACCTAATATATGCACATGGGGATTTTCCGGACTTGTTGTTTTGTTGTTCCGGCCTCATTTAAACTCGCCTAGATTAGATAGTTTCATCATGTTTCCCCTCTTGCCATGTTAATCAACATTTAATATTGTTGGGGTACATAACGAGAGAGAACTAAATAATTGATGTGGTGTTTTGTCAATATGCATCTCGATGCATATTGAGCTCCACTTAATTTGTAGGATTGCTTGTGCACTTTGCCATGCCATGCTTCATTAAACCGGACATGCATCATACTCGATTGTGCATCATGCCATGATTATGTGATGGTTGTTTACCAGGATTGTTTGCTTCTTTCCGGTGTTGCTTCTTCGGGTTGGTTTCGGTAACGTCGCGTTTGTGAGGATCCGTTCGTCTACGTCCGTTTGTCTTCTTCATGGACTCGTTCTTCTTCCTTGCGGGATCTCAGGCAAGATGATCATACCCTCGAAATCACTACTATCTTTGCTTTGCTATATGCTCGCTCTTTTGCTATGCCTATGCTGCGATACCTACCACTTGCTTGTCATGCCTCCTATAATGTTGAACCAAGCCTCTAACTCACCTTGTCCTAGCAAACCGTTGATTGGCTATGTTACCACTTTGCTCAACCCCTCTTATAGTGTTGCTAGTTGCAGGTGAAGATTGGAGGCCGTTCCTTGTTGGATCATTTATTTACTTGTTGGGATATCACGATATATCTTATTTAATAAATGCATCTATATACCTGGTAAAGGGTGGAAGGCTCGGCCTTATGCCTGGTGTTTTGTTCCACTCTTGCTGCCCTAGTTTCCGTCATATCGGTGTTATGTTCCTGGATTTTGCGTTCCTTACGCGGTTGGGTTATAATGGGAACCCCTTGACAGTTCGCTTTGAATAAAACTCCTCCGGCAAGGCCCAACCTTGGTTTTACCATTCGCCACCCAGCCTTTTCCCGTGGGAGTCGCGCATCCCGAGGGTCATCTTTATTTTAACCCTCCCGGGCCAGTGCTTGTCTAAGTGTTGGTCCAACCCAGAGCACCGTGCGGGGCCGTCCCTTGGCAACTTGGGTTACGTTGGCTCCCGTACGCTTAGCTTATCCGGTGTGCCCTGAGAACGAGATATGTGCAGCTCCTATCGGGATGTCGGCGCATCGGGTGGTCTTGCTGGACTTGTTTTACCTTTGTCGAGGATGTCTTGGAGTACCGGGATACCGAGTCTGATCGGAATGTCCCGGGAGGAGGTCTATTCCTTCGTTGACCGTGAGAGCTTGTGATGGGCTAAGTTGGGACACCCCTGCAGGGATTTGAACTTTCGAAAGCCGTGCCTGCGGTTATGGGCAGATGGGAATTTGTTAACGTCCGGTTGTAGAAAACCTGAAGTTGGCCTTAATTAAAATGAATCAACCGCGTGTGTAACCGTGATGGTCTCTTTCCGGCGGAGTTCGGGAAGTGAACACGGTTGTTGGAGTTATGCTTGACCTAGGTTGCTATAGGATCACTTCTTGATCATACTTTTATCGACCGTGCTTTGCCTTCTCTTCTCGCTCTCATTTGCGTATGTTAGCCACCATATATGCTAGTCGCTTACTGCAGCTCCACCTCATACCTTTACCTTACCCAAAAGCTTAAATAGTCTTGATCGCGAGGGTGCGAGATTGCTGAGTCCCCGTGGCTCACAGATACTTCCAAAACCAGCTTGCAGGTGCCGATGAGTCCGTGCAGATGATGCAACCAAGCTCAGGAGGAGCTCGTTGAAGATCGTGTTCTTTATGTTGTTTCGTTCTAGTTGATCAGTAGTGGAGCCCAGTTGGGATCGATTGGGGACCGTGTCGCATTTGGGGTTCTTCTTTTATTTTGGTTCCGTAGTCGGACCTTGTGTGTATCTAGTTGATGTAATGCTTTATTCATGTAATTGTGTGAAGTGGCGATTGTAAGCCAACTATGTATCTCCTTCCCTTTATGTATTACATGGGTTGTGTGAAGATTACCTCACTTGCGACATATGCCTTCAATGCGATTATGCCTCTAAGTCGTGCCTCGACACGTGGGAGCTATAGTCGCATCGAGGGTGTTTCAAGTTGGTAATCAGAGCCTTCCCCGACCTTAGGAGCCCCCCTGCTTGATCGTTTTTAGCGGCCGAGTTGTGTCTAGAAAAATGTTTTGAGTCATTTAGGAATTATATATCGGAGAGTTTAGGAATTCTTTTTACTTCCCAGTCCCTTCATCGCTTTGGTAAGGCATCCTGACGTAGAGTTTTGACTCTTCTCTTCTCAAGTTTCACTAAAAAAAATTTAGGATCACGCGGGTATCTTGGAATCGTTCCGATGGTTTTATGATGAGAACATTGTCTTGGTGCCTCCTGTCAGGGGTTTTGTGGAAGTGTCCCGGGGAGTTGAGCTCTGAGGTGTTGTCATCATAATTTTATCGTTGTAGTTCTGGAATACCTGAGTTTAGTACGCCGACATCGAAAATCTCTTTTATGCAGTTCGTTGGTGAGATAACCTCGACGCCACCCAGTACTGGGGCGGGAGTTCGGGAGTATCGCCATAACTTGTATAACGGATGCTTTTCGAAGGTTGAGGTAGACGATTTCCGAAGGTTTCTTGGTTATGTGTTGAAGGATGGATACAGCTGGATGTAGGATTTGCTAGTTTTGGGTGAGATATTATGCTTCCCCTGTATCCCCAATACCTGATTGCATAACCGGAAAGTTTCGGGAGTTTCATAGGTGGGAATTCAAGTAGCTCTTAGGATATCTTTCCGGTAGATGTATGATATGAAATTGGGGTTCGACGTCTAGTGGTCCGCCTATTCACGGTCGATTTTACAGTGGTCTCGTTGCGTCTTAAAGAGTCCTTGGCTATGCCGACTCGGGGACGCTTCGTATGTCATGTGCACTGCCTTGTACATGATGGTGTTGTACGATCGAGCCCGTGTAGGCCCCACCACAAAAACTTCGGACGAAATCTCTATCATATGTTTGTTCTGGCTTATTTTGCAAGCCAATCCTTTGTTTTGTTTTGAGTTGTGGTATTCGAGTTGCTTCGAAGTCAAATGTTGATTCCATACCTTCCCCAAATGGTGTTCTCATATTTTTATGTGAATACCAATCCTTCTTGATCATCAAGATTGTTTTTGTCAATCCTTTTAACCGGCGTGTTTTCTCTTCAAGTGGATCCAATCTTGCCAACATTCACAAGATCAAGTATCAGTTCTTCTCAACGGTGTTTGTTTCACCCGTATCCAAGTTGCCTTTGTTTTTCCCGCCCTCCCTTCCTTTGTTTTTCTCCAAGGATTCAGATTTCTTATCCAAGTATCCTTTATTGATGGAAAGCCTCTCCATTCCGTTTTCGTCAATTTTCTTATCCGGTGATGCTCATGAAGATGCTAATGAAGCTTCAAGTTCGTCAACCTTCACTCATTTTTCTTCTCCGGTGGTTTAAATTCAAGCGTTATTGATCATATCTTTCTCCTCGTTTCAAATGCCGTCTCGTACCGGTGCACCTCATAATAATTCACTTCTCACTATTCATTTGTTCCGGCGTGCTCAAGCTTTCTCTTAAGGCTCGTCTTGTCATTCAAGATCCGTTCAACCTATTTCGAGGTGTTATCTCTTTCTAGCCATTTAATCATACTGGTGCATTCTCTCTTTTAAATCATTTCAACGGTGTTTATTTGAGTGGGCCCTAACCCACAGGTCTTTTCCCAGGATCTTACCTGACTCCTTTATTTTCCCGGAGTTACTCTCAAATTCCTTTTAAAGTTTGACGTAAGAATGAATTATCATCAGTCAAATGTATTTCTCCAAGATCTTTCAAATTCTTTCCATCGTTGGCTCAACCTCTTCACTTTTGATTCTTCCGGAGTATCTCAACTATTCATGGTGGTGTTTTCTCGTCGTCATTCTCGGATTTTGAAGACCGAAGAAGAGTTTTTCCTCCATATCTTGCTTCATTCTCTTCAAGATTCGTGGCTCTAGTTTGTTGCCATCCTCTCATAATTATTTTCGATTGTGAGAATTCTTTTCACCCATCCGGAGCATTTCATGAGTTGTTTTCCATTTCTTTACTCCGAAGCCCATCATTTTAGAAGATTTATTCATTCTCAGCTTTCAGCTCTCGTTCTGCAACTTTACCGGTGCTTCATTCAAGTAATCTTTAATCGGCTCATGAGCTCTTCGTTCTCATGTATCTAAATCCTCTCAAGCATCTTTGTTCATTTCATAATTCTTCCCGGTGTTTATTTATCTTTTCTTCGTTCTTTTTCAATTCTTACGGTGGTTCGTTCAAGATTTCTTCTTCTTTCTTATCATATCAATTTATTTGTTGTTTCAACCCTACCGGTGGTTCGTTCGATACTTTCTCAAGTTGGCGCCGTATCTATCCTAATCCTTTCTTCGAGAATAAGTAGTGTGCCAAATCCATTGCTTGTCATCAATTTAATTGGTGAAGGATACGCATAACATAATTCTTATTCTTGCTTCATCCAAGTGATTCATTCTTTATTCCGGAGGCTCATCAAATTCTCGGTTTCACTTGATTCATTTTTCTTTCCCGGAGTCCCAAGCTCTCGCAATTACATCACCACGGATATTTATCTAAATCTTTACAAGGTTTCACCTTGTGTTTTCAACTTCTCTTTCTTCTCGTTATCCTTTCGTTACCGGAGTTCTTCATGGAGGTTCTACATGATGGTTCATCAAGGATTTAATTCCTTCTCAAAGTTTTCATCGAGATTCTTTTAAGAAGCTCAAGCTTTCTTCATATTGTAATCCGGAGTGCATTCTTTCTTCCGTATCATTGGAGGTGGTATTATGTCATTCTTGATAATTGGAATTCATGTTTCATGATTCACATGTTGTCAAGAATGAGATATTTTAAATCTATCAATCTCGTCATTGGAATTATCTTGGGTTATATTTCACCTAAAGTTTTCCCTAAGGAGTAATGCTATTAATGGTGACAATATAGGACCCAAGTTCTTCATTTATCCTCCCGGTGAAATAAGTTTCTTGTCTCTTTGTTCTTATCAATCCAATTCTTCTTCCCGTGAGTGCCAGGTTGTCACCTCAGTTTTGAGATGTTTTCCATAAGACCATATCAAGATTATTCCTTTCGTGGTTGGTTTGTCAACAACTCCGTTCGACCCTCCTCCTAAGGTTGCCCTCTCAAGCTCTTTTGTGGCAGAAACTGGCATTTTCTTCTCCATTCTTTTCTTTCAATCATCTATCTTCTATTCCTTTCTTCCGGAGTCATGTGATGTTGCTCACTTCAACCCATCTGCTTCTTTTGTCGATCGTGTTCTTTTCTTGGTTTATCCATTTAACCGGAGTATTGTGCCCCTTTGCTCGAGTTCTTTTCGCCGTATCAAGCTTTGCATCTCTTTTCAACCGGAGTGCCGCCTGAAATCGTTCTTACCCTTTGTGCCATTCTTCCAATAGTTCCGGAGGCAGCGTATTGTTGTTTTCATCAAGTATCCCCTCATCTTGTCAAATTCTTGTTCAATTTCTTCCATTTACAATCGGAGTGCTGTCCAAATTATATCATTCTTAACCCTTCTCTATCTTGTTTTAACCGGAGTGTTTTCAATATATATCTTCCCTTAAACCTCAAGGTTTCTCGCAGTGTTCCTTGCCCCTCTTTTCTAACGGAGTGTTTTTCGACCTTGTTCACCTTCGTTGTATTCTTTTCACGAATTGTTCAACCTCTCAAGGTTCTTTGGTCTCACTCGTTTGTCAAAGAAGCAACTTAGTTTTACCTTTTCTCTTTTCTCTTCCGTTGTCCCTCCGGTGCCATTCTAGATCTCGGGACGAGATCCTCTCGTAGTGGTGGAGTGTTGTAACGCCCCGAGACTGATGTGCCAGGTGTCGTTCAGTTATTCGCTGTTGTTGCCTAGTCATTGCTTGCGTGTCATGCATTGCATATCATGTCATCATGCGCATTTCTTTTGCATATGTGTTCATCTCATGCATCCGAGCATTTTCCCCGTTGTCCATTTTGCATTCCGGCGCTTCGTTCTCATCCAGTAGTCATTTCTACCTTTCTTTTGTGTGTGGGGATTAAACATTTCCGTATTGGACCGAGACTTGCCAAGCGGCCTTGGTTTACTACCGGTAGACCGCCTGTCAAGTTTCGTACCATTTGGACTTCGTTTGATACTCCAACGGTTAACCGAGGGACCGAGAAGGCCTCGTGTGTGTTGCAGCCCAACACCCTTCCATTTTGGCCCAAAACCCACCTAACTCTGCTCCATCATCTAGAGCGTTCGATCACGATCGCGTGGCCGAAAACCGCACCTCATTTGGACTCTCCTAGCTCCCTCTACATATAAAAGAGCACCCCTCCCCGAAATTTCGGATCATTTCGCGGATGAACCCTAGATCCACTCCTCCCCGCGCCGCCGGACTTGTCCGTCCCGCCGCTGGACGTGTCCGCCGCCGCTGCCTCGTCACCCGGACCAATCAGGGAGCGCCACGTCAGCTCCACTGTCGCCCGAGCCAATCTCAGCGCGCCATGTCAGCGCCCGCGCCGCCCCACTTCGCCGCGGCCCGCGAGGCCCGCCGTAGGCCCTCCCGGGCCCGAGGCTCCCCGCCGCCACTCAAGATCCATGCGCATCGCCCCGAGCTCCAGTTCGGGAGGAGCCCCGATCCAGAGCCCCCGCCACCGGCGACCAGGTCGCGCCGCCCCCTGCTCCTTCCTTCTCCTGTCTCCTTCGTTTTCTCTCTAACTCTTCTTCCTCTCTCTGTTATGGAAGCCCGCCATGGGCGCCCGAAGCATGGACCGCCGCCGCCCTTGCCATCTCCGGCCAGATCCGGTAGCTAGGGACCGGATCCACCCGTTCCTGGTCCTGCCTCGCCATTTGTGCTGCCGGAGTCGGAGCTCCTCTGCGCCAGCGCCGTCGCCGCTCGCCCACGTCGGGAGATGGACGAACGCCTCCAGCGCCCCGTTGACCACGGCCTCCGCCCGCGTGGGCCCGCGCCTTCCCCACGGCCCAGCCCAGCTCCAGCGCACTGCTCCCACCGGCCTGCCTTCTCCTCCTTCACGGGCCGAAGCCCATGGGTGAGGCCACACCCCCAGCGCCCCGCCTTTGTTTTTTTCCTGCTGTTGGGCTTGCCTCAGATTCGGCCCACATCGTTTTTTTCCAGATCTGGACGATTTGTCTATATTTCCAGAGATTGCCAGTTTTGCAGAATAGTCCCCCTAGTTCATGCATTTAATAACTCACTAACCGTGCATCAGATTAAAATGATTTATATATGAAACTTGCTCAGAATTTTGTGTAGATTAATAATATCCAACTTTCATCAATGTTTGAAATGTTAAAAATGTTGTTTGCATTAATTTGCTCCTATGCCATGCTAATATGATTTAATTCATAACTAATTCACCGTAACTCCGAATTTAATAAATTATATATGTAAATGGGGTAGAAAAATGTCTAGTTTAACATGTTGCACTCATCTTGCATGTTTAACAACTCTAAAATAATGTTTAGGTCAGAATAGTACCAAACCTAATATATGCACATGGGGATTTTCCGGACTTGTTGTTTTGTTGTTCCGGCCTCATTTAAACTTGCCTAGATTAGATAGTTTCATCATGTTTCACCTCTTGCCATGTTAATCAACATTTAATATTGTTGGGGTACATAACGAGAGAGAACTAAATAATTGATGTGGTGTTTTGTCAATATGCATCCCGATGCATATTGAGCTCCACTTAATTTGTAGGATTGCTTGTGCACTTTGCCATGCCATGCTTCATTAAATCGGACATGCATCATACTCGATTGTGCATCATGCCATGATTATGTGATGGTTGTTTACCAGGATTGTTTGCTTCTTTCCGGTGTTGCTTCTTCGGGTTGGTTTCGGTAACGTCGCGTTTGTGAGGATCCGTTCGTCTACGTCCGTTTGTCTTCTTCATGGACTCGTTCTTCTTCCTTGCGGGATCTCAGGCAAGATGATCATACCCTCGAAATCACTACTATTTTTGCTTTGCTAGATGCTCGCTCTTTTGCTATGCCTATGCTGCGATACCTACCACTTGCTTGTCATCCCTCCTATATTGTTGAACCAAGCCTCTAACCCACCTTGTCCTAGCAAACCGTTGATTGGCTATGTTACCGCTTTGCTCAGCCCCTCTTATAGCGTTGCTAGTTGCAGGTGAAGATTGGAGGCCGTTCCTTGTTGGATCATTTATTTATTTGTTGGGATATCACGATATATCTTATTTAATAAATGCATCTATATACCTGGTAAAGGGTGGAAGGCTCGGCCTTATGCCTGGTGTTTTGTTCCACTCTTGCCGCCCTAGTTTCCGTCATATCGGTGTCATGTTCCCGGATTTTGCGTTCCTTACGCGGTTGGGTTATAATGGGAACCCCTTGACAGTTCGCTTTGAATAAAACTCCTCCGACAAGGCCCAACCTTGGTTTTACCATTCGCGACCCAGCCTTTTCCCTTGGGAGTCGCGCATCCCGAGGGTCATCTTTATTTTAACCCCCCGGGCCAGTGCTTGTCTAAGTGTTGGTCCAACCCAGAGCACCGTGCCGGGCCGTCCCTTGGCAACTTGGGTTACGTTGGCTCCCGTACGCTTAGCTTATCCGGTGTGCCCTGAGAACGAGATATGTGCAGCTCCTATCGGGATGTCGGCGCATCGGGTGGTCTTGCTGGACTTGTTTTACCATTGTCGAGGATGTCTTGGAGTACCGGGATACCGAGTCTGATCGGAATGTCCCGGGAGGAGGTCTATTCCTTCGTTGACCGTGAGAGCTTGTGATGGGCTAAGTTGGGACACCCCTGCAGGGATTTGAACTTTCGAAAGCCGTGCCCGCGGTTATGGGCAGATGGGAATTTGGTAACGTCCGGTTGTAGAAAACCTGAAGTTGACCTTAATTAAAATGAATCAACCGCGTGTGTAACCGTGATGGTCTCTTTCCGGCGGAGTCCGGGAAGTGAACACGGTTGTTGGAGTTATGCTTGACGTAGGTTGCTATAGGATCACTTCTTGATCATACTTTTATCGACCGTGCTTTTCCTTCTCTTCTCGCTCTCATTTGCGTATGTTAGCCACCATATATGCTAGTCGCTTGCTGCAGCTCCACCTCATACCTTTACCTTACCCAAAAACTTAAATAGTCTTGGTCGCGAGGGTGCGAGATTGCTGAGTCCTCCTGGCTCACAGATACTTCCAAAACCAGCTTGCAGGTGCCAATGAGTCCGTGCAGATGACGCAACCAAGCTCAGGAGGAGCTCGTTGAAGATCGTGTTCTTTATGTTGTTTCGTTCTAGTTGATCAGTAGTGGAGCCCAGTTGGGATCGATCGGGGACCGTGTCGCATTTGGGGTTCTTCTTTTATTTTGGTTCCGTAGTCGGACCTTGTGTTTATCTGGTTGATGTAATGCTTTATTCATGTAATTGTGTGAAGTGGCGATTGTAAGCTAACTATGTATCTCTTTCCCTTTATGTATTACATTGGTTGTGTGAAGATTACCTCACTTGCGACATATGCCTTCAATGCGATTATGCCTCTAAGTCGTGCCTTGATACGTGGGAGCTATAGTCGCATCGAGGGTGTTTCAGAGCATTTGAGGGCTCTACTAGTAATGCTTTAAGTGGTGGAGCGCCAAGCAAGCTGGGGGATCCATGGACGGAAAATCCTATTCGCCGCTCGCTGCGGCAAACTGTCGAGCGATCGCACATGGGCAGCGCAGCGAGCGACAGAAATGGGCCGGCCCACACATAATACGTCCAAACCGGTTTTGGGAACCTTCCAGAAGGTTCCCTGAACCGGGTTTTTTTCCCGTATCATTTTTATCTGGTTCTTTTTCGGCTTTCTATTGTTTTTTTATTTCTCTTTTTTTCGTTTCTGTTTCTTTTTCATTTTTTCATTTTTTGTTTCTTGTTTCACTTTCTTTTTCAAGTTTACTTTTTT
The DNA here is from genome assembly GCF_003073215.2 of Triticum urartu. NCBI lineage: Eukaryota > Viridiplantae > Streptophyta > Magnoliopsida > Poales > Poaceae > Triticum > Triticum urartu. Next base: position 553,550,205 of record NC_053027.1, on the reverse strand, counting down.
TTCAGAATATGTTCTTGGTTTTACAAAATGTTTATGATTTTCTTTCCTTTTCTTCTATTCCTTTAAACAAAATCAAAAATTTAAATTTTGTTCGTGTTTCCAAAAAATGTTCAGTTTTTGAAAAAATGTTCTCAAAATTCAAAATTTGTTCTCGTTACACAAAAAAGTACAAAACTTCTAAAATTCAGAAAATGTACTGAATTTCAATTTTTTTGTTCACATATTCAAAAAATGTTCGCGCTTCCAAATTTGTTCGGGATTTTTAAATATTTCTCTCCGTTTCAAAATATGTTTTCAAGATTCAAAAAATATTCGTGCTTTAAAAAATTGTTTGGACTTCCAATTTTGTTCACATTTTTCAAAAAAAGTCATGCTTCCAAATTTGTTCGGGATTTTTCAAAATTGTTCTCTATTTCAAAAAAAATTCTCGAGTTTAAAAAAATGTTTGTGCTTTAAAAAATTGTTCGAGCTTCCAAACTTGTTCGGGAGTTTTCAAAATTTGTTCTCAAGATTCAAAAAATGTTCGTGCTTTAAAAATTGTTCGCGCTTCCAAATTTGTTCTCCATTTCTAAATTTGTTCTGAAGATTCAAAAAATGTTTGTGCTTCAAATTTGTCTTCAAGATTCAGAACATTGTGTACAAAAAATATACACTTTTTTTGTACAGAATATGTTCCTGTGTACAAAGTATGTTTAGAAATGAAAAAAATGGTCGCACTTTTTCAAAATATACACTTTCAGAAAAATATACAATTTCTTTTAAGATGTTCACTACAGTGTGTAATTCTGGTTGTATGGTTGTACTAAGTTATTATAAGTGCGTGTTTGTATGCTAGTACAAGAAATGCTAGTCAGGTGGAGTGGCTGGGAGCATGCGCTTTTTTTTCGAAACGGAGGCAAAAGAATTACCTCATCGATTAATTAAGAAGAAGAGAATTGCCCAGTTAATTTACGGAAAACTAGACGAAAACCGATACAAACAACCCAAAAGAGGGCTACTCACAGGGCACGAAGCACCACGAACACATACACTGCCCACCCAATACTTCTAACACACAACACTCACAACCCTCAACACTTGGTGAGAACATCGATGCAACGACTCAGAAGATCAAAGCCACGACGAAGACACCAGAATGTGAGCACTACCCATCATGAAATCACGTATGCCTTCTCTTTGCCATCACACTTCTTGCATTTGTTTCTCTTCGGCCGCCGCAGACGTTCGCGACAGCGGCATCGCTGGGCGAGCCGAGAGACGGGGCAGCGCCGAGACCGTCGGGGCAGCGTCGAGACCGCGGGGAGCTCAGATCCGGTGTCGGCGGCCGCAACGGAGGTCGGAGGCCGGAGATCCAGGCGGCGGCGGCGCACGCCCAGCCGCCGCTTCCGCGGTCGCAAGAGCGCCATAGTTACATTGACTGTATTTATCAACGACACAACGATACAATATGAAAACTTTGAGCATGCGCTTTGAATCTGTAGGTCGTAGGTTCGAGTTTCCATCGCGTTTCCCTTCCCCCTTTTTTGCTTTCTTTTCTTACCACCGGTACAGCACGATGGGCCGGCCCAGTCAAGCTGCGCCCCTATGCGTGGCGACGACATTTTGACGCAAAGCGCGTCCAATAGGAGCTCCCTCCATGGACTTCGGGGTACCCGACGAGAGCAACCTAGCGGGCCTGGAATTTTCGGCTGGTGGGCTGTCCAGCGTGCGCCGTACCACACGACCCTAATAAGAAAACAAATTTACATTGTGTGCGCTCCGTTCGCCGTTCTGGTATATAAAATAGGGAAACGTTTTCCTCCGGACGACCGGTCGAGCGCTCGGCCGGTCGCCCCCGGCCCCTCGGTCGCTCGATACGTCACGCGGGAACAGACTACACATGCGTCGGATGGGCCTTTTTCTTTTATTTTTTTCTGGTCTTATTCTTGGTCTTGCCTAGTCGCCTTGTCACTTTTTCCTCTCGCCTTACCTCCTAAGGGGAAATATCTGATGCACCGGAGCTTGTGGTGCTACCGGTGCACCGAGCTCATATTGTATTTTTAAAATGTTTAAAAAATTCTGGAAAAAAATTAGCACACTCACACAACATCAATGTAAGTTGTCACAAAATTTGAAGTCAAAATTCAAAACCTAACTCAAAAAACAAAAATGATAAATTCAACACTGAATAGTACATAACATAACTTGGGCTTTAGATTTGGCCCATTATCACATTGAAGTCAAATTTGTCATTTTTGTATCCCAAAAAATATTTCAAATTTTTATACGAAATTTTGTGACATCATACGTTGATGTTGCGTCAACGTGCTAGATTTTTTTCAGATTTTTTAAAACATTTTATGGCATCCGGTGCACCCGTAGCAGGGCCGGGCCCAGTGGTGCAAAATGTGCAGTCCGCACAGGGCCCAAAATTTTGAAGGGCCCCAAATTTTTTACATATGCCTAGTATTAAGAAAAATCTTAAGCGCGCTACTGGGCCGCTAGGCACTGGAGTGGGCTGGAGTCGAGGCGACGAGGCATCTAGCGACGAGCGTGATCTCCTCGACCCCTCCTCCTACTTGATCGCTACAGGTTTCCTAAAAAAAACTCATTGCTACAGGGATCTGGGATTGGGATCGGGATCGTGAAAACTCTCGATCGTAGGGCGTGGACTCGTGGCTACAGCCCTACAGGAAAGTCTGGTCGCCTCGTCCCTGGTCATTAGATCGACCGGATCACAGGGCGATCGGCCGCTGCCGCCGTTGCGTACTTGTCTTCCTCACCTCCTATATCAAATTTGGATTGATCGGTGATTGACTCTAGTCTTCAGGTGCTTAGAGAGTTCTTTTTGATTAACTTCGGTTTCTACTCCTAATTTCTAATTTTCTAATTAACTATTGACAGGGATCATTATTTCATTAAAGATTGGTTCTTACCTCCTTGGTTCTAAATGTCTTCTGTTCTTCGTCTAAAACTGGTGCGTTGTCGTGCTCAATCATGATTTTCTTTTTCCAGGCACCCGACTAATAAATATAGTACTAATCAGAGACTAAGCTATCTGGTTTCTAGCACTTATGATTCAGTTTCATGAAATATCTTGGTGAAACTTTCAAAGAAAATTATGCACTCGAATTAGGCCTCATTTTAGGGTTTGGCACAGGGCCCTGATTTCACCGGCCCGGCCCTGACCCGTAGCACCACAAGTGCGGGTGCACTAGATACATTCCCTACCTCCTAATGCATCTCAAACAGCTCTTCCACAGATGCTATAACAGAACAGACATTTTGCTGAAAACGATGATAAATTTTGCTAGAAACAGTGTTGACTTTTTTGCTGCATGAGTGATACAACCAGTTCTATGTAACCCGCAAAGCTGCAACCGACACCCGAGAAAGCTACAACCAATCATGAAAAAGTTTCAACCGGAGATGGCAGAAGCTGGGGCCGGCCAGTGCTGCAACCGTTGACAGAAAAAGTTTCAACCGTAGATGAAAAAAGCATCAACTAGGCACCATGAAAAGGAAAAAGCTACAACCATTGACTAAAAAAGCTTCAACCGTATATGCAAAAGTTTCAACTATGACACTATGCAACAAAAAAAGCCGCAACCGCTGACAAAAAAAGCTTCAACTGTAGATGCAAATAGCTTCAACCCGGCGATGAAAAAAAGCTTCATGGAGGCTCGCGTTTTCATGAAAGCCGCAACGGCCCAATGACCTGCTACATGAGTGCTTTTTTAGTTGTAAACATAAACTAAAAATTATGTCAGAAACATATAACGATTTTGCTTCCATAGTTTTTCCGTTTTTGTTGTGAGCCTTTTTGCACAATGCAACATTTTTTTTTCGTTGTATAAGTACTGAAATTTATTCTACAAACATTCAACTTTTTTTTTGATTTTGATTTTTGGTTTTTTGTTGTGAAGTTTTACTGCAATGCTACATACGCAATACACTTTAACAATGAGTGTAGATTTTCTTACATTTTTCGATTGAAACTATTGAATGTAGATAGCAGAGTGAAGTCGAATCATCATTTGGATGGGGTCCACCCACACGACAGCATGCAACCTCCACCGCATGACCCTGATGCACATGGAAAAGCGACTTATGGGTAATATAAGTGGATCAGCGTGCGTACAGGGGCACCGTAGCTTTTATTCCACAGTTTAATTGGACGGATTAAAATAATTGGATCGACGGCTGGGGCGCGACCGGCCGAACTGTTTGGCCGGCGCGCTGGCGCCTAGTACTCGCCTATAAAATAGTACCACACGGCTCGTGTGCAAATCACTTGCGCGGCTTAATTAGGCTGCTGTTGGCCTACATAGAGCCGAGGAAGTAGTCACGGGCCACTGGCTAATCGGGTTCGCCGAGGCAAAAGACCGACGTATTGACGTTGAGGCATACACGCATCACAAATGCGAGCCGAGTCTATATGAGGAACGTGTAGACGTTAAGGGCATGCACGCATCATAAATGCGAGCCGAGTCTTAACGATCCACTCCGTGTAGGTCGGTCTTTTTTTTCATGTGATTTGAATTTATTTATTTTTAAAATGACGTGATTTGAATTTTGAGGAAACGAGGGCCAGATGCCATGTCTTCTTTTCTCTCGCTTCTCCTCATCACCTTGTTCCAGCGGCGCCATGCAAAAAATAATTCCCTCCATGTAATTTTAATTTTGGAAAAACAAGGTCTTTTGTTGCATCTTCTTTTCTCTCCCTTGTGCAAGAAGTATGGACGAGCATTGTAAATATGTTTTCCCTACCTTGTCTTCTCCATTGCGAATTCGCGATGGTACAGCATTGTGATGCCAAAAATATGAAGCATTGTATCCTATTTTCCTCTTGCGTCCGTCGCCATGCTCACTTATGTGTTTTGAGGGCCAGAAATAGGTAGCTAACATCATTTTTTCTATCTTTTCGTAAGACAGAGATTGTTTTCCTTCCTTTAGTCCAGGCGGCCGCCACATTGTTTTTCTCCTTACACTCAAACGGGACTTCAATTCGTATTTTACTTCTTTCCAATCTGACTGACATCGAATCAATTTTCCCATTACACTCCGGCTGCACCGTCGCCCCTCTCCGTCAATTTGGTGACCAGGGACACGCCGAACTCGTCGCCGATCCTCACAGAGATGTCAAGATGGCCAAAGATCCTCCTCGACAACAACCTCATCTCAAAGTCTCTGACTTTGGAGCATCGAAGGTGGCGCCAAACAATGGGTCGAAATCGCCAAATTGGTGCAGGGCACCTGGGGGCATAGTTTAAAAAACCGAACCGGAAATTGAACCGGAAAAATTGTCGGTTCAGGTTTTTACTGGTCGGACCGCCGGTTCACCGGTTCGATTGTTGGTTTTTTAAGAAATAAAATAATATATATTGATTAATATATGTGCTAATATAGAGTGAAACAAAGGTCAAATAAAATTATAACCATGTAGTGAACAACAAAGTAGCACAACCAAGTTGGTTATTGGGCCATGGGCAGGCCCCGCCTACTGCTCACATGCCATTGGATTGAATCCCACTTTCCCAATTTCTATTAAAACTTTTTTCCTGGTTTTTCCCGGTTCAATACCCGGTTTTTTCACCGGTTTTCCGAAAAACCGGCTGGTTCGATCAGTTTTTTCCCGGTTTGATTGCATATCGGTCTTATTAGCTTAAAAACCCGATAAGGCTGCGGGTTCTGGTTTTTTCCGGTTCGACCGCCGGTCCGGTCCGGTTTTTTAAACTATGCCTGCGGGTAACTGGACCTGGAGTACCTCATAACATGTCAGCTGACAAACAAGAGCGGTGTGTGTAGTTTTAGTGTCGTGGTACTGGAGCTTCTCACCAAAAAGAAGGCAATATGCTTCAGCGAGCCTAAGGACATGAGCTTCGTCTCGCGCTTCGTAGCAGCCACGAAGGCCGGCACGCACTGCAAGCTCACGGACAGCTAGGTGAGGAAGGAAATGGGGCCCAAGGCACTCGAAGAGGTCACTCACATCGTGACACGATGCGTGAGCGTGATCAGGAAGAAGCTTTCGGCCATGAAGGAGGTCGCCGAGAGGCTGGAGCTACCAGCCTCGCGCCATGGGGTCAAGCTGGTGGCAGTGATTTGGAGGAAGGGCGGACCTTGTTTTGGTCTGGGGGATATTCAACCGGGTGTACATGTTTGGGTTTCAAGACATTCTTGATCTCGAAGGGAGCAACACGTTTACTTTAGAGAAAAGTATGTTTTTGTCCCTCAAGTTCCATAAAAGTATAGACTTGGTCCCTCATGATTTTTTTGGGTATACATTTGATGCTTCAAAGACTTAAAACCAGATAAGCTTGGTCCCTCAAGATTTTAAGCACGTTGGCCTGGTTTGACCACATTGACTAGGTTTGACCGATGAACAGAAAATGAAAATAGCAAAAAATATGAAATTTCGTGGCAACAAAGATGCTTGAGTGCGTGAAAATTTGTGTGGTGTTTCAACACTCGAGGAGCTCGTGGCAAAAAAAAAAATTGGCTCACAAAAAAACCATTACTTTTTCTGGCTAGTTCTCCTCGGATATTATTTGACCACACAAATTTACACGCACCTAGCACACCCAAGCAAGTTGGTTGTCACGAAATTTCAGATTTTTTATTTTGTTTTCTATTTTTTTAAAATTTACTGTTCATCGGTCAAACGTGGTAAACCCCGGTCAACGTGCTCAAAATCTGGTTTTGGGCCAAACTTATTCGGTTTTGAGACTTGAAGGACCAATTGTATACCAAAAAAATCTTGAGAGATCAAGTCTGCACCTTTGGGAAACTTGAGGGACAAAAGCATAATTATTTTTTCTCTTTACTTTAAGTTTGTAGTCCATTCTAATAGTACCATGTGCCGTTCTCCTGCAATAGTGTAACAGGACTTGAATTCATTTCGAGTTAGCAACAGAAATGCAAATTCAGCAGATCACTAGATCGAGAAAGAGTGTAGAAATCCTAAAAAAAGTGTAGAAGCAGTTGCATGGTCCGAATTGGATGAGATCTATCTACTCCCTTCGTTTCTAAATATAAATCTTTTTTACATATTTCAATATAAACTATATATAGAGCAAAATGAGTAAATTTATTGAACAGAGAGAGTACCAATCGAGCGTGTGTGCATGTAGTATAAGATACCGATTCCTCCTTTCACGTGCTACGCATTCATCGTCTCATCAAAGACCCACCCTACATACGAGCCTGTAGATTACTAGCAGTAATCTCCTTTGTCTGCCTAGCAGCTCATGCATCGATCGATACTTGTGCTACATATCTATCTGCACTGCCCGGCCATGTGCAGCGCAGCAGACTTGTTAGGGATATAGCTATCAGTTATGACCCGTCCAGGAGGGGCCGGGTCAATACCAAATGGCGGGTCACAAAGAAAGGCCAGTAAACACTCAAGGCGATAGTTTGTTAAATCTTATAGAAGGCCTAAAGGCCTAGAGGTGGCTTAAGGCACAATATTGCAAACAGCCGTATGTAAGGAAAGACTTGTAAAGAAAGGCATGTAAAAAAAGTCACCGAGCCGGACACGATTTATGAGCCGGCAGGGACTCTGTAGGCCACCAGGCGTCAACCCGTGTAGATAAGAGGACGACCCGGTGGCGGCTTAGGGCAAGAAACAAGAGATCGATAACCAAGCCAACGAACTAGCCTCGTGGTGACCGAAACCCCCAGCAATATCAACACAACTAGATGTAGGCTTTTACCTTCATCGTAAGGGGCCGAACTAGTATAAAACATCTTGTGTCCTTTGTCCTGATTAACCCCTTTAAACTTCCTAGTTGCGATGGCCCTACGACTAAGTCCTTCTGCTAGGACATCTGCCGTGACAATTCCACGACAGTTGGCGCCCACCGTGGGGCCAGCGCACAGTGGATTTGAGTTCTTGAAGGGCAACTTCGAAGGGCTCAAGGGATACGTTGTGGGCCGGATGACCAAGAGTCGTCGCGGCAAGCTCTACATTGACGACGAAGGCTGGGGGCCCAAGGCCGACTCAATTGAGTACGGGTACCGGGTCCCCTTCGGCGGAATTCATGTCTTCATCGGCCGGATCGGCGAGTCGGGCCCTGAGCCGGACGTCCACACCAACCTCATCGAAACGACTCAGCGCGCGAGGTCCACCCGTGTTCAATCTATCGTGAAGCATGCTTTCGTAGGTTGCATCCACGGCGGTGAATACTCTAAAGAATCGGTGGATGGCGGTGAGACGGCCGTCTATTCAGATGCCACATCATCAATGGGTGAGACGGACTCTTTATATCAGCTGCAGGATGGCATGCTCGGGGGCTGTTCCGATGGCAGCAGTATTCCAGACCCCCTTGAGCCGCTGAATTGGGCCGGAGCCTTCATGGCGGGAACACAACCCGGGCAGAACTCCACAGCAGCAGCAGCAACAACAACCACCGGGTCGGCCACAGCCGGGTCAGGAGACCTCGCGCGCCCCCCGGCTCAGATTCTGATGGACCTCATGGATAAACTGACGACTCTGTTGACTGCCGTGGTAGAGCCGGCAGATAAAGCTCAGCATGACACAGAGGTAGCACGCGTACGTGAGGAGATGGTGCAAACTAAAGAAAATTTAGCAGCAGAAGAGGTCAAGATGGCCGCGGAGTGGGCGGCTTTGGACGCTCGTGCTCAACAGCTTCAAGCAGAGACTTTCCGGCTCTCGGTGGATCTGAATGCGTCAAACGAGGTCATGAGAAGAAGGCATCATAAAACTCAGTCGCGTCTACCTCTGACGCTCGATCCTAGGAACCTTTTTCCTACACCCGGGGCCGGAACAAGTAACCCGCCGGAGGCAAATCGGATCACGACACCCGGGGCACCGGTTCAGCCGCGCGCCATGGAACCACCTCGTGTACATACCACTCCGCCTCATTATGTATCAACACCACCGGGTCACTTCTCCAATCCCTTGGAAAACCTCATTGCCGCGTCGGCTCGTTTGGCAGCTCTCCTGAAGGAAGGCGACTCGCCAGCGGCGATCAAAACGCGAAGGGTGAGAGAACTTCTTCAAACAGCTCTGGCGCAGCAGGATGCGTACTCTTATAGTCGAGACAGGATCCATTCAACTCTTCGCCTGAGCCGGAGCCCAAACTATAGTAGGCATATGGATTCAGCTAACATGTCAAGCAATGCTGAACGCCGCAACCGGCCGCACAAGCATGAGCCGGTATAGGCCGGAGCCCTTAACTTGGCGGATCAGGAGAGGATCCGAGAGGAGGGTGGGCGGGCGGTTCAACTGGCGGCGGAGCAGGCGGCTCATCAGACTTTTCCGGCTTATCCAGCAACCTCGGTTGAGGCAGGAGTAGCCACAAGAATCGGAGGTGTCCCTTGTCTGGTGCCGGCCATACGTAATGAGCGTTTGCAGAAGGACTTCAAGGGGCCTCGTAAGGTGCCTAATTACACGGCCGATTTGCAGCCTGGAGCTTGAATTGAGAGTTATGAGATGGCTATGGAGCTGTTGGAGGTCAGCGACGCGGCAATGGCTAAGTATTTTACTATGATGTTGGATGGAACGGCTCGTACTTGGTTGAAGGGGTTGCCACCCAATTCCATCAGCTCATGGGCAGAGTTGAAGGCTCGGTTCATTCAGAACTTCAAAGACACATGTAAGCAACCTATGTCGATTGTGGACCTGACTAATTGTAAACAAGAGGAAGGTGAGTCTACAACCCATTGGGTGCGTCGGGTCAAGGAGATAATACATTCATCTGATAAGATGGATGCCGACTCAGCAGTCTTAATGTTAGAGAAGAACTGCCGTTTTGAACCTCTAAAGCAGAAGCTGGGGCGGCTCAAGCGAGACTGCAATGACATGGGCCAGTTGATGGCGGCTCTCGTCAAGTATGTTGATTCTGATAGTACCAAGGACCCTACATCTGATGAAGAAAAGACAGGGAAGGGAAAGAAGAACGGCAACAGCAAGGGTCACCAGCAAAACCCGGCAAATCAAGAAGGTAATAAACATAAGGCTGACGAATTTGTAGCTAACACCAATGCGCAGGGCAACAATCAACGGCGCAAGGGTAGGCAACCCCCTCGATCGGGCGGGTCAGGTCCCATCCTTGAGCAACTATTGAATGAACCTTGTCCAAGACATGGCACCCGGGAAAAGCCAGCCACCCATCTGTGGAAAGACTATACAATCATGAAAGCGTTTAAAAATTCAAATGCATTTGATGGAGGTCACAGCCCAGGCTGCAGTTCAGGTGGAGGCGGCTTCCATGGCCCGGGCGCCGGCTCAGGTGGGGGCGGTTTTCACAGTCAGGGACATGCGGGTAACCAGGGAGGTTATAATCCACAACCCGGCCAAGGTAATCAGCAACAGTCCAGATATCAGAGCAACCCAAAACAGTTGAATAGTGGGCAATATCATGTATCTACCACTAGCTTGTGCAAGAGGGACCAAAACCTACACAAGAGGGTTGTCAATGCCGTTGATTCGGCGATTCCACGTTACTTACGGTGGTCAGAACAGCCTATTGTGTGGAGCAGAGAGGATCATCCTCCCCGGGTTGACAATCCGGGTCACTTAGCCTTGGTAGTAGCGCCCCAGGTTGGTGGATATAAATTGACTAAAGTACTTATGGATGGAGGCAGTAGCATCAACATCCTCTACTATGAGACATTTCGTTGGATGGGGTTGACTGATAAGAGTCTTAAGCAATCCAACACTGTTTTTCACGGTGTGGTACCTGGCAAGTCGGCATACCCAGTTGGCAAGATTGAACTGGAAGTAGCCTTTGGGGATGAATATGATTCCAGAGCGGAGAAATTAACCTTTGAGGTGGTTAAGATTAAAAGCCCATATCATGCTTTGTTTGGACGGCCGGCTTACGCCAAGTTCATGGCTCGGCCGTGTTATGTGTATCTGCAGCTCAAGATGCCGGGTTATAAGGGCACCATTACAGTACATGGAAGCCGGAAAATAGCCGTGGAGTGTGAAGAAGGAGATGCTACATATGCTGAGTCTGTTTGTATAACAGAGGAGCTAAAGTTTATAAAGATAATGTTGACCCGGCAGACATGACATCTTTAAAGAAGCCAACAACGGAGCATGAACCGGTGTTGAAATTCAAGTCAGCTGATGACACCAAGACAGTTGATTTTGTGCCCGACGACTCATCCAAGCAGTTCATCATCAGTACCAACTTGGATCCAAAATAGGAAAGCGCGCTCATCGAGTTCATCCATGAGAACCGGGACATCTTTGCATGGAAACCTTCTGACATGCCGGGTGTCCGGAGGGAACTCACTAAGCACACTCTCAATATTGACCCAAAGTTTAAGCCGGTCAGGCAATTTCTCCGGCGATTCAACGAGGAAAGGTGCAAGGCCATTGGAGAAGAGGTGGCCCGGCTCTTAGCGGCCAGGTTCATTGTGGAAGTCTTTCACCCAGAGTGGTTAGCCAACCCGGTGCTTGTAGTCAAGAAGAACGGCACCTGGCGTATGTGTGTGGATTACACCGATTTAAACAAGGCATGTCCAGCTGACCCTTTTGCTCTCCCTCGTATTGATCAGATCATCGATGCTACGGCGGGTTGCGCATGTTTGAGTTTTCTGGATGCTTATTCAGGCTATCATCAGATCAAGATGGCAGTCAAGGACCAGGAGAAGACAGCTTTCATCACTCCATTTGGAGCCTTCTGTTATGTGTCTATGCCCTTCGGGCTCAAGAGTGCCCAGGCAACTTATCAACGGTGTATGCAGAATTGCCTTCATAGTCAAATTGGGCGTAATGTTCATGCTTATGTGGATGATATAGTGGTAAAGTCCAGGAAAGAGGAAACCTTGGTCACAGATCTGAAAGAGACCTTTGAGAACCTCCGGGTTTACAAAATGATGCTTAACCCGGCCAAGTGTGTTTTTAAGTCCCAGCTGGCAAGCTCTTGGGTTTTTTGGTGTCCAACCGAGGTATTGAAGCTAACCCGGAGAAGATTAAGTCAATCACATCCCTGGCCAAACCAACATGCATCAATGATGTTCAACGGCTGGCGGGTCGTGTTGCTGCTTTGAGCCGGTTCATAAGCCGGTTAGGGAAGAAGGCGATGCCTTTGTATCAGATGATGAAGAAAAAGTATGATTTCGTTTGGAGCGATGCTGCGAACTCTGCTTTTGAGATCTGAAGAAACAGCTTGCTGAGCCACCGGTCCTTGCTCTTCCGGTTGAGAAAGAGCCGCTATTGTTATACGTAGCCGCCAACTCACGAGTTGTTAGCGTGGCAATTGTGGTGGAGCGTAAGGAGGTTGGCAAGGAAGATCCGGTTCAACGGCCAGTTTACTACGTCACTGAGGTGCTGATTGAATATAAACAAAGATATACACATTGGCAGAAGCTCGTGTATGGGGTATTCATGGCAAGCCGAAAACTCAAACATTACTTTCAGGATCACCCAATCATTGTGGTTAGCTCCGCGCCTTTGGGAGACATCATCCAGAATAGATAGGCTACTGGACGAGTCGCCAAGTGGGCCATTGAACTTGGGTCTCACGGGTTGAAGTATGTGCCACATGCTGCTCAAGTCTCAAGCGCTGGTTGATTTTATTAATGACTGGACAGAAATGCAGATGCCGGAGGAGAAACCAGACAACACATATTGGACGATTCACTTTGATGGGTCCATACAGTTGGAGGGCTCGGGGGCTAGAGTCGTGTTAACTTCCCCTCGAGGTGACAAATTTTGTTATGTGTTGCGACTGATGTTTCCTTGCACTAACAACGCAGCGGAATATGAATCATTGCTCCATGGTCTTCGAATGGCTAGAGAGATGAGCCTGAGCCGGGTCCGGTGTCTTGGTGACTCAGATTTAGTAGCTCAACAAGTGTCAGGCAAGTGGGATTCCAAAGATCCTCTCATGGCGGCTTATCACCGTGAAGTTGATGCTGTTGCAGGGCACTTTAAAGGTTATCAAGTGGAGCACATTGACCGTAGAAAGAATGAAGCGGCTGATGCTTTAAGCCGGTTGGGATCTCAGCGTAGTGCCACCTAACACCTTTTTGGATATTTTGCATAACCCGTCTGTTAAGCTACCTACAGAAGAAGATCTAGCCGTTCCTGACCCGGAAGCGCAGTTGGTGGCGGCTCTTCACGTCATCCTAGATTGGACAGTGCCGTTCTTGGCTTACATGACCCAGGGCGAGCTGCCAGCGGATGAGACCCTGGTCCGACAGATAACCCGGTGGTCTAAGTCCATGACGATTTCTGACGAAGAACTATACCATCGTAGTGTTTTTGGAGCGTTTCAGCGGTGCGTTTCCCCTGAAGAAGGCCTAGAAATACTTCGTGAGATCCATGAAGGTGATTGTGGTCATCACGCCGGGTCAAAATCTCTGGTGGCCAAAGCTTTTCGTCATGGTTTTTACCGGTTGACGACTCACGCTGATGCAGAAGATCTGGTCAGTAGATGTGATGGATGTCAAAAAATTGCACGATGAGCGCATGTGCCGGCTCAAGAGCTGCGGATGATTCTAATCACTTGGCCGTTCGCGGTCTGGGGGCTTGACATGGTTGGACCTTTCAAAAGGTCTAAGGATAAAAAGACACATCTTTTGGTGGCAGTTGACAAATTCACAAAGTGGGTTGAGGCAGAACCAGTGAGTAAGTGTGATGCGGCCACAACGGTTCAGTTCATGAAAAAGGTGATCTTCCGTTTTAGTTTTCCACACAGCATTATCACTGACAATGGCACTAATCTATCCCAATGGGCTATGGAGGAGTTCTGTCAGCGCGAGCATATCCGGCTTGATGTTTCTTCTGTAGCTCATCCTCAATCCAATGGTCAGGCTAAGAGAGCAAATCAGGAAATCTTAAAAGGTCCCAAGCCCCGGCTTATGGTTCCTTTGCAGCGAACGCCGGGTTGTTGGGTAGAGGAGTTACCCTTGGTGCTGTGGAGTATCAACACCACCCCTAATAGGTCTACAGGTTATACACCTTTCTTCATGGTTTATGGAGCGGAAGCAGTATTGCCTAGTGACATCTGTCATGACTCGCTCCGTGTGGCGGCTTATGTTGAAGCTAACAATGAACAAGCCAGACAGGATGCACTTGACTTGTTAGATGAGGAAAGAGACTTAGCGGTGGCTCGATCAGCAATTTATCAATAGGACCTGCGCCGTTATCACAGCCGCCGGGTTAAGTCCAGGACTTTTCAAGAAGGTGACCTGGTGCTCCGGCTCATCCAGGATCTGTCAGATGCACACAAGATATCCCCACCTTGGGAAGGACCCTTTGTGGTCAGCAAGAACTTAAACAACGGGTCATATTACATCATTGACGTTCGAGAGCACAAAGACTCACGTAAGTCGGAAGAGGAGACCCGCCGGCCATGGAACATTGCTCAACTTCGGCCATACTACACCTGAGCCACCGGCTCTCATCATGTACATATTTTGAGGTTGTATATACTATGATAAGTAATAAAGCAAGACCATCGGTCTCTTTTCTTTTCAAAGATTATGCATCTTTGCTATTTTTGACTAATATTTTCAAATGACTATTAAGGAGCTGGTCATATTTGAATCAAGTCTAACTTTTTTGGTCCGGCTTATGATCGTATTCGAATCTAGCTGCAAACTATCAAGGCCACTTGGGGGCTTCCTGTTCAAACATAGGTCGTATTCGAACCAAAGAGAACATAGCTGTCGTAATCCTCTTGATCGGCTCAAAGCCAAACTCACTAGGGGGCTTCTTGATCGTATTCGAATCACGGCTTAACCCCTTTTGAGTCTGAGTTGGATCATATTCGAATCAGGGTCGTTAAAAACCTCTCAAGGTCATTTGGGGGCTTCCTGTTCAAACATAGGTCGTATTCGAACCAAAGAGAACATAGTTGTCGGTACCCTTTTGATCGGCGCAACGCCAAAGCCACTGGGGGCTATGTGATCGTATTCGAATCTTATCTTAACTCCTTTGGTCCGGTTTACTGATCGTATTCGAATCATAAAAACCCCAACTTTAGTTACAAGGCTAATTTTGTTTACCACCCGTTATTTGTCTTGTCGGTTTTTTGTTATCTCAATAAACAATCATGGTCTTTTCACCGGCTTGACTATTTGACAACAAGCCACCAGGGCATGATAATCATCAGGTATTCAGAAGCATTGACTTCTCGCAATGACTTGATTATCAACCTCGTCACCCGGGTCATATAAGCCGGTGGTCCGGAGGTCAAAGATACAGGTATGGCTATTGTTTATGTACAATTTCCTTCTGTATTAATCCAAGGTTATTTCAACCTTGTTTTCTTTTTACGTCTGGTTCTGTTTTCTACTATGACAAAAATATTGGTTGTAAACCGGGTGTTCTGACCCATTCGGTACTAAGCCACCAAGCCAGTTTTTTCCCTTTTATCTACAGAAACAGAGCGGAAATATTGCAGGAACAACCATAAATATGATGCATATTTTAACATCAGCAAAACACAGAATCACACACAGTGTCTTATGCGCGATGGCATAGGCAAATTATGCAGTGTTTTCACAGCTAATCTATTACAAGGCTTTAAAAAGCCCATGAAGATGGTCTTCACCCCTCCCTCGCCGGCTCACCACTTTCTGCCAATTGGAAGTTAGGTTTTGACCAGTCTACAGCAATAAACTCTGCTGAAAGAACATGCGGTGCCCCCATGTTTGGTTTTGGTAATTGATGACAATCTCTATGGACTAATGGTTGCCTTGAGTTATATTTGAAGGTTTCTGTCCATAGGCTTTTCTTGGAGTACATGTGTTGGTTTCAAGGAGAGTTTGTGTCGACCAAGGTGCTATTCAAGGAATTACCTAAAGATTGGTCTTGTGATAGGTTGATCAAGACTAAGTCAAAGAGTGAATCAAGTTGACCAACCCACAAAGCGTAGAAGATGTACCGAGAGGGATCAAGTGATCCCATGGTATGGTAAGCATTGTCAATTACGCTTTGTGTACTAACCCATGGTCTTCGTGAGGGTTCTTTGTGGGGTTAGGTTGCGGTGTGCAAGTTCAAGTGGAGCATCACGAAGAGATCAAATGCTTGAAGCTTGCCGTCCTTTGTGGTGACAATGGACTTGTGAAGATGTGCGGAAGAGTGGCTCACCCATAGTGGAGTATGGGGAGCAATCAACTAGTCTTCATCAAGTCAACACAATCAAGAAAGGTTGCGGTGTGCAAGTTCAAGTGGAGCATCAAGATCTTGCCGTCCTTTGTGGTGACAATGGACTTGTGAAGATGTGCGGAAGAGTGGCTCACCCATAGTGGAGTATGGGGGAGCAATCAACTAGTCTTCATCGAGTCAACCCAATCAAGAAAGGTGGTCCAACTTGAGGGAGTCAAGATCGTCATCATCTAGCTCAAGTGGACCATGTGCAAGGCAAAGGTTTGCCCTTGATAGGTTTTCTATTTTACCGGTCTCATGATGGTAGTTGGGAGACCGGGTTATAGGATCGATTGCCGTACTATCAAGGGGGGCTCTCGATGAGTAGCTTGATCGTATCGTTCGCTGAGAGCTCAAACCATTGCATCCTTGCATCATCTTTCTTGGTTCTTGTTTGGTTCTCTTTGTGAGTCTTAGAGCTTACGGTCATCTTGTTGACAAGCTTGAGTTCATCGAAAATGGAGTTCGCTTGCATCTTCTATGATGTTTTCGATGTTGGAGGTTTTGCCGGTTCTTCTCGGTTGGAGGTTTCACTCCCCTTTTTGTTAGGCATACCTCCCCTGTCGCTGTTTTGATGCTACTCGTCGTCTTGTTTCCAACAAGCTTGAGTTTGCTCAATTCGGAGCTCATATGCAGAAGTTATGGCAGTTCTGGTTTTCTTGAGTGTGGTTTTTGTCAGGGTCCCAGCGGTAGTACCGTGGTACCCAGCGGTAGTACCGCTGAGGAGTCACAAGCGGCAGTACCGCTCCGCAGCGGTAGTACCGGCGGTGACTCCGCAGCAGTACTACCGTTGGCTTACCAGGTCCCTACCGCGTTGATTCGAGGGGTCTTTTCCTGTGTCGGATTGTGCGGTACCTCACTCCGGCAGTAGTGCGGCAGTACCGCTCCTTAGCGGCAGTACCGCCCTTCCTCCGCGGTAGTACCGCCCGATTCCCTCTTTCCCTTTACCCTTCGTTCTGCACGGCAGTACCGCCGAAGGGTGCGGTAGTACCGCCTAACCCAGCGGTAGTACCGCTGTCTCCTACGGTACTACCGCCCCAAGGTTCATGTTTTGTTGCTCCTTTTCCCTGTTTCTTCCGCCTAAGCGGTAGTACCGCTCATGGAGCGGTAGTACCGCTCGTGTGCGGGATGAGCACATAACGGTTGGATTTTCCCCCTCCTATAAAAGGGGGTCTTCTTCCCCAATGAACCTTATCCTTTGAGCTCGTGTTCTTTCCCCATTGTTGACCTTCTTCGAGCTTGCTAACTCTCAATCCCTCCATGGATTCTTGCTAGTTTTTGAGGGAAAAGAGAGAGGAGATCTAGATCCACATTTCCACCAATCACTTTCTCCTCTATGTGAGGGGAACCCCTTGGATCTAGATCTTGGAGTTCTTGGTGTTCTCTTTCTTGTTCTTCCTCTCATTTTCCTCCCTAGCATTAGTTGCTTCGGTGGGATTTGAGAGAGAAGGACTTGGGCACTCCGTGTGCCCTTGCCATTGCATTTGGTGCATTGTTTTGAGTTCTCCACGTGATACGTGGAAGTTACAAGTTGAGAAGCTTATTACTCTTGGGTGCTTGGTACCCTTGAGCTTGTTCCTCTTGGGTGCTTGGGCGCCCTAGACGGTTGTTGGTGTTCGGAGCTCAATCATTGTGGTGCAAAGCTCCGGGCAAGCGTCGGGGTCTCCAATTAGGTTGTGGAGATCGCCCCGAGCAATTTGACGGGTACCGGTGACCGCCCCCAAGGGTTGCCAAAGTGTACGGGTTCGGTGACCGTCCCCAAGGGTTGCCATTTGTACGGGTTCGGTGACCGCCCTCAAGGGTCCCTTAGTGGAATCACGGCATCTTGCATTGTGCGAGAGCGTGAGGAGATTACGGTGGCCCTAGTGGCTTCTTGGGGAGCATTGTGCCTCCACACCGCTCCAAACGGAGATTAACATCCGCAAGGGTGTGAACTTCGGGATACATCGTTGTCTCCTTGTGCCTCGGTTATATCTTACCCGAGCCCTTTACTTATGTACTTTACTTTGTGATAGCCATATTGTTTCTTGTCATATATCTTGACCCGTCTTCCTTTACCGTGGGGTACCCTCTGGCTACATCCGTCGGGTCTAGATCTGGCACCCAAGCCTTGGAGCGGCTTAGAGCAGTTAAAGTCCCGGCTCTAGCACAGGAACGCTTGACTTCTTGGAACCTGGCGGGTAAGATTGACAGCTTCTTTAAGACATCACTGAGCCGGTTGGGTCCTTGATTGGCAGGAGAGATAGCGGCAAGTGCCCGTTGTGCGCCAATGTACAATTGTTCTACTAAAGTATACACCGCCTTCAGTTTAGTCACATTGTCTTGGCTCAGGTTCTTGCTTCGTGGGCCTGCACATGGTTTTTAAAACAAAGGGTCAGCTAGCGTTTTGTATTCTGGTCCAAAGAATGTCAAAAAGGTTAGTACAGATGACTTACCGAAATGGCGGACACCATTTGAGACACCCGGTCTTTTAAACTGGTCAGCTCCGTAGTAACCTCTTCAAGAGCTGCTTCAGCTTTATCGGCGCGTTGTGTCAGCAGCGTTTTCTCTTCAACCCAGGTTTTCCTCTTGGCGGCCAAGTTGGTTCTCAATGTTTCCGTCTCAGCAAGACTTAATTGCAGTTTGGAGTCAGCAGACTTAATTTCTGCCTCCTGATCCGCTAGCCGGGTCTTCGCATCAGTTAGTTGCGAGCTCAGTTCAGATAAGGCATTCTGCAAAACATAACGAGATGAGTCAAGATTTCAATTAAGGTTCAACATTTAAGATTCAAGTCTCAAGTACTTTGCACTGCAAAACCACTTGACACTTGGGGGCTAATGTATGCCAAAACAATTTTTTATGACTCTAACATACTTTAAGTCCCAAGTACTTTACAAAGTAACATCACTTGGCACTTGGGGGCTAATGTATGCTATTCAGCAAATTTCTCAAGGTTAAGCCGGATTACAATATTTTTTGGATTCGGCACAAGACCGTTATGAAAATTTCAAAGAACCGACTCATTTATGGTCAAATGAACCGGCCCTTGGGGGCTACAGGTGAAGCTTTGTTCTATTTTTGGACTCCAGAAAAATCTAAAGAATATAAGTAAGCCGGAGGAACATACCTCATACTTCAGCTGCAACTGCTTGACCATTTCGATCTCTGAGTCACGGCTGGAGTGTACATGGCTGAGATAGCCGGATAATATGTCGTTGGCATTCAGATGGTCATAATGCGAAATATCAAAATGCACTTTTTGTTTCTCCAGCACCTCTTGTTTCGCAGTATGACGAGCCAACACGGTGGGATTCCCCGGCTCAATGAAGCGGCTTCCAGTGATCAGAACGTCTTGAGCAGACGGTGATGGCGGGTTAGCCGAGCTGGATGGTCCAGTAGCAGAAGGGTTAACGGTGGTATCGTCAAATGACGGCTCAGGAGGATTTACTTCAGCGTTGACAGGCGGGTCTTCTGGAGCTTCAGTCAATGGAGGAGAAGATGGCATGGCCGGTTCAGATGCAAGGACTAGCGGGTTTTCCACCGGCTTAGTTACCTTGGCCTTCTTGGACTTGGCTTGGCCACTAAGAAAGATATTGTGAAACAGTCAGTATAAAAAAGCAGTTTGAAAGATACGGAGGAAAGAGGATTTTTTCCTTACCCAGGGGCAGTCTTGAAGGCCGGAAATTGGGTCTGAGACGAGTCGCCGAAAGAGCGAGACACCTCCTGCAAAGATAAAACAAAGTAAGTAATGCAAGGGAGAAGATCCATTAACAGAAAGTTAAAAACAAAGAAATAAACCTCATTCTGGCGTTTTTGAGGAGTCTGTTGAAGAACAGCACGCGGTTCATCATCATTCCGGGTCTGACGACGACTCTCGTGTTGCTGCTTTTTCAAAAGAAAATGAGGATCCAGATAAGCCAAAGGGTGTGAAAACCTTACTTTCCGGGTTACCAGTCGAACTTTCTGTCTTGGCAAATGGGCTGAGTCGGAGGAAATAGTTACCTCTTCTTGCACGGCCTGACTGGCCCCTGTGTCGTCCTGGCAATGATCAGTGTTAATAAGATTATTAAAAAGTTGGCCAAGGGAGTCAAGGGCTACCTCCGACTCAGAAGTATCATCAAGCTTCAACAGATCTTCAGCGGTGCTTTTCCTCTTCTTCTTAGATCTCCGGGTCGTTTTCTTGGCGGTTATGGCGGCGGCTCTGGCTTTTTTGGTGGCTTCATGATCGTACTTGGCTTTCCAGAAATCAGATTTAGCCTATAAACAAACAAGCAAGATGAAAGGTCATGCAAGTAAAAAAAACATGGCTGGGAAAAATACAAAAGAGAGAGATCAGAGGTTCTTTACCTCTGGTGCCGGGTTAAGTTTGCAGAAGGGGTTTAACCCGACCTTACTGCAATCTTCATATTTTTCGTTTACCAGAAGAGTTAACATTGCAACAATATCTTCTTCGGGTAACTGGACGGAGCTGTAACAAAGAGAATCATTCGGACCTCCACCATATTCATACATCAGATTGGATCGGAGGCTTAGAGGGATGACCCGCCATGAGATCCAGCAGCGGGTCAAATCAACCCCGGCTAAGCCGTTCCCCAATAAAGCATTAATCCTTTTGATTGATGGAATCAGCTTCTTGCGTTCGGCAACAGTAAGTTTGTCAGGGAGCGCAAAATTGGAGTCAAGACGCTCGGCGTGATAACCCGGCAGTGGCTTCTCATTTGCTGGTGAAATATCTTGACATTAGAACAAAGTCTGATTCCAGCCTTTGGGATGACTCGGCAAGACTATAAGGGGGAAGACGGCGCCCTGTCGGCGTTGAATCGGGATGCCTCCAAGTTCCAAGCTAAGGCCATTGGTGCACTCGTTCTGCCGGTTCAGATAAAAATACTCTCTAAAGAGCTCCACGGTCGGTTCTTGAAGGTAAACCTCACAGAGTACTTGGAAGTTGCAGATATTGGATATGGAATTTGGTCCGATATCTTGAGGGTGGAGGTTGAAAAAATGGAGGACTTCTCTAAAGAACTTTGAGCTGGGTGGGGAAATACCACGGTTCATGTGGTCAGAAAAGACAATGACTTCACCATCTATTGGATTGGGTCATTCCTCGTCCGGGTCAGGTGCACGATAAGACATGCCGTTCTTCCCTGGCAAAAAACCTATGGAGAAGAACTCCTTCAAATTGTCCTCAGTCATGGTTGAGGGAACCCAGTTGCAGACAGTCGGCGCTTTGGACGGCATGATGTTCAAAAACGAACTGAAAAGAAAGCAGCATGCCGACTCAATTCAATAATGATGATACAGGGGAGTAATGGCGGCTTAAATAAGGGCTAATGTCATATAAGGAAAAGTAAGCCGGCATAGTAAGCCGCCATGACTACAGACACTTGAGAAATACCAGCGGCAGAATTGGTTAAGTATGGAGACAAACATGTTTCTTAACTTCTGGATATTATTATGGATCAAATGGCCGTTCAAAATGAAAATTTTCCTAGACCTAAAAATATAGCCCAGATGAGTTCATCAGTTCTAATGTGGCCTTCGTACCAGAAAAAAGGGTCTACTAAATTCAAGAGTAGGCACCAAACAGCTACCGCATAAGCATACATCTCTTTTTGGATCAAGAAGAGGTAGCAGTGGAAGAACTGCGAAGAACTACGAAGAACATGCAGGAAAACCTAGAAGCTCTAAATGCGGATCTGAGGAATGGAGGTTGAATACTTACGGCCACGGATCCTCCACGGAAGGTCGCCGCCTTTCTCTGAACTCATTCTGGTTGATGCAGCGGCCAAGGTCGATGATGACGAGATGCTCTGCGACGGCGGCGGAGCTCAAGCAGCAGCGGAGGTCGCGAGAGGAGGAAGACGAAGAAGAGAGGAGAATGAGAAAAACTGGCCGCGTGCCTATTTATAAGGAAAAAAGCGAACAGGCGGGCGCGAAAATCGAGGAAAACCCAAATAATGGTTATCCAACTAAACGGACGCCTCGATTCTCGAAAGGCATTAAAGATGAAGATCCGTTGAGAGATGACATCATAAAAGTTTTTTGTGCTTTCAAGAGATGACGTCATGGCGGGTTACAAAAAAAACCTCTGCAAAGATAAGAAGATGGATTTTGTCTAAGTGTTGAAGATTGACCAAGAACAAAGTTCAAAGTCAACCTGGGGCCTAATGTTGGGGATATAGCTATCAGTTATGACCCGCCCAAAAGGGGCCGGGTCAATACCCAATGGCGGGTCACAAAGGAAGCCCAGTAAACACTCAAGGCGATAGTTTGTTAAATCTTATAGAAGGCCTAAAGGCCTAGAGGCGGCTTAAGCCCCAATATTGTAAACCGTCGTATATAAGGAAAGACTTGTAAAGAAAGGCATGTAAAATGGACGCCAGCAGGGAGGAAGGCAAGTTCATCGCGCCCGTGCCTGGTTTCAAGCTCCCGCCCCTTCCTCCGAACGCTGCCTGAGAAGAGATCACATCACAGGGCAAGCATGCACTCATGCCATGGCAGCAAAGGTGCAGGAGTGCTCAAGGATGCTTTATATATTGTTCAATAAGTAAGGCGGCATCGATCTGCTATGTTTAAGTTACTACTAAGTATGATGCCATCGTTGTTCAGTAATTGTAAGCCAGCATAAGCTGTATGCAGTAACGGAATAAAATAGTGAGCATTGTACATTGATCACTGTGCATTGTGCCATAACCGATTTCAGAAAAACATCAAACGAGACTTGAACATGAACCCCATGCTACTTAAGTTGTGCCCGAAGCGAGTGAAACTGAAAGTTTGCACTTGTTAAATTGCAACCTAATTAAACTCGCCATAGGGCAGTGATACATACACCGCAAGATACGCACCACAGACAAAGTGATGCGGTGCATCCCACGATCATCCCCATGTACACTTCGACTACTCCCCAAGCCCCAAAAGGACATACGATAAGACCTAGACCATACGCCATGGGAGACAAGGTGAACCTCTTCGAACCGTATCTTTCCACATACGAGACATGGTTACTACCTCATGCATGGACCTTGTGTATACTCAGGCTCATACGGGATGACCATGGAGATTCAAAGGACCAAGGCCAAGCATGCAGAGAAGATGGAATAAACGAGAAGAAGATGGAGCAGCTGCTTGTGTCAGCCCGGACGTCCGGACCTCCCTCCGGATCATCCGGACTCAGCCGGATCATCCGGGTAATCCCGCAGCCACGACACCCGAAGCTTGCAGAATCCTCCCGGCGAAGCCGGATCATCCGGACGAGGACCCGGATCATCCGGACGATGCCTGGATCATCCGGACCCCATCCGGATCATCCGGCCTTTGCCTGCGCGCATGACTTGGGCCGAGGCCCGTGTACCCCTTCGCCCCTCACTTACCCCTTCGTGGCTTAGCACTATATATAGACCCCCTCCTCCTCCATTTGAGGGTTAGCAAAGTAGTAGCTCATTAGATATAGAGCTTTGCTCATCCATATCGGATCGTCTCCTTGAGAGTGACCGCGGCCCCTCTACGGAGAATATCCCCTTGGATTCAAGACCCCCTCTTGGGTGGCCCCATCAAGACCTCCTTACGGAGAACAACCGGTTACCGTTTGTATCGTCTGTTGTTGACTTTGGATCTTGTATCTCACCTTTCTGTTCATCGATCTAGCGCATGTGTGATCTATTCTTGTTGGTTGAGTGATTCTCTCGTGTTTCCTCTTGTGTTTTCCCTCGTTTTCCCCTCGTCTTCTTCGCAATCTTGGACGGGATCCGCTCATTTCGTGAAAGATCGGGCCATTAGGGTTCTACCCTACATCATCTTGGTATCATGAGCAAGGTTGATCATGATTTTGGAGCCCCCCTCTTTGTTTTCTAGCCTTCTTTTTCTTGATTTTGTCCTAAATCTGAAAATCCCCACCAAAAATAGCCCCAATTTTTTTTTGTGATTTGTTGGTTTGATGATGTTTTGTTGATTTTGATCCATGGATTTGCTTGGTTTTGAGTGGATCTAGAATCTCCCCCAGTTTCCCCACCTTCCATCCACAAAATCTCATCAATTTTGACCCCGAAATCATCCAATTTCCGCCCAAAAATTCGTCCCCGAGATAAAATCCCGAGAAGTTTGACCTGCCCGGATCATCCGGAAGTGCTCCCGGATCATCCGGATCCACCCGGATCAGCTGGACCATCTCCCAGATGTCCGGACGCCCGACACGACAGAAATCCGGTTGACGAACCCGGATCATCCGGACCTACTCCCGGATGCCCGGGTAACCCTGACACTGACTCGACTGAATTTTTGTTTTGGCCATAACTAATTCATCCGAACTCCGTTTTTGACGTTTTTTAGCTTGTTTTGAAGATCTTGACATCCCCCTTCCCACAAAAATACCACCAACATCATTTGACACCATCAAATGTTCTGAAATTTGGCATGTTTGCCTAGGCCCTCCACCATATCATCCGCATTACCACCACCAACTTCCGCAACCTAACACATTTTGATCCCCATTGTATATGTGGTTGTTTGAGTTGTGACTTGAGTCTCCTAAGGTGTTTCGGCTACTTAGGGACGGTTGCTTCTTCATCGACCACCACCACCACTTCCGCGTAACCTTGCCCACCATACACTTCCGCCACCTCAACTTAACCCAATTTTGTTTGTGTTGTGAGTTGTGGTGGTCAAGGTATCTCCGGTCTTCCACAACAACGACGGCATGAACAACTACATCACCAAAGCGTCAATCTTCGATCTACAACGACAAATGCAAGGCGTACAATCAAGATTGCGAGAGCGCATCGAGAACCTCTCCATCGACATTCGTCACTCCGAAGCGAGGAAAAGGGACTACAACGACAACAAGCTTTCCGCACAAAAGGAGGAGCAAGATACAAGGATGGAGGAGATTCGGGCCTTGATCAAGTCTACTTCCCCTTCATCATCCTCAAGGCGGCGACATTCCAGTCATAAGTCTTTGGAGCGCAAACAAGATGTAAGCACATGTCCACGTCCACATCTCCATGGCGACCACTATCACGTTCGTGATCCACCTTGTCATGAAGGGCAAGTCACCTCCAAGCATCATGTGCACGACGACGACGAACGCCATCGAGCTCAAGCACGACAACGACACCATCAACATGAAGATGCTCGAGATGCGCCTACCTACAAGTCCCAACAAGCCCTACTTCACGCCAAGTCCAAACTTCATGAGCACAAGAGAAGACAGCGAGACGAGCACCACCAAGACGGAGCTACAGCTACACCAACCACTTCGGCATCTTCGCCAAGTGCTATTAAGGCATCTTCGCCTACTTCCCGTGAGTACGCCTACATTGACATCATCAAGTACACGTCGACCACCTACGAGCGAGGGCGACACTTCCATCTTCGGAAGCCCCTCAAGGAAGATGGCCAAGCATGGGAATTTCCCTTCGGTCATGGAGACGAGCTATGATGTGCCACATCATTTGGGCCTCCAACAACAAGACGGCGACAAGAAGGTCGAGCAAGGGCCATCCCCTTCGACCACGGCGACGAGCACGAACCTCTTCAACAACATGAAGACGGCGCCCATATTGGACTTATACTCTGAGTCAAGCTACGAGACCGCTCATGAGACCTTATCTTTGGTCTTCGAGGAGAGTGATGATGTGCCATCTTCGGCCTTCATCCACGGCTACGACCACGGCATGATTGAGCATGGAGACATTTGCACCAACATCTCTCCGACAACGACATGTGACGATATGCCCCAATTGCCATGTGAGCAGAGCCACCACCACATGAGTGACATGAGTGACTCCACCACACGTGACATTGAGAGCATTTCCTATGAGAGGATGAGTGTGACCACCACTAGCCCCACACTTGAGAGCATGCCACACATCCTATGTGAGGTTGAGAGCCATTTGAGTGACTCCACCAACCATATGAGTGAGAGCATCCGAGAGGGAGTGAGTGAGCCACATGTGAGTGAGGTAGTTGACACGGCATGTGAGGCCACTTTGATTTCTAACGACTTAACCTCTACTCCTAGTGTGTTTTCTTCTTTGGTGCTAGGTCTCCTACATGACGACACGCCTATCCTCGACGAGTCCATACCTCCAATGGAGACAACGATGGCCATGGTGGAAGAAGATGCATGTTGGTGTCAAAGCCGGTGGATCTCGGGTAGGGGGTCCCGAACTATGCGTCTAGGCCGGATGGTAACAGGAGGCAGGGGACACGATGTTTTACCCAGGTTCGGGCCCTCTTGATGGAGGTAAAACCCTACATCCTGCTTGATTAATATTGATGATATGGGTAGTACAAGAGTAGATCTACCACGAGATCAGAGAGGCTAAACCCTAGAAGCTAGCTTATGGTATGATTGTATATTGTGATTGTTGTCCTACGGACTAAAACCCTCGGTTTATAGCTAGATGGATTTTTCTCTCTCTTTGAACCTCAATACAAAGTTCTCCCCCTCTCTCGGTGTGTTTGTTGATGAATTTGAATCTTCTCTGAATTCTTTTACGCGTGGTTGGTTATCTTTGCAAGTCTCTTCGAATTATCCGTTTGGTTTGGCCAACTAGATTGGTAGTTCTTGCCATGGGAGAAGTGCTTAGCTTTGGGTTCGATCTTGCGGTGTCCTTACCCAGTGACAGAAGGGGCAGCAAGGCACGTATTGTATCGTTGCCATCGAGGATAACAAGATGGGGTTTATTTCATATTGCATGAATTTATCTCTCTACATCATGTAATCTTGCTTAAGGCGTTACTCTGTTTTTAACTTAATACTCTAGATGCATGCTGGATAGCGGTCGATGAGTGGAGTAATAGTAGTAGATGCAGAATCGTTTCGATCTACTTGTCACGGATGTGATGCCTATATACATGATCATGCCTAGATATTCTCATAATTATGCACAATTCTATCAATTGCTCAACAGTAATTTGTTCACCCACCGTAGAATACTTGTGCTCTTGAGAGAAGCCACTAGTGAAACCTATGGCCCCCTGGTCTATTCTCATCATATCAATCTCCATCACTTTTATATTGCTTTGCTATTTACTTTGCTTTTACTTTTTACTTTGCATCTTTATATCAAAAATACCAAAAATATTCTATCTATCAGATCTCACTCTCATAACCGCGGGCACGGCTTTCGAAAGTTCAATCCCTGCAGGGGAGTCCCAACTTAGCCAGACCTCCTCCCAAGACGTTCAAACCAAGGTTGGGCATTGCTGGAAAAGCTTTAATCAAGGCGAACTATCAAGGGGTTCCCATTATAACCCAACCGCGTAAGGAACGAACATGCTACAGCACTCAAACATGGCATAAAAATACATGGTAGGGAAGCATTCAATATGCTTAACAAAATTCTAGCACTGAGCTATGGCCAATTCATTCATTAACAGGTTCAAACAAGCATGGCAAAAACGCAAATGGTAAACAGATCTCAGACTTAGTGAAATTAACACTTGTCTGGAATTTCAGACCAAGTAGCACTCTTCGGAGCAACAAAACAAAATGTTACAGGACCTGAACATGGAAAAGTAAAACATGGCATGGAGCTACTCAAATAGCTTAACAAAAGTCCCTTAGTGACCTTGAGCCAAAAGGGATCAGAAAATATACTAACTGAACATCGCAAAAACATAATCAGTTTTCAGACTTAGTTAAAACTGGCACATGCTGAAACATAACTCAAGTAGGCATGTTTACGAGCTCGATGCACTCACCACGGTGCAATTCATGGCAAGACAAGCATACATCCATTAAGAAGGCACAAAATGCAAGCTAGACATGGCAAGAACAATGGCATAGCATGCACGGATCAACTACAACATCTCCGCAAAATTGCAAACAAGTTGACAATCTGCCAAGATTCACAAAGTAGCAAAAGTAAAGCTCGATTGACTCAAGCTAGGATGCTCCATAATTGCAAACAACCTATCGGGATTTGTCGGCACATTCGGGCGGTGTTGCTGGTCTTGTTTTAACCTGTCGAAGTGTCTTGAAGAACCGAGATACCGAGTCTGATCGGAACGTCTTGGGAGGACGTCTATTCCTTCGTTGACCGTGAGAGCTTGTCATGGGCTAAGTTGGGACTCCCCTGTAGGGATTGAACTTTCGAAAGCCGTGCCCGTGGTTATGGGCAGATGGGAATTTGTTAATGTCCGGTTGTAGATAACTTGAACCCTAATTTAATTAAAATGAATCAACCGTGTGTGTTACCGTGATGGCCTCTTCTCGGCGGAGTCCGGGAAGTGGACACGGTGTTGGAGTAATGTTTGCGCAGGTTGCTCTCTAGTTTCTCGCTCGCGCTTTGCCTCCTCTTCTCGCTCTCTTTTGCGAATAAGTTAGCCACCATATATGCTAGTCGCTTGCTGCAGCTCCACATATATTTACCTTACCCTACCTATAAGCTTAAATAGTCTTGATCGCGAGGGTGCGAGATTGCTGAGTCCCTGTGGCTCACAGATTACTATTACACCAGATGCAGGTCCAGGTGATTCCGCTCCAGGTGACGCGTTTGAGCTCAAGTGGGAGTTTGACGAGGACTCTCAGTGTTACTATGTTTCCTTTCCTGATGATCAGTAGTGGTGCCCTGTTGGGGGTGATCGGGACCATGTCGCTTGTTGGGTTATCTTTCATTTTGGCGCCGTAGTTGGGCCATGAGTGTTTGGATGATGTATGTTATTTATGTACTTGATTGATGTGGCGAGTGTAAGCCAACTATGTTATCCCTTTTCATTATCTATATTACATGGGATGTTTGTGATGATTACCTGTATTCGCCCTCTCTCTCCATCCTTCCTCTCTATTTGACTCTTTTTGTCCGCTTGCCTTTTTGTTTGCTCGTGTGCTAGTTTGTTTGCTTGTCGTCATGGCTAGTCCTCTTTCTGCTCCTATGTCCCCTGAGTTTGAAGTCCTTCACTTCAAACAGAAGCAAGGAGAAAATTTAAAGGATGCTTGGTTTAGAATGATGGAATCTTATCGTAAATGCACCCTAGAAGTAAATTTCAGAATTTTGCTTCGCAACTTTTATGTTGGGCTTAATTTGTCTCATAGACAACTTTTAGATTGTGTTGCCAAGGGCAATTTTATTGAAATTGATCCCAGTATCGCGCATGAAATTATAGAAGGTATAGTAGGAACTTTACCTCAACAAAAGGGGCTCCATCATACCCAAGAGAAAATGCAAGTTTTTGAAAAAATTTGCGAGGTAACTAAGATTTTACAGAAATCTCTTGAACCTCTTAAGAGCGTTAGCTTAAATCTTCACCGCATGAATATGTTGATTACTCTTTGCAATAAGCGGTTGGATTCTTTAGATCTCAAGATCTCTGAATATGAAGGGAAACTTAAGGAACCTCCCGGATTCGAGCATAAGATCTCTAAAAGAATTAAGAATCAAGATGGCAATACCTAGATCTATTCTTGCTCGTTATGCCTAGCTAGGGGCGTTAAATGATAGCGCTTGTTGGGAGGCAACCCAATTTTATTTGTATTCCTTGATTTTTGCTCCTGTTTAGTAATAAATAAATTATTTAGCCTCTGTTTTGGTTGTATTTTTTGTGTTTGTGCCTTTTATTTGAAGAGTGCTATTTAGTTAATTACATTACATACCTTGAAGTGGTCTTTTGTTTTCTTCGCTAACGGAGCTCACGAGTTTTCTATTTTGAGTTTTGTGTTGTGAAGTTTTCAAGTTCATGGCACCCCCAAGATAATCCAAGTACACCAAAAAGTCTAAGCTTGGGGATGCCCCCGGAAGGCATCCCCTCTTTCGTCCACTTCCATCGGTAATTTACTTGGAGCTATATTTTTATTCACCAACATGATATGTGTTTTGCTTGGAGCGTCTTGTATTATTTGTGTATTTGTTTGTTAGTATGACACAATCATCCTTGTTGTACACACCTTTTGAGAGAGCCATACATGAATTAAAATTTGATAGAATACTCTATGTGCTTCACTTATATCTTTTGAGCTAGATAATTTTGCTCTATGTGCTTCACTTATATCTTTTGAGCTAGATAATTTTGCTCTATGTGCTTCACTTATATCTTTTGAGCTAGATAATTTTGCTCTATGTGCTTCACTTATATCTTTTGAGCGTTATAATTTTGCTCTATGTGCTTCACTTAGATCTTTTAGAGCACGGTGGTGGATTCGTTTTAAAGAAACTATTGATCTCTCATTCTTCACTTAAATTAATTTGAGAGTCTCTTAATAGCATGGTAATTTGCCTAATAATAATATGCTTGGTATTCAAGATTTGTGAAACTTTCTTTTGAGTGTGTTGAATACTAAGAAAAGATTGAAGCATGATAATTGTTTTGAGATATGGAGGTGATAATATTAAAGTCATGCTAGTTGAGTAGTTGTGAATTTAAAGAATACTTGTGTTGAAGTTTGTGATTCCCGTAGCATGCACATATGGTGAACCGTTATGTGATGAAGTCGGAGCATGATTTATTTATTGATTGTCTTCCTTATGAGTGGCGGTCGGGGACGAGCGATGGTCTTTTCCTACCAATCTATCCCCCTAGGAGCATGCGCGTAATACTTTGCTTTGATAACTTCTAAATTTTTGCAATAAGTATATGAGTTCTTCATGACTAATGTTGAGTCCATGGATTACACGCACTCCCACCCTTCCACCCTTGCTAGCCTCTCTAATACCGCGCAACTTTCGCCGGTATCATACACCTACCAAATACCTTCCTCAAAACAGCCACCATACCTACGTATTATGGCATTTCCATAGCCATTCCGAGATATATTGACATGCAACTTTCCACCATCTAGTTCATCATGACATATCCATCATTGTCATATTGCTTAGCATGATCATGTAGTTGACATAGTATTTGTGGCAAAGCCACCGCTCATAATTCTTTCATACTTGTCACTCGTGATTCATTGCATATCCCGGTACACCGCCGGAGGCATTCATATAGAGTCATACTTTGTTTTAGTATCGAGTTGTAATCATTGAGTTGTAAATAAATAGAAGTGTGATGATCATCATTCAATAGAGCATTGCCCCCCCCCCCAAAAAAAAGAGAAAGGCCAAAAAAATATAAATAAATAAAAAGGGGCAATGCTACTATCCTTTTTTCCACACTTGTGCTTCAAAGTAGGACCATGATATAGCGAGTCTCATATATTGTGCTTCAAAGTAGCACCATGTTCTTCATATGGAGAGTCTCATATGTTGTCACTTTCATATACTAGTGGGAATTTTACGTTATAGAACTTGGCTTGTATATTCCAATGATGGGCTTCCTCAAATTTCCCTAGGTCTTCGTGAGCAAGCAAGTTGCATACACACCCACTAGTTCCTTTTGTTGAGCTTTCATACATTTATAGCTCTAGTGCATCCGTTGCATGGCAATCCCTACTCACTCACATTGATATCTATTGATGGGCATCTCCATAGCCCATTGATACGCCTAGTTGATGTGAGACTATCTTCTCCTTTTTTGTCTTCTCCACAACCACCATTCTATTCCACCTATAGTGCTATATCCATGGCTCACGCTCATGTATTGCGTGAAGATTGAAAAAGTTAGAGTATGAAACAATTGCTTGGCTTGTCATCGGGGTTGTGCATGATTTAAATAATTTGTGTGGGGAAGATGGAGCATAGCCAGACTATATGATTTTGTAGGGATAACTTTCTTTGGCCATGTTATTTTGAGAAGACATAATTGCTTTGTTAGTATGCTTGAAGTATTATTATTTTCTATGTCAATATAAACTTTTGTCTTGAATCTTTCTAATCTGAATATTCATACCACAATTAAGAAGATCTACATTGAAATTATGCCAAGTAGCACTCCGCATCAAAAATTCTCTTTTTATCATTTACCTACTCGAGGACGAGGAGGAATTAAGCTTGGGGATGCCTGATACGTCTCCAACGTATCTATAATTTCTGATTGCTCCATGCTATATTATCTACTGTTTTGGACTATATTGGGCTTTATTTTCCACTTTTATATTATTTTTGGGACTAACCTATTAACCGGAGGCCCAGCTCAGAATTGCTGTTTTTTTGCCTATTTCAGTGTTTCGGATAAACAGAATATCAAACGGAGTCCAAACAGAATAAAATCTTCGGAAACGTGATTTCCTCACCGAACGTGATCCAGGAGACTTGGACCCTACTGCAAGGGATCAAAGAGGTGGTCACGAGGGTGGGGGACGCCCCCCCTAGGGCGCGCCCCCTGCCTCGTGGGCCCCTCGGTGTTCCACCGACGTACTCCTTCCTCCTATATATACACACGTACTCCCAAACGATCAGAACAGGAGCCAAAACCCTAATTCCATGCCGCAACTTTCTGTATCCACGAGATCCCATCTTGGGGCCTGTTCCGGAGCTCCGCTGGAAGAGGGCCGTCATCACAGAGGGCTTCTACATCATCCTAGCCCCTCCGATGAAGTGTGAGTAGTTTACCGCAGACCTTCAGGTCCATAGTTAGTAGCTAGATGGCCTTTTCTCTCTCTTTGAGTCTCAATACAAAGTTCTCCCCCTCTCTCGTGGAGATCTATTCGATGTAATCTTCTTTTTGCGGTGTGTTTGTTGAGACCGATGAATTGTGGGTTTATGATCAAGTCTATCTATGAATAATATTTGAATCTTCTCTAATTCTTTTAGTAACAAGATGGGGTTTATTTCATATTGCATGAATTTATCTCTCTACATCATGTCATCTTGCTTAAGGCGTTACTCTGTTTTTAACTCAATACTCTAGATGCATGCTGGATAGCGGTCGATGAGTGGAGTAATAGTAGTAGATGCAGAATCGTTTCGATCTACTTGTCACGGACGTGATGCCTATATACATGATCATGCCTAGATATTCTCATAATTATGCACAATTCTATCAATTGCTCAACAGTAATTTGTTCGCCCATCGTGGAATACTTATGCTCTTGAGAGAAGCCACTAGTGAAACCTATGGGCCCCGGGTCTATTCTCATCATATCAATCTCCATCACTTTTATATTGCTTTGCTATTTACTTTGCTTTTACTTTTTACTTTGCATCTTTATATCAAAAATACCAAAAATATTCTATCTATCAGATCTCACTCTCGTAAGTGACCGTGAAGGGCTTGACAACCCCTAATCGCGTTGGTTGCGAGTAGCTATCGCTTTGTGCAGGTATGAGGGACTTGAGCGTGGGCTCCTACTGGATTGATACCTTGGTTCTCAAAAACTGAGGGAAATACTTACGCTACTCTGCTGCATCATCCCTTCCTCTTCGGGGAAAACCAACGCAAGCTCAAGACGTAGCATGATGGTGCTTCTCTTGTCCCACTAGTGGACTATCTTACCAATGATTGCTTGCATGATGTTATCCACCTATCGCCATGCTTCATGCTAGTGCGACTTCTTCATGTCATGGCTTACCAATTTATGATGACTATGATTATGATCATGTTGATTTGCCTAGTTGTCATGCTATGCTCCATATGATATCATGTGAAAATTCTATTGGTCACATCATGTTTGCCAATCCTTTGAACTTGTCATATGCTATGAGTGAGATCTCCCAAATTGCATCATTTCAATCTCAACATAGTGACTATGCATGCCCCGTTACAATAAATCCCATTTGCACTTATGGCATAGATGACAAGATGATGGTCATTGGCTTTTGTTTTTCATGTGATGATATTGCTATGCTTACTTTACATGATTTGCACAATTCATCTACTATTCCATGCCATGAAAATTATTGTGTATCGCATGATTACATCCCTTGCGGTTCGTTCGGTACTTTGATAATTTGGTATGTGGGTGGACCGGTGCTTGGGTGCTACCCTTACTTGGACAAGCATCCCACTTATTATTAACCTCTATTGCAAGCATCCGCAACTACAACAAAAGTATTAAGGTAAACCTAACCATAGCATGAAACATATGGATCCAAATCAGCCCCTTACGAAGCAACGCATAAACTAGGGTTTAAGCTTCTGTCGCTCTAGCAACCCATCATCTACTTATTACTCCCCAATGCCTTCCTCTAGGCCCAAACAATGGTGAAGTGTCATGTAATCGACGTTCACATAACACCACTAGAGGAGAGACAACATACATCTCATCAAAATATCGAGCGAATACCAAATTCACATGACTACTATAGCAAGACTTCTCCCATGTCCTCGGGAACAAAAGTAACTACTCACAAAGCATAAACATGTTCATAATCAGAGGGGTACACGCCCCCCACCCTCGTGGGCAGGGTGTGGCCCCCCTGGTGAGTTTCTTCCGCTGAGTGTTTTTTATATATTTGGAAAATCTTCCGTGAAGTTTCAGGACTTTTGGAGCTGTGAAGAATAGGTCTCTAATATTTGCTCCTTTTCCAGCCCAGAATCCCAGCTGTCGGCATTCTCCCCCTTTATGTAAACCTTGTAAAATAAGAGAGAATAGGCATAAGTATTTTGACATAATGTGTAATAACAGCCCATAATGCAATAAATATCGATATAAAATCATGATGCAAAATGGACGTATCAACTCCCCCAAGCTTAGACCTCGCTTGTCCTGAAGCGAAAAGCCGAAATCGAAAAATATGTCCACATGTTTAGAGATAGAGGTGTCGATAAAAATAAAATACGGACATGAGGGCATCATGATCATTCTTAGAACAGCAACTTATATAATTCTTGTCATATAATCTCTTATGCTAGAGTAATAATTCAATCACAATATCAAGTATGAATCGTAAACTTCATTGAAAACTAACAAACTACAATCTCAGTCATTGAAGCAATTGCAATTTATCATAACATAGGAAAGAGTCAATGTATAAGAGCTTTTCAGCAAGTCCACATACTCAACTATCATATAATCTTTCACAATTGCTGACACTCACGCAATACTTATGGGTATGGAGTTTTAATCGGACACGGAGAAAGATATGGGCTTATAGCTTTGCCTCCCAACGTTTTACCTGAAGGGTAATGTCAACAATAATAGTTCATGAAAACTCACATCCAATTAATCATATATACCAGGATCTTTCCAACATATTGTGCTTGCCAAAGGATAAAATGTAAAAAGGAAGGGTGAAGATCACCATGACTCTTATGCAATGTAGGAGATAAAAGTAAAAGAATGGCCCTTCGCAGAGGGAAGCAGAGGTTGTCATGTGCTTTTATGGTCGGATGCACAAAATCTTAATGCGAAAGAACGTCACTTTATATTGCCACTTGTGATATGGACCTTTATTATGCAGTCTATCGCTTTTATTACTTCCATATCACACGATCATATAAAGCTTATTTCCTCCACACCAATCAATCATACATATTTAGAGAGCAATTTTATTGCTTGCACCGATGACAACTTACTTGAAGGATCTTATTCAATCCATAGGTAGGTATGGTGGACTCTCATGGCAAAACTGGTTTAAGGGTATTTGGAAGCACAAGTAGTATCTCTACTTGGTGCGATGAATTTGGCTATCATGAGGGGGAAAGGCAAGCTCGTCATGTTGGAAGATCCAAGACAATATAATTTATCTCAGATGTAAGAAGACATAACCCATTATGTTGTCTTCCTTGTCCAATGTCAACTCTTTAGCAATGTCATATTTTAATGAGTGCTCACAATCATAAAAGATGTCCAAGTCCAAGATAGTATATTTATATGTGAAGACCTCTCTTTCTTTATTACTTCCTATTAATTGCAACGATGACCAAAACTGTTTGTCAACCCTCAACAACTTTTATTCATCATACTCTTTCTATGTGAGCTCATTACTCTCCATAAGACTCACATGATCTCTTTGTTTCTTTTTATTTCTTTCTCTTTTCTTTTATTCACTTAGGATCATGGCAAAATAATCAAGCCCTTGACTCAACACTAATCTTTATTATATAGCTCACGGACTCGATTACATAGAAGGATAATAAAGCAAAACTCACTAGATCATACTAAGAACTTTTATTCTACTAGATCAAGATATTACCAAAAGGATCGAACTAAGAAAGGTAAAGATAAAAGTGATGGTGATACGATACCGGGGCACTCCCCCAAGCTTGGCAGTTGCCAAGTGGAGTGCCCATACCAGATACTCAATTCTTCTTTGTTGGTGGAGACGGTGGTGATTTTGTTGATGGCGTAGGCTTCTTCCTTAATTTGCGCTTGAGGACAGAATTTTGGTCCCTTAGGTCCTCGATCTCCTGCTCCAAGCTCAGTATCTTTTTGCATAGTTCCTGTTTGTTTTCCTGCAAGAGGCGAAAAGGGATAAACTCGATCTTAGGTTTCTTTACCCTATCCGGGAGGCTTGACTTTTTGAACTCCACATGCATGTCCCCAGGTTGAGGTAGTGGGACTTCATCTTCATCTGAGCTCGTCTCCTCCTTTCCCTTGGGTTCATAGTCCTCTTCTTCTTCCGTAGTCCAACCGCAATGCTCCACATCCCCATAGACCTTAGGATCTGCATCTGCGACGTAATCAGCTACGTAGCTTTCTCCTTCCGAATCCTGGGACGACATGTTGCTCTATCTGCAGCAGGACAGCTCAAAACAAAGACACGAGATTTTTGCGTGATACGGGAGTCAAAACCCCTGGGAGATTATATAATGAATTTTTGCCGACCATAATTGTTCCAAACTAATAGAAGTAGCATTAATCAAATTTGCTTTTTCTCGTTCTATCTCAGAGTATCCATTCATTCGATACTCATCCGCTTCTAGTTCGACTTTCTGTAATCGAATCCGAGCTTTTTCGAGTTGCTCAATGGTCCCTCTACGCAATTCTTCTGAATTTCGAATAGTACTCAAGATCCTCTGTTTTCGATTATCTAAGTGTCGTGTACGAAAACGGAGTCTGGAGAGCACACGAGGTGCCCACGAGGTAGGGGGGCGCGCCCTCCACCCTTGTGGAGACCTCGTATCCTTCCCCGACTGCTTCTTATTTTTCTATTTTTCTAAATATTCCAAAACGGAGAAATATTGCCTTAAAAACTGTTTTGGAGTCGGTTTACTTACCGTACCACATACCTATTCCTTTTCGGAGTTTGAAACGTTCCGGAAAGTGTCCCTTATGTATTCCTCCGGGGTTACAGTTTCAATAACATTGGTTTCAACATTTATGGGATTACCTGAGATATAATGTTTCATTCTTTGACCGTTTACCATCTTCGGATTTGTGCCTTCGAAGTTATTGATTTTTATGGCACCGGAACGGTAGACCTCCTCGATAACGTAAGGACCTTCCCATTTAGAGAGAAGTTTTCCTGCAAAAAATCTTAAGCAAGAGTTGTATAGCAATACATAATCACCTACATTAAACTCACGCTTTTGTATCCTTTTGTCATGCCATCTTTTAACTTTTTCTTTAAACAACTTGGCATTTTCGTAGGCTTGGGTTCTCCATTCATCAAGTGAGCTAATATCAAATAACCTCTTCTCACCGGCAAGTTTAAAATCATAATTAAGTTCTTTAATAGCCCAATAAGCCTTGTGTTCTAGTTCGAGAAGTAAGTGACATGCTTTTCCATAGACCATTTTATACGGAGACATACCCATAGGATTTTTATATGTAATTTTATAGGCCCATAATGCATCATCTAGTTTCTTGGACCAATTCTTTCTAGACCTATTAACAGTCTTTTGCAAAATTAATTTGAGTTCTCTATTACTCAATTCATGACCACTAGACTGAGGGTGATAAGGAGATGCAATTCTATGATTAACATCATATTTAGCAAGCATTTTACGGAAAGCACCATGAATAAAATGTGAACCACCATCAGTCATTAAATATCTAGGGACTCCAAATCTTGGAAAAATAACTTCTTTAAGCATTTTAATAGAAGTGTTATGATCAGCACTACTAGTTGGAATAGCTTCTACCCACTTAGTAACGTAATCAATAGCAACTAAAATATGTGTATATCCATTGGAGGAAGGAAAGGGTCCCATATAGTCAAAGCCCCAAACATCAAATGGTTCAATAACAAGTGAATAATTCATAGGCATTTCTTGACGTGTACTAATATTACCAATTCTTTGACATTCATCACAAGATAAGACAAACTTATGGGCATCCTTGAAGAGAGTAGGCCAATAAAAACCAGATCGCAGTACCTTATGTGCAGTTCTATCTCCAGCATGGTGTCCTCCATAAGATTCAGAGTGACACTTGCGTAGGATCTGTTCCTGTTCATGCTCAGGTACACAACGTCTAATAACACCATTCACTCCTTTATAGAGATGTGGGTCATCCCAAAAGTAATGCCTCAAATCATAGAAGAACTTTTTCTTTTGCTGGTATGTGAAACTAGGTGGTATAAACTTAGCAACTATGTAATTAGCATAATCAGCATACCATGGAGCAGTATGAGAAGCATTTATGACATTTAATTGCTCATCAGGAAAGCTATCATCAATAGGTAGTGGGTCATCAAGCACATTTTCTAACCTAGACAAGTTGTCTGCAACGGGGTTCTCAGCTCCTTTTCTATCAACAATATGCAAATCAAATTCTTGTAGCAAGAGAACCCATCTAATAAGTCTAGGTTTAGCATCTTTCTTTTCCATAAGATATTTAATAGCAGCATGATCAGTGTGAATAGTTACTTTAGAATCAACAATGTAAGGTCTAAACTTATCACAAGCAAATACAATCGCTAAGAATTCTTTTTCAGTAGTAGCATAATTTCTTTGAGCATTGTCTAGAGTTTTACTAGCATATTGAATAACATTTAGTTTCTTATCAACTCTTTGTCCTAGAGCAGCACCTACAGCATAATCACTAGCATCACACATAATTTCAAAGGGTAAATTCCAAACAGGTGGCTGAACAATAGGTGCAGAAATCAATGCTTTCTTAAGTATTTCAAATGCTTCTACACAATCATCATCAAAAACAAATGGTATATCTTTTTGTAATAAATTAGTCAGAGGCCGAGAAATTTTTGAGAAGTCCTTAATGAACCTCCTATAAAATCTGGCATGACCAAGGAAACTTCTTATACCTTTGATGTCCTTGGGACATGACATCTTTTCAATAGCATCAACCTTGGCTTTATCAACTTCAATACCTCTTTCAGAAACTTTATGCCCCAAGACAATACCTTCATTAACCATAAAGTGGCACTTTTCCCAATTCAAGACAATATTAGTTTCTTCACATCTCTGCAAAACTCGATCAAGGTTGCTCAAGCAATCATCAAAAGAAGATCCATAGACGGAAAAGTCGTCAATGAAAACCTCACAAATCTTTTCACAAAAGTTAGAGAATATAGCCATCATGCATCTTTGAAAGGTAGCAGGTGCATTACATAAACCAAAAGGCATACTTCTATAAGCAAAAGTACCAAAAGGGCATGTAAAAGTAGTCTTTGATTGATCTTTGGCTGACACAGGTATTTGAGAGAAACCAGAATAACCATCTAGAAAGCAAAAATGTGTATGTTTGGACAATCTTTCTAGCATTTGATCGATAAAAAGTAAGGGGTAATGATCTTTTTTAGTATCCTTATTTAATTTGCGGAAATCAATTACCATCCTACAACCTGTAATAATTCTTTGAGGAATCAATTCATCTTTATCATTAGGAACAACAGTAATACCTCCCTTCTTAGGGACACAATGGACAGGGCTTACCCACTGACTATCAGCAATGGGATAAATTATACCTGCCTCAAGGAGCTTTAGTATCTCCTTTCTTACCACTTCTTTCATTTTAGGATTCAGCCGGTGTTGATGATCACGAACTGGTTTAGCATCTTCTTCCAAATTAATTTTATGTTGACATAGAGTGGGACTAATGCCCTTAAGATCATCAAGAGTATACCCAATAGCAGCACGGTGCTTCTTCAGAGTTTTCAATAATCTCTCTTCTTCATGTTCTGAAAGGTTAGCACTAATAATAACATGATATATCTTTTCTCATCAAGATAAGCATATTTGAGTATCAGGTAACGGTTTAAGCTCAAACACGGGATCACCCATGGGTGGAGGAGGATCCCCTAGGATTTCGACAGGTAAATTGTTTTTAATAATAGGTTCCTGTTTAAAGAACACTTCATCTAATTCCCTTCTTTCATTCATAAACATATCATTTTCATGGTCTAGCAAATATTGTTCTAAAGGATCACTAGGAGGTACAGCAATAGAAGCAAGACCAATAATTTCATCCTTACTAGGTAATTCTTCTTCACGGTGTTGTCTACTAAATTTAGAGAAATTAAATTCATGAGTCATATCATCTAAACTGACAGTAACAACATCTCTTTTGCAATCTATGGTAGCATTAACAGTGTTGAAGAAGAGTCTACCAAATATAATGGGGCAAAAGCTATCTTGTGGGGAACCAAGAACAAGAAAATCAGCAGGATATTTAGTTTTCCCACACAAGACTTCAACATCTCTAACAATTCCCATTGGTGAAATAGTATCTCTATTGGCAAGTTTAATTCTGACATCAATATCTTCTATTTCAGCATGTGCAATCTCATGCATAACTTCTTGGTATAAGGAATAAGGTATTGCACTAGCACTAGCACACATATCACATAAGCCATGATAACAATGATCTCCTATTTTAACAGAAATAACAGGCATGCCTACCACAGGTCTAGGTTTATATTTATCACAGAGTTTAGCAATTCTAGCAGTTTCATCACAGAAATAAATAACATGCCCATCAATATTATCAGACAAGAGATCTTTAACAATAGCAATATTAGGTTCAACTTTAACTTGCTCAGGAAGTGTATATGTTTTAATA
The DNA here is from genome assembly GCF_003073215.2 of Triticum urartu. NCBI lineage: Eukaryota > Viridiplantae > Streptophyta > Magnoliopsida > Poales > Poaceae > Triticum > Triticum urartu. The sequence goes on along the minus strand of NC_053027.1, from coordinate 553,509,382 downwards.
TTGCTTTTACGGACTACAGTTGAAGCTTTAGCATGACCTTTATCCTAACAAGGAAAGGTGGTTTCTCAACATAAGAAGTAGGAACAATAGGATCATTATAAGTGATAGTCTTTCCTTCAACTTTAATAGGTGCAGCTACTTTTACTTCTATGAGAGGATGATATTTAAACCACTTCTCCTTGGGGAGATCAACATAAGTAGCAAAAGATTCACAGAAAGAAACTACTATCTCAGAGTCAAGTCCATATTTAGTGCTAAATTTACGAAAAATATTGGTATCCATAAAATATTTAACACAATCAAAACTAGGTGTCATACCTGACTCCTTACCATTGTCGAGGCCCCAATCTTCAGAGTTGCGTTTAATTCTTTCCAATAAATCCCATTTGAATTCAATAGTCTTCATCATAAAAGAGCCAGCACAAGAAGTATCAAGCATGGTGCGATTGTTACCAGAAAGCCGAGTATAAAAATTTTGAATAATCATTTCTCTTGAGAGCTCATGATTGGGGCATGAATATAACATTTATTTAAGCCTCCCCCAAGCTTGAGCGATGCTTTCTCTTTCGCGAGGCCAAAAATTATATATGTAATTGCAATCGCGATGAACAAGATGCATAGGATAAAACTTCTGATGAAATTCCAATTTCAATCGTTTGTAATTTTAAGACCTCATATCATCACATAGCCTATACCATGTCGATGCATCTCCCCTCAAAGATAAAGGGAAGACCTTCTTCTTAACAACATCTCCGGGTACACCTGCAAGCTTAAATAATTCACAAACTTCATCCACATATATCAGATGTTCATCAGGATGTTTTGTTCCATCTCCTAAAAAAGGATTAGCTAGCAATTTTTCTATCATACCCGCAGGAACTTCAAAGCAAGCATTTTCATTTTCAGTAGGTTGAGGAGCAACTCTTTGCTCTACTGGTCAGGGTGAAGATACCCCGAACAAGCCCCTCAGAGGATTACTTTCCATAGTAACAAGTGACAGTAAATTTCAGCATACTATATAAATTTTTCCTTACCAAATTCCACCTACCAAAAGCGCTTCACTCCCCGGCAACGGCGCCAGAAAAGAGTCTTGATGACCCACAAGTATAGGGGATCTATCGTAGTCCTTTCGATAAGTAAGAGTGTCGAACCCAACGAGGAGCAGAAGGAAATGATAAGCGGTTTCCAGCAAGGTATTCTCTGCAAGTACTGAAATAAGTGATAACAGATAGTTTTGTGATAGGATAATTTGTAACGAGTAACAAGTAACAAAAGTAAATAAAGTGCAGCAAGGTGGCCCAATCCTTTTGTAGCAAAGGACAAGACTGGACAAACTCTTATATGATGTAAAGCGCTCCCGAGGACACATGGGAATATCGTCAAGCTAGGTTTCATCACGTTCATATGATTCGCGTTCGGTACTTTGATAATTTGGTATATGGGTGGACCGGTGCTTGCGTGCTGCCCTTACTTGGACAAGCATCCCACTTATGATTAACCTCTATTGCAAGCATCCACAACTACAACAAAAGTATTAAGGTAAACCTAACCGTAGCATGAAACATATGGATCCAAATCAGCCCCTTACGAAGCAACGCATAAACTAGGGTTTAAGCTTCTGTCACTCTAGCAACCCATCATCTACTTATTACTCCCCAATGCCTTCCTCTAGGCCCAAACAATCGTGAAGTGTCATGTAGTCGATGTTCACATAACACCACTAGAGGAGAGACAACATACATCTCATCAAAATATCGAACGAATACCAAATTCACATGACTACTAATAGCAAGACTTCTCCCATGTCCTCAGGGACAAAAGTAACTACTCACAAAGCATAAACATGTTCATAATCAGAGGGGTATTAATATGCATATAGGATCTGAACATATGATCTTCCACCAATTAAACCAACTAGCATCAACTACACGGAGTAATTAACACTACTAGCAACCTACTAACACCAATCCCGGACTTAGAGACAAGAATTGGATACAAGAGATGAACTAGGGTTTTGAGATGAGATGGTGCTGATGAAGATGTTGATGGAGATTGCCCTCTCTCGATGAGAGGAGTGTTGGCGATAACGATGGCGATGATTTCCCCCTCCGGGAGGGAAGTTTCCCCGGCAGAACAGCTCTGCCAGAGCCCTAGATTGGTTCCGCCAAGGTTCCGCCTCGTGGCGGCGGAGTTTCATCCGAGAAGATGGCTTATGATTTTTTTCCCATCGAAAGACTTCATATAGCAGAAGATGGCCACCGGAGGGCCACCAGGGGGCCCACGAGGTAGGGGGCGCACCCAGGGGGATAGGGTGTGCCCCCCACCCTCGTGGGCAGGGTGTGGCCCCCCTAGTGAGTTTCTACCGCTGAGTGTTTTTTATATATTTGGAAAACATCTTGCATGAAGTTTCAGGACTTTTGGAGCTGTGCAAAATAGGTCTCTAATATTTGCTCCTTTTCCAGCCCAGAATCCCAGCTGCCGGCATTCTCCCTCTTTATATAAACCTTGTAAAATAAGAGAGAATATGCATAAGTATTGTGACATAATGTGTAATAACAGCCCATAATGCAATAAATATCGATATAAAAGCATGATGCAAAATGGACGTATCAGCATCCGTACTATGAAATGCTCCCTTGTCCTTTCTTATGATGAGCATGATGCATCCACTTGTTGAGTATTTTACCACACGAATGATAGGTTTTGCATCTCCGATAATCTCATTTGTTTTCCAAGTGTTTGTCATGTTCTTTCATTTGGGAAGATTCACAAGGCGGTGCCGTTATGCGACAACTTGGTCATGCGAAGGCATACAAGATGTGCAACACCAACATTTGCGAGAATACCCTAAAGATGAACTCCTTCCCTTTGAGACATCCTCAAATAGGCATATTGGATGGATCACTCTTTCATTGTTGTCTCCTTCTTGTTGTCCACATGATACATCTCACGAACGGAGGAGCGACATTGGAGATCGGCTCCATGGACATTCAAGTTGAGGAGTTCTCGGACTTAGTGGATTCACCACCGGACCACCACTTCTACCACAGCATTGAGCTATGGTACAACACCACCCATAACAAATTTGCATCTTATGCATGGATTGACTCACCTTATGATTGCCTTGTTGCGTCTTGTATTTCTATGTCATCCATGATATATGAGCTTGTGCATTTCCTTAGCAAATTTGTTGTGATCTTTCTTGATGGCATATTCATACATAATGATCACATTGCCTACCATCAATTGCATGATAACATAATCATATTGAGCATACATTGCCATATTCATGCTATTGATAAACCGTCTCACTATGACATCATTTTGCACCGTGGTTGCATTGATCACATCCACAATACATTTGTGTGCATAATGAATGCTTTTGCTCCCATGAATGCTTTACATGTCATTTTACATCATTTGGATAAGCATCTCATGCATTTTCATGAACAATTCCTTTGGACGAACTCATGTTTATTTGATGGACACCTTGTGTGCGTTAACCATTGTATTTCCGGGTGTCGTTTGTGTTTGCTCTTCTTGCATGTATACCACTCTGGCGACACCTTGGAGTACTTGGATTGCGCAATGTCTTCAACTCCGTCCAACTACAAGTCCGTCCACAACAACCGTTTCCATGGTGATGAGGATCACGATCCGAGGTCGGATCTTTCCCAAGGGGGCGGAGATGATGCGGTGCAACCCACGATCATCCCCATGTACACTTCGACTACTACCCAAGCCCCAAAAGGACATACGATAAGACCTCGACCATACGCCATGGGACACAAGGTGAACTCACTCCTCTTCGAACCGTATCTTCCCACATACGAGACATGGTTACTACCTCATGCATGGACCTTGTGTATACTCAGGCTCATACGGGATGACCATGGAGATTCAAAGGACCAAGGCCAAGCATGGAAGAGAAGATGGAAGAAACGAGAAGAAGATGGAGCAGCTGCTTGCGTCAGTCCGGACGTCCGGACCTCCCTCCGGATCATCCAGACTCAGCCGGATCATCCGGATGCCCTCCCGGATCATCCGGGTAATCCTGCAGCCACGACACCCGAAGCTTGCAGAATCCTCCTAGCGAAGCCGGATCATCCGGACCCCCATCCGGATCATCCGGCCTTTGCCTGCGCGCATGACTTGGGCCGAGGCCCGTGTACCCCTTGGCCCCTCACTTACCCCTTCGTGGCTTAGCACCACTATATATAGACCCCCTCCTCCTCCATTTGAGGGTTAGCAAAGTAGTAGCTCATTAGAGATAGAGCTTTGCTCATCAATATCGGATCGTCTCCTCTAGAGTGACCGCGGCCCCTCTACGGAGAAGATCCCCTTGGATTCAAGACCCCCTATTGGGTGGCCCCATCAAGACCTCCTTACGGAGAAGAACCGGTTACCGTTTGTATCGTCCGTTATTGACTTTGGATCTTGTATCTCACCTTTGTGTTCATCGATCTAGCGCATGTGTGATCTATTCTTGTTGGTTGAGTGATTCTCTCGTGTTTCCTCTTGTGTTTTCCCTCGTGTTCTTCGCGTTCTTGGACGGGATCCACTCCTTTCGTGAAAGATCAGGCCGTTAGGGTTCTACCCTACATCACAAAGGAAATCCAGCACCGGTTCATCCGTTTCAACTTTCAAGCCTATAGCATTTCATTACTGCGACCATCGTTGAGCCTGTGTGCACCCTTGAAAGGATCAGAGATTCATCAGAGGGACAGAAATATTTCTGCTCACTTATGGGTAGGGGCCCCGGAGTCACTGTCGATTCGCGGCCACACGCCGGCGACCTGCACCGAGGACGGCTCTAGGTTGGAGGCATCGGCAGCGACTTGTGCATGCTTGAAACCGGCGAGGCGACCAGGCCGCCTCCCGTCCCGAGGGAGGGACAAGACTTGGCGAAGACGAGCGACCCGTGAAGCCGCTGCCGCAGCGGCAGGGAGGTGCTCCTTGATTGTGAACGTACACGAGGAAGAGTCTGTGGCAGTGGCACAGCATGAAGCGGAGGATCGTTGATTTGTCTTGCCGTCGTTAAGTTTGGGAGCGAGCGAGCGAACTCGCTCCTTAAAATTAAAGAAAAAAGCGAAGTCGTTCTTTTTTTTTGAGTGGTGCGAACTCGTTCCTTGGTTTTTTTTTTGAGTAACCTCGCCGATTTTATTGATTCAAAGTAATGTTCATAGGTACAAAGGTCTGGGTCATGAGGAATGCCCAACTATACATGTCTACCGGTACCTAATTTACAAGCAAATTTGACGAAGTTGTGAGCCTCAAAATTAAAGTTTCTGAGCTCATGCCGGAACGTACAAGAGGAAAATATAGAACTACGAGCTATGATTTCATGTGTAATTGCTGCATTCGGACCCCCTGTCCCGTGGTTGATGTTATTAACTACTCCTTGACAATCAGATGCCACCACGACGTCCTGAACTGCAAGGTCTTCCGCCAATGCTAGAGCTTCTCCGCGTAAGTTTCCAGAATTATCGGGTCAGATATCCCCTGGTAGACCACCGCCGAGGAGCCAAGGTATATGCCATTGTGGTCGCGGCACAGAGCTGCAACAGCCCCACCTCTCCTGTTCCTTGCTATCGCCCCGTGTACATTCACCTTGACTGCACCTGAAGCCGGAGCAAGCCATCGTTGTGTTTGGTTATTAGCCGCGCCTACTCCAGCCGGGGATTCTCCAGCTCTGCTATAAAGTCGTTCTCCAGCTCTGCTATAAAGTCGTTCACAAAAGATATAGTGTATTGAGGGCTTTGGAAGATTGATTCGTAAATTGCTTTCCGCCTCGCATACCACAGCGCCCATAAGGTTACCACCATCTTTGTGAACTTTGAGCGTTCCAAAGATCCGAACAGTTCAAACAGCCAATTCCTAGCACTGGGATCATCAAGTTGCGCCATCTTTGAGACTGTTTCCTCATCCGATAAGGCCCATACACATATGGCCATGGTGCATGACACTAACGCATGTCTCCAGGAGTCCCGGCAGCCGCACAATGGGCATCATCCTGCTGTGCCATGTTTCTGTGGTGCAAAACATCGGTCGTTGGCAGAGAATGACGCCCCAGCCGCCACAAGAAAACCTTTATCTTTGAAGGAATCGACATCTTCCACAGAGCAGTCCACGCCTTCTCGTTCCTTGGTTCGATGGGAGCAACCTAGCGGACCACGGCCCGTAGGTTACGAATTTCGGCTGCTGGGCCGTCCAGCGTGCGCTTACTGCTTAAAGAGTAATGCTAGACCTACGGGCATTTTACAGGGGGTTTACAGGGCTGAGGGGTTGTGATTGGCAGAGATTAAATTAGGAGGGCGGGCCCACCACTGAAAATCAGGGGGGGGGGGGCAATTAGATGAGGCCACGTCGTCTGCCTGTAAAGGTTTGTATGAAGATCGTGTACGTGTAGTATTATTGCTGCTTAAATTAGGCCGCGTGCACTTATAGCTGCTTAATAGTCCCGCACGGCTCGCTTACAAATCAGATGTGCGGCTTAATTAGGCTGCTCTTGCCGTAAGTAGAGCCGAGGAAGCAATCACGGGCTAGTTAGCGCTGGCTAATCGGGTTTGCAAGCCAAAAGACTGACGTATAGACGTTGAGGCACACACGTAGCACAAATGCGAGCCGAGTCTATACGAGCGACGATGTATAGACGTTGAGGCACACACGCAGCGCAAATGCGAGCGGAGTCTAATGATCCACACTTGTGCACCGATCCACACTTGTGCTATATATCTGCATCTGCACTATATCTGCATCTGCATGTGCTATTTTACGTACCTGTGACCACTTTCAAGCCTGTGCTCACCCTCGACGGGGTCAAAGATTCAGAGGGACAGAATCTGACCGGTAGGAGTCCATGTTCATTATTCCTGTTCAGGCCAGTAAGAGGAAATATAAGTTTTATGCATGCAACAAAATGTCCTTACCAAAAGGTTAAGTGAGTGTGCATTATTTAGACATGTGATTCTCTTAGGGTTGTAGATATTGAACCAGGAAGATTCTCACAACAAAAAGTTCCAACAGTCACAAAAAAATATCTAAACGGCGATGTAAGTTTTGTAAGCGAGCACAAGTTCGTCTCGAGTGATGTCTCACGTGCTGGACTGGATGAGGTCATCAAGCGGCTGTAGTAAACTCGGTCAGCTACATTATACGGATAATGAAAGAGACAATGGCCGCCGGCAGTTCAGTTAACCACTACTACACTAGCTGTCTACAAGACAAAACATCTCTTTTCAGGTAGGTACACATGTCAAAAAATCAGAATAAGCATTGGAAACTCTTTGTGCCGACATGTGGCGACATGTATGTCTCTGCCAAGAGCTGCCTGGTTAAACAAGTTCTGCCACTGGCTAGTGTGTGCTGTTCTTTTGCAAAAGTATACCAAGACTTGAATTCTTTTCAAAGTAACAACACAAATGCAAGTTCCGCAAACAATAAATTGAAGAAGAGTGTGGATGCGGCTGTATTGTCTGAATATGATGAGATGGTAAAGATCGCCTGAGTTCGGCCTGTGAAAGGAGTTCGGACGGATTGCTTCCGCTGATCCAGCGCACTGCCTATCATATACATGCCCAAGCCCAGTTCACTGGTTTCGGGCCTAAAGCATTTTGTACCTGCGACCATTGCCGAGCCTGTGTGCACCCTCGACGGGATAAGAGATTCAGAGGGGCAGAAATATATCTGCCCGCTGACAGGCCCCTGTTCATGTTCATTTTTCCTGTCAAAGTCAGTAAGAAGAAACATGAGTTTTATGCGTGCAACAAATGTTCATACAAATGGTTAAGTGAGTACATTAATTAGAGCTGTGATTTTCTTAGAGTTGTAGATACTGAACCAGGAAGCTTCTCACAAATAAAAAGTGCGGAGAAAATATTCTCAAAAGAAACTAAACAGCTATGGTAGTTTTGTAAGTGAGCAGCTGTTCGTCCCAAGTGATGTCTCATGTGCTGGACTGGATCAGGCCATCAAGTGGCCATAGTAAACTCAATCAACTAGATTACATGGATAATGAAAGAGCCAATGATCACCGGCAGTTCAATTAACCACTAACCCACTAGCATCTCCAAGACAAAACTTCTCTTTTCAGCTGGGTACAGATGCCAAAATTTCAGAATAACCATCAGAAACTCTTTCGACTGACATGTGGCGACATGCATGGCTCTGCCAAGAGTGGCCTAGTTAAACAAGTTCTGACATTGGCTAAATGGCAAAGCTGTCGTCACCGTCAGCACCCTGGATAACACATAATGAGAACATCATTTACTAATGCTGGGTATGATTGACCGGACCCGGTCCAAGCTAGTGACAGAATCTTCAGGCCTTCAGCATCCGTGTGCACTCTGGATAACACCTGACGAGAACATCATTCACTAATGCTGGGTATAGTTGATCTGGTCCTAGCTGGTGACTGAATCTTCAGCATCCGCGTGCATATATGGACTAGCATGACTCTTCAGCAGCTAACACTTCCCACTTCCTCAACAGTCTCTTAACAGACCAGCAGAGCAAGAATGGCGATGACACTGGTCGTGCTGCTGTTGCTACTGCCAGTAACTCGAGTCTCAGCTCAGGAGCAGCAGCAGCAGCAGCCGACGCAACATGTTGTGCAGCCGGGCTGCCGTGAAAAGTGCGGCAACATCACCATCCCCTACCCCTTTGGCATCGACGCGGGTTGCTTCCGCGACGATGGCCGAGGTGGCTTCCAGCTTTTGTGTGAGGACACCCTACCAGTGCCACGGCTGACCGTGGCTGACTACGGCATCCAGATCACCGGCTTATCCATTAGCACCGGCGAGGCCCAGGCCTCCCTCAACGCATCACGCCACTGCTACAACAGCAATGGGAGCGTCATCAGCCATGGCGGCCCGGTAGCTGTACCACTCGTCAAGACCAACCTCCTCTTCTCGGCCACCAAGAACAGCCTCGTCGTGCTGGGCTGCCCCAACCTCGGCTACCTCAACGACGTTGCCGGCTACTACGTCAGTGGTTGCATGGCCATGTGCCAGCCACAGAAATTCAATGCGTCAGGGTCCTGCACAGGTGTCACCTGCTGCCAGAGCACGATACCCGCCGGCGTCGACTACTACCAGCCGAGCCTGCTCGACATGCCGAAGAACAAGGGAGACCCGATCTTCTATGGAAAGAGCACGACCTGCCGGTACGTGTTCTTGGTGGAGACGGAGTGGTTAAGTACCGGCTACACCGGCGAGAACTTCAACCGGACAGACGACTTCGCCGTGCCTGTCGTTCTCGACTGGGCAGTACGGAGCGTCAGGAACTGCAGAGCTGCTAAGCGCAACGAAACCAAGTACGCATGCCGGAGCACGGTCAGCCAGTGCGTCAATTCCAGAAACGGCGCTGGGTACCGGTGCAAGTGCTCCAAGGGGTATGAGGGCAATCCCTATCTAGACGATGGATGCAAAGGTATTCACAGATATTGATCTTGCTGCAACTGGAACATTACTCAACTGTTGTCCCATTTAGTTAAATGTCTACTGTCCTTCTACCATTTTTGCCTCATCCTCTAACAACAAGTTTTGCCAAACTGAAGACATCAATGAGTGTGAACACGAAGAAAAAGACGCATGCTACGGAGTCTGCATAAATACGCCGGGAAGCTACACTTGCGAGTGCCCTCCTGGGACTAGTGGAGATGCCACAGCGAAGAATGGCTGCCGGCCAAACGACAGTTTCACTTTAGTACTGAAAATAGTTACAGGTAAACAGACAGATCTTCAATTTTTGCCCCTTTTGTTTTTCATGCTATTTTGCTGCTGCAGAACTAAGGGCTATGCAATATGTCGTACACAGGTGTCAGCCTTGGAGTGTTCTTGCCATTTTTCATGTTCTTCTGGCTCTACTTGGGGCTCCAGAAGAGGAAGCTTATCAGAACAAAGCAGAAGTTCTTCGAGCTAAATGGAGGCCTCTTCCTGCAGCAGCAGATAAGTAACTACAATGGCACCAGCAAAGGAACTGGTGGGTTCAAGATCTTTTCCAAGGAAGAGCTGGAGAAAGCGACCAAAAACTTTGCAGCTGGCCGTGTTCTCGGCCATGGAGGACACGGCATTGTCTACAAGGGTGTCCTTGAGGACAAGACAGTGGTGGCGATCAAAAAGTCAAAGATGGAAGAGGCCCCGACCAAGGAATTCGCAAGGGAGATGTTCATCCTCTCCCAGATAAACCACAGAAATGTCGTCAAGCTGCTTGGATGCTGCCTTGAAGCCGAAGTGCCCATGTTGGTCTACGAGTTCGTCTCAAACGGTACACTGTACCACTACATACATGGTGACAAGGGCATCAACTCTGACATAGCATTTGGCACCTGTCTTCGGGTAGCGGTAGAGTCAGCCGAGGCACTGGCATACATGCATTCTTCGGCCTCGCCGCCAATCCTCCATGGAGACATCAAGACGGCAAACATTCTGTTGGATCACAAGCTCACGGCAAAAGTTTCAGATTTCGGAGCATCAAAATTGGCACCAACTGATGAGGCCAAAATGGCAACGTTGGTGCAAGGAACTTGCGGTTACCTTGATCCAGAATACCTAATGACATGCCTGCTGACTGACAAGAGTGATGTATACAGCTTTGGTGTCGTGCTTTTGGAGGTTCTGACAAGGAAGAAGGCATTGTACTTGGAAGGGCCGGGAGAAGATAGAAGCCTCGTTTTATGCTTCATGACGGCAGTGAAGGTAGGTCAGCACCAAGAGCTTCTGGACAGACAAGTGAAGGATGAGATGAGAATCGAAGTGCTTGAAGAGATCATGCACCTTGTGATAAGATGCTTAAACATGAGTGGGGAGGAACGGCCGACAATGAAGGAGGTTGCAGAGAAGCTGGAGATGCTGAGGAGATACCAGCACCATCCGTGGGCTCAAGCGGATGCAAATCCGGAGGAGAAGCAGAGCTTGCTTGTTATGAACCAACAGAATGTGAATTACAAGTTCACGCAGGATTACATCCTTGATTTTTGAAGGAAGCAGTACATTCATCTTTAGCTCGTAAATCAAAATATTTTGTATCATTATTTTTGCACATTCCCTTATATATGAATTCTTTTGGATGTAAGAAAACAAACGCACATATGATGGTGGCAGAAAAATGAACACTGCAGAGATCTAACCGCACAGGTTTCACAATTCAGTGAAATTTTAGAAATGCTCCAGATCAATACTCCAAGTATGTAACTATGCACATTAATTAAATTTAAAAACTATGCTCATTAATTGGTTAATTTTTTTATCTTCATTAAAAGACATTTAAAACAATAAAAGAACGGGAATTTTGCATTTGTTAAATTCCATCCTAATTATTCATAATAGAATAATAATAATACAATGCAAGATATACACAACAAACAGAACAAGGAAATCCAACATCATCGGTTTCAAGCCTATAGCATATAGCATTTCATACCTGCGAACCCGCAACCATTGTCGAGCCTGTGTGCAAGATGCACTATTTGCTCGAACAGCCACCAGAAAATGCCTATAAATTAAGATAGCCTCTGCCAGTTGATCTGTGCAGCTTTGATTTACCAGAGACGGGGAGCTTGGGTACCAACGCTCCATTAAAGGCTAGACTGCTTTGCCTCCGGCTGCAAGGCAGAAAGGTTTGTCACTGCTGTGAATAAAGGTACTTGGACGGGTCGGCAAAAGGTAACCAATTGGAGCTTCTAACAAGGAAGAATGCATACACGCATCGCAAATGCGAGCCAAGTCTACGCTCCGTATATACGCATACGGCCGGTTTTTTGTCTATTTTTCATGTGATTTGAATTTCTGTTTTTAAATGATATGATTTAATTAAATTGTTTTCAAAGTAGAAGCAGAAATGCGAATTCCAGCAGATCACTAGATCCAAGAAGAGTGTAGAAGCAGTTGCAAGGTCTGAATATGATGAGAACATTTGTGTGTGTGTGTGTGTGTGTGTGTGTGTGTGTTGGGGCTGACCTGACAATGTGTACGATGGAAACCTCCTTTGCGGCGCTACAAGATACTGATTCCTCCATTCATTTGCTACGCACTCATCATCTCATCAAAGGCCTAACCTACCGAGTCTGCAGAGTAGTAGCAGTAACATGCATCGTTCCACACTTGTGCTATATATCTGCATTCCCCGGCCATGTGCAGTGCAGACTACACGTGTTTGGGGTAGATCCAGCAGCTAGCAAAAGAGGAGCAGAGGCCGCAAGAAGAATGGCATCCAAAACAGCGCTCATGGCTGTGCTTTTTCTCGTCCTTGTGGCCGGCGATCTCGCCCATGGCCACGCCGTTCCGCCGCTCGGGCGCGCCCGGCGGAGCCTCGGCTGGATGCAAGGCATGAAGGGAGGCCCCCCTAGTGGCATGCAGCCATCAGAGACTGCTGCTTCTGCTGCCCGCCGCCGCGCCATTTCTTGGGTGCAAGAAGGTACTAGATGATTCTCCTGTAACTTAATATGTGCTGGCTGTTGCATTGATATGTGCTAACTTAAATATGTTTGTCATCAGGCGAGGAAAGCAGCTGGGCCGGCGGCATGGAGGAACGCAAGTTCATCGCGCCTGTGCCGGGATTCAAGCTCCCACCCCTTCCTCCAAACGCTGCCTGAAGAGATCACATCACAGGGTGAGCATGCCACGGCATGGACCATCACTAGGTCTATCAATGAATAAAGGTGCCGGAGTGTTCAAGGATGCTTTATATATATTGTTCAATAAGTAAGGCAGCGTCAATCTGCTATGTTTAAGTTACTAAGTATGATGCCGCCTTCGCTCAGTAACTGTAAGGTTGCAGCATCAGTTGTAATAATGGGAGAAAACAGTGAGCATTCAGATCGAACTAGCTCGGTTTTTGAGAAAGGGTCAGTGTGATGAATTGTTGACAAGGGAAAGCACAAACAGTTTCAGAAAACATCAAACGAGACTTGAACAGGCTCGACGTGCGTTTCGATCGACAAACATTGCCCCACACTGCTGAGATTGTGCTAAAAGAAACTGCAAGTTTGCTCTTGTTAAAATCCATCCTATTAAACTCGTAATACCCACAAAAAATTTAAACTCGTAACAGGATGGTAATACACAGCAAGTACAGACAACAAACAGAACAAGGAAATCCAGCACCATTTCACCGGTTTCAAGTATATAGCATTACGTACCTGCGACCACTTTCGAGCCTGTGCGGACCCTCGACGGGGTCAAAGATTCAGAGGGGCAGAATCTGACCGGTAGGAGTCCATGTTCATTATTCCTGTTCAGACCAGTAAGAGGAAACATGAGTTTTATGCATGCAACAAAATGTCCTTACCAAAAGGTTAAGTGAGTGTGCATTATTTAGACATGTGATTCTCTTAGGGTTGTAGATACTGAACCAGGAAGATTCTCACAACAAAAAGTTCCAACAGTCACAAAAAATATCTAAACGACGATGTAAGTTTTGTAAGCGAGCATCAGTTCGTCTCGAGTGATGTCTCACGTGCTGGACTGGATGAGGTCATCAAGTGGCTGTAGTAAACTCGGTCAACTACATTATACGGATAATGAAAGAGAGAATGACCACCGGCAGTTCAGTTAACCACTACTACACTAGCTGTCTACAAGACAAAACATCTCTTTTCAGGTAGGTACACATGTCAAAAAAATCAGAATAAGCATTGGAAACTCTTTGTGCCAACATGTGGCGACATGTATGTCTCTGCCAAGAGCTTCCTGGTTAAACAAGTTCTGCCACTGGCTAGTGTGTGCTGTTCTTTTGCAAAAGTATACCAAGACTTGAATTCTTTTCAAAGTAAAAACAGAAATGCAAGTTCCCACAAACAATAAATTGAAGAACAATGTGGATGCGGCTGTATGGTCTGAATATGATGAGATCATTTGTTTCCCACCTGAACTGAGATGGTAAAGAAGATCGCCTGAGTTCGGCCTGTGAAAGGAGTTCGGACGGATTGCTTCCGCTGATCCAGCGCACTGCCTATCATATACATGCCCAAGCCCAGTTCACTGGTTTCGGGCCTAAAGCATTTTGTACCTGCGACCATTGCCGAGCCTGTGTGCACCCTCGACGGGATAAGAGATTCAGAGGGGCAGAAATATATCTGCCCGCTGACAGGCCCCTGTTCATGTTCATTTTTCCTGTCAAAGTCAGTAAGAAGAAACATGAGTTTTATGCGTGCAACAAATGTTCATACAAATGGTTAAGTGAGTACATTAATTAGAGCTGTGATTTTCTTAGAGTTGTAGATACTGAACCAGGAAGCTTCTCACAAATAAAAAGTGCGGAGAAAATATTCTCAAAAGAAACTAAACAGCTATGGTAGTTTTGTAAGTGAGCAGCTGTTCGTCCCAAGTGATGCCTCATGTGCTGGACTGGATCAGGCCATCAAGTGGCCATAGTAAACTCAATCAACTAGATTACATGGATAATGAAAGAGCCAATGATCACCGGCAGTTCAATTAACCACTAACCCACTAGCATCTCCAAGACAAAACTTCTCTTTTCAGCTGGGTACAGATGCCAAAATTTCAGAATAACCATCAGAAACTCTTTCGACTGACATGTGGCGACATGCATGGCTCTGCCAAGAGTGGCCTAGTTAAACAAGTTCTGACATTGGCTAAATGGCAAAGCTGTCGTCACCGTCAGCACCCTGGATAACACATAATGAGAACATCATTTACTAATGCTGGGTATGATTGACCGGACCCAGTCCAAGCTAGTGACAGAATCTTCAGGCCTTCAGCATCCGTGTGCACTCTGGATAACACCTGACGAGAACATCATTCACTAATGCTGGGTATAGTTGATCTGGTCCTAGCTGGTGACTGAATCTTCAGCATCCGCGTGCATATATGGACTAGCATGACTCTTCAGCAGCTAACACTTCCCACTTCCTCAACAGTCTCTTAACAGACCAGCAGAGCAAGAATGGCGATGACACTGGTCGTGCTGCTGTTGCTACTGCCAGTAACTCGAGTCTCAGCTCAGGAGCAGCAGCAGCAGCAGCCGACGCAACATGTTGTGCAGCCGGGCTGCCGTGAAAAGTGCGGCAACATCACCATCCCCTACCCCTTTGGCATCGACGCGGGTTGCTTCCGCGACGATGGCCGAGGTGGCTTCCAGCTTTTGTGTGAGGACACCCTACCAGTGCCACGGCTGACCGTGGCTGACTACGGCATCCAGATCACCGGCTTATCCATTAGCACCGGCGAGGCCCAGGCCTCCCTCAACGTGACTCGCCGCTGCTATAACAGCAAGGGGAGCGTCATCAGCCAAGGCGGCCCGGTAGCTGTACCACTCGTTGGGACCAACCTCCTCTTCTCGGACACCAAGAACCGCCTCGTCGTGCTGGGCTGCCCCAACCTCGGCTACTTCAACGGCATTGACGGCTACTACGTCAGTGGCTGCATGGCCGTGTGCCGGCCACGGAAATCCACTGCATCAGGATCCTGCACAGGTGTCGGCTGCTGCCAGAGCATGATACCCCCTGCTGTCGACTACTATCAGCCGTACCTGCTCGACATCCCAAAGAGCAAGGGAGACCTGATCATCTATGTAAACAGTGTGACCTGCCGGTATGTGTTCTTGGTGGAGGCGACGTGGTTACATACCAACTACACCAGCAAGAACCACAACAAGACCGACGACTTCGCCGTGCCTGTCGTGCTCGACTGGGCTGTCCGGAACGTGGAAAACTGCAGAGGCGCTAGGAAGAATGCAACCACATATGCATGCCGGAGCATGCTCAGCAAGTGCGTTAACTCCAAAAACGGCGCTGGGTACCGTTGCGGCTGCTCCAAGGGATATGAGGGCAACCCCTATTTATACGATGGATGCAAAGGTATTCACCGATATTTGATCCTGATACAACTGGACAACAAAAATTGTCCAGTTTAACTTTTTTTGTTAAACCTCTACTGTCCTTCTGCCAATTTTGTCTCGTGCTCTGACAAATGTCTACTGTCCTTCTGCCATTTAACTGAAGACATCAATGAGTGTGAGCAGAAAGGAAAACACGCATGCTACGGGGTCTGCACAAATACGCCCGGAAGCTACACTTGCCAATGCCCTCCTGGGACTAGTG